>NC_056626.2:276785392-277158725 GCF_002870075.4 Lactuca sativa
CAACAAGTTCGTCTGAAGATTGAAGCCGTGAATGACGTGTACAAATAGAATTCCAACATACATAGGAAACCACGTGTCTTTCAAAATGGTGACTTGGTTTAGGTGCACATGAGGAAATAACGTTTTCCTAACAAAAGGAAGAACAAAAATTGATGCCAAGAGCTGAAGGTCCTTACAAAGTGGTGACACATGTCAATGATAATGCTGATAAGGTGGATCTGGGAGGAGACCATGGAGTGCATGCTACCTTTAATGTGGGAGACCTTTCACCATATCTTGTTGAGTATGGACTTGATGATTTAAGGTCATTTCCTTTCAAAGGGGGAGGGGAGGATCCATGGATGGATCATGAAAAGCCGAAAAAGGTGATGGATTAGTGATTACTAGTAGGCTAGAAGGTGGTTTGTACTTAATGGTTGGGTTGTGCATGGTAACCTACGTATTGAATTAAGGTCGCGTGAATGCTAGGGCAACATTTTAAAGGCTTCATAAGTGCTCAAAACCGTTACTTTTTTCTTCATCAAGCCTTGTATCCCTTATTGATACTCTTTAGTGGATTTGGGTTACACTTTATTGATTCTTTTTTCTCCTTAATGGAACATGGATGCTTTTTTCATTCATTAGTGTTTCAGACGTTTTTTTGTGTGGTTTCATGAGTTTCTTTAATTTTCATTATTAGTTTAACTGAGTAGTTGGTTGGGTGGCTTGTAACCACCAACTTTGTAATAAAGGCTTCATATAAGCCAAATTATGCATGGAAAAAAGAGATAGACGGAATTTTAATCAAAAGAACCTTTGTTCAGTTTGAATTATAGATATAGTTCATTATTTGTCATAGTCGAGACATGTTCTTGACTTGGTACGCATTTAGAGAAATATTATGTCTTGGATAGTTTTCACAAGTATACAACATAGTAGGTCTTGATTTGTTACTAATCGATCCATTTCTTCCCATACACCTACCATTTGTGGTTGTTATTGTAGCTTAATTTACCTAAACACGGCCCTACTCACTTAATCAAGCCCATAAAGGCATCAAAAGGCAATCACATTTGTGTCCCTAAACATGCAATACGGGAGTTGCTGATTCGTGAAGCTCATGGTGGTGGTTTGGCGGGTCATTTTTCCATTACCAAAACTTTGAAGGTGCTTTAAGAACATTTCTTCTGGCCTAAAGATGTTAGGGATGTAACCAACATAGTGGGCAAGTGTGTTACATGTCGGATGACGAAAAAAACCATCATGCATGGTGTTTACACTCCTTTGTCGGTTCCTATTCGTCCTTGGCATGATGTGTCAATGGAATTCAGTATGGCTTTGCCTAGAATTCAAAGGGGGAAAGGAATCCATTATAGTGGTGGTGGATAGGTTTTTAAAAATGGCTCACTTTATGCCATGTCATAAAACCAATGATTTATCTAATGTGTCTGATTTGTACTTTAAAGAAGTGGTTCGCTTGCATATTATTCTTAAAACTATTGTTTCTGATAGGGAAACCTTGTTTTTGAGTTAAATTTGGAACACTTTGTGGAGGAAAGTTGGTACTAAGTTACTTTTTAGTACGTCCCATCAACCACAAACTGATGGGCAAACGAAGGTGACTAATAGAACTTTGGGTACGTTGTTGAGGGGGTTGGTTAGCAAAACTCAAAAACAGTTGGACATCAAACTTACACATGCTGAGTTTACGAGTAATCATTCTCCTACTTATGCTATAGGTCACTCCATTATAAGTGGTGTATGGTGTGAATCCTTACAATCCATTGTATTTGATTCCATTTCCAAACGATGAATTGGTTCACAAGGATGCTAATGACAAGTTGAAGGCCATGTTGAAACTACACCAACAAGTTCGTCTGAAGATTGAAGCCGTGAATGACGTGTACAAATAGAATTCCAACATACATAGGAAACCACGTGTCTTTCAAAATGGTGACTTGGTTTAGGTGCACTTGAGGAAATAACGTTTTCCTAAAAAAAGGAAGAACAAAAGTTGATGCCAAGAGCTGAAGGTCCTTATAAGCCTTTGTAAGTGGTGTATGGTGTGAATCCTTACAAGCCTTTGTATTTGATTCCATTTCAAAACGATAAATTGGTTCACAAGGATGCTAATGACAAGTTGAAGGCAATGGTGAAACTACGCCAACAAGTTTGTGAAGATTGAAGCCGTGAATGACGTGTACTAACAGAATTCCAACATGCATAGGACACCACATGTCTTTCAAGATAGTGACCTGGTTTAGGTGCATATGAGGAAAGAACGTTTTCCTAACAAAAGGAAGAACAAAAGTTGATGCCAAGAGCTGAAGGTCCTTACAAAGTGGTGACACATGTCAATGATAATGCTTATAAGGTGGATCTGGGAGGAGACCATGGAGTGCATGCTACCTTTAATGTGGGAGACCTTTCACCGTATCTTGTTGAGTATGGACTTGATGAATTAAGGTCATTTCCTTTCAAAGGGGGAGGGGAGGATCCATGGATGGATCATGAAAAGCCGAAAAAGGTGATGGATTAGTGATTACTAGTAGGCTAGAAGGTGGTTTGTACTTAATGGTTGGGTTGTGCATGGTAACCTACGTATTGAATTAAGGTCGCGTGAACGTTAGGGCAACATTTTAAAGGCTTCATAAGTGCTCAAAACCGTTACTTTTTTCTTCATCAAGCCTTGTATCCCTTATTGATACTCTTTAGTGGATTTGGGTTACACTTTATTGCTTCTTTTTTCTCCTTAATGGAACATGGATGCTTTTTTCATTCATTAGTGTTTCAGACGTTTTTTTGTGTGGTTTCATGAGTTTCTTTAATTTTCATTATTAGTTTAACTGAGTAGTTGGTTGGGTGGCTTGTAACCACCAACTTTGTAATAAAGGCTTCATATAAGCCAAATTATGCATGGAAAAAAGAGATAGACGAAATTTTAATCAAAAGAACCTTTGTTCAGTTTGAATAATAGTTATAGTTCATTATTTGTCATAGTCGAGACATGTTCTTGACTTGATACGCATTCAGAGAAATATTATGTCTTGGATAGTTTTCACAAGTATACAACATAGTAGGTCTTGATTTGTTACTAATCGATCCATTTCTTCCCATACACCTATCATTTGTGGTTGTTATTGTAGCTTAATTTACCTAAACACGGCCCTACTCACTTAATCAAGCCTATAAAGGCATCAAAAGGCAATCACATTTGTGTCCCTAAACATGCAATACGGGAGTTGCTGATTCGTGAAGCTCATGGTGGTGGTTTGGCAGGTCATTTTTCCATTACCAAAACTTTGAAGGTGCTTTAAGAACATTTCTTCTGGCCTAAAGATGTTAGGGATGTAACCAACATATTGGGCAAGTGTGTTACATGTCGGATGACGAAAAAAACCATCATGCATGGTGTTTACTCTCCTTTGTCGGTTCCTATTCGTCCTTGGCATGATGTGTCAATGGAATTCAGTATGGCTTTGCCTAGAATTCAAAGGGGGAAAGGAATCCATTATAGTGGTGGTGGATAGGTTTTTAAAAATGGCTCACTTTATGCCATGTCATAAAACCAATGATTTATCTAATGTGTCTGATTTGTACTTTAAAGAAGTGGTTCGCTTGCATATTATTCCTAAAACTATTGTTTCTGATAGGGAAACCTTGTTTTTGAGTTAAATTTGGAACACTTTGTGGAGGAAAGTTGGTACTAAGTTACTTTTTAGTACGTCCCATCAACCACAAACTGATGGGCAAACGAAGGTGACTAATAGAACTTTGGGTACGTTGTTGAGGGGGTTGGTTAGCAAAACTCAAAAACAGTTGGACATCAAACTTACACATGCTGAGTTTACGAGTAATCATTCTCCTACTTATGCTATAGGTCACTCCATTATAAGTGGTGTATGGTGTGAATCCTTACAATCCATTGTATTTGATTCCATTTCCAAACGATGAATTGGTACACAAGGATGCTAATGACAAGTTGAAGGCCATGTTGAAACTACACCAACAAGTTCGTCTGAAGATTGAAGCCGTGAATGACGTGTACAAATAGAATTCCAACATACATAGGAAACCACGTGTCTTTCAAAATGGTGACTTGGTTTAGGTGCACATGAGGAAATAACGTTTTCCTAACAAAAGGAAGAACAAAAGTTGATGCCAAGAGCTGAAGGTCCTTACAAGCCTTTGTAAGTGGTGTATGGTGTGATTCCTTACAAGCCTTTGTATTTGATTCCATTTCAAAACGATAAATTGGTTCACAAGGATGCTAATGACAAGTTGAAGGCAATGGTGAAACTACGCCAACAAGTTTGTGAAGATTGAAGCCGTGAATGACGTGTACTAACAGAATTCCAACATGCATAGGACACCACATGTCTTTCAAGATAGTGACCTGGTTTTGGTGCATATGAGGAAATAACGTTTTCCTAACAAAAGGAAGAACAAAAGTTGATGCCAAGAGCTGAAGGTCCTTACAAAGTGGTGACACATGTCAATGATAATGCTTATAAGGTGGATCTGGGAGGAGACCATGGAGTGCATGCTACCTTTAATGTGGGAGACCTTTCACCGTATCTTGTTGAGTATGGACTTGATGAATTAAGGTCATTTCCTTTCAAAGGGGGAGGGGAGGATCCATGGATGGATCATGAAAAGCCGAAAAAAGGTGATGGATTAGTGATTACTAGTAGGCTAGAAGGTGGTTTGTACTTAATGGTTGGGTTGTGCATGGTAACCTACGTATTGAATTAAGGTCGCGTGAACGCTAGGGCAACATTTTAAAGGCTTCATAAGTGCTCAAAACCGTTACTTTTTTCTTCATCGAGCCTTGTATCCCTTATTGATACTCTTTAGTGGATTTGGGTTACACTTTATTGCTTCTTTTTTCTCCTTAATGGAACATGGATGCTTTTTTCATTCATTAGTGTTTCAGACGTTTTTTTGTGTGGTTTCATGAGTTTCTTTAATTTTCATTATTAGTTTAACTGAGTAATTGGTTGGGTGGCTTGTAACCACCAACTTTGTAATAAAGGCTTCATATAAGCCAAATTATGCATGGAAAAAATAGATAGACGAAATTTTAATCAAAAGAACCTTTGTTCAGTTTGAATAATAGTTATAGTTCATTATTTGTCATAGTCGAGACATGTTCTTGACTTGATACGCATTCAGAGAAATATTATGTCTTGGATAGTTTTCACAAGTATACAACATAGTAGGTCTTGATTTGTTACTAATCGATCCATTTCTTCCCATACACCTATCATTTGTGGTTGTTATTGTAGCTTAATTTACCTAAACACGGCCCTACTCACTTAATCAAGCCTATAAAGGCATCAAAAGGCAATCACATTTGTGTCCCTAAACATGCAATACGGGAGTTGCTGATTCGTGAAGCTCAAGGTGGTGGTTTGGCAGGTCATTTTTCCATTACCAAAACTTTGAAGGTGCTTTAAGAACATTTCTTCTGGCCTAAAGATGTTAGGGATGTAACCAACATATTGGGCAAGTGTGTTACATGTCGGATGACGAAAAAAACCATCATGCATGGTGTTTACTCTCCTTTGTCGGTTCCTATTCGTCCTTGGCATGATGTGTCAATGGAATTCAGTATGGCTTTGCCTAGAATTCAAAGGGGGAAAGGAATCCATTATAGTGGTGGTGGATAGGTTTTTAAAAATGGCTCACTTTATGCCATGTCATAAAACCAATGATTTATCTAATGTGTCTGATTTGTACTTTAAAGAAGTGGTTCGCTTGCATATTATTCCTAAAACTATTGTTTCTGATAGGGAAACCTTGTTTTTGAGTTAAATTTGGAACACTTTGTGGAGGAAAGTTGGTACTAAGTTACTTTTTAGTACGTCCCATCAACCACAAACTGATGGGCAAACGAAGGTGACTAATAGAACTTTGGGTACGTTGTTGAGGGGGTTGGTTAGCAAAACTCAAAAACAGTTGGACATCAAACTTACACATGCTGAGTTTACGAGTAATCATTCTCCTACTTATGCTATAGGTCACTCCATTATAAGTGGTGTATGGTGTGAATCCTTACAATCCATTGTATTTGATTCCATTTCCAAACGATGAATTGGTACACAAGGATGCTAATGACAAGTTGAAGGCCATGTTGAAACTACACCAACAAGTTCGTCTGAAGATTGAAGCCGTGAATGACGTGTACAAATAGAATTCCAACATACATAGGAAACCACGTGTCTTTCAAAATGGTGACTTGGTTTAGGTGCACATGAGGAAATAACGTTTTCCTAACAAAAGGAAGAACAAAAGTTGATGCCAAGAGCTGAAGGTCCTTACAAGCCTTTGTAAGTGGTGTATGGTGTGATTCCTTACAAGCCTTTGTATTTGATTCCATTTCAAAACGATAAATTGGTTCACAAGGATGCTAATGACAAGTTGAAGGCAATGGTGAAACTACGCCAACAAGTTTGTGAAGATTGAAGCCGTGAATGACGTGTACTAACAGAATTCCAACATGCATAGGACACCACATGTCTTTCAAGATAGTGACCTGGTTTAGGTGCATATGAGGAAATAACGTTTTCCTAACAAAAGGAAGAACAAAAGTTGATGCCAAGAGCTGAAGGTCCTTACAAAGTGGTGACACATGTCAATGATAATGCTTATAAGGTGGATCTGGGAGGAGACCATGGAGTGCATGCTACCTTTAATGTGGGAGACCTTTCACCGTATCTTGTTGAGTATGGACTTGATGAATTAAGGTCATTTCCTTTCAAAGGGGGAGGGGAGGATCCATGGATGGATCATGAAAAGCCGAAACGTAATGGATTAGTGATTACTAGTAGGCTAGAAGGTGGTTTGTACTTAATGGTTGGGTTGTGCATGGTAACCTACGTATTGAATTAAGGTCGCGTGAACGCTAGGGCAACATTTTAAAGGCTTCATAAGTGCTCAAAACCGTTACTTTTTTCTTCATCAAGCCTTGTATCCCTTATTGATACTCTTTAGTGGATTTGGGTTACACTTTATTGCTTCTTTTTTCTCCTTAATGGAACATGGATGCTTTTTTCATTCATTAGTGTTTCAGACGTTTTTTTGTGTGGTTTCATGAGTTTCTTTAATTTTCATTATTAGTTTAACTGAGTAGTTGGTTGGGTGGCTTGTAACCACCAACTTTGTAATAAAGGCTTCATATAAGCCAAATTATGCATGGAAAAAAGAGATAGACGAAATTTTAATCAAAAGAACCTTTGTTCAGTTTGAATAATAATTATAGTTCATTATTTGTCATAGTCGAGACATGTTCTTGACTTGATACGCATTCAGAGAAATATTATGTCTTGGATAGTTTTCACAAGTATACAACATAGTAGGTCTTGATTTGTTACTAATCGATCCATTTCTTCCCATACACCTATCATTTGTGGTTGTTATTGTAGCTTAATTTACCTAAACACGGCCCTACTCACTTAATCAAGCCTATAAAGGCATCAAAAGGCAATCATATTTGTGTCCCTAAACATGCAATACGGGAGTTGCTGATTCGTGAAGCTCATGGTGGTGGTTTGGCAGGTCATTTTTCCATTACCAAAACTTTGAAGGTGCTTTAAGAACATTTCTTCTGGCCTAAAGATGTTAGGGATGTAACCAACATATTGGACAAGTGTGTTACATGTCGGATGATGAAAAAAACCATCATGCATGGTGTTTACTCTCCTTTGTCGGTTCCTATTCGTCCTTGGCATGATGTGTCAATGGAATTCAGTATGGCTTTGCCTAGAATTCAAAGGGGGAAAGGAATCCATTATAGTGGTGGTGGATAGGTTTTTAAAAATGGCTCACTTTATGCCATGTCATAAAACCAATGATTTATCTAATGTGTCTGATTTGTACTTTAAAGAAGTGGTTCGCTTGCATATTATTCCTAAAACTATTGTTTCTGATAGGGAAACCTTGTTTTTGAGTTAAATTTGGAACACTTTGTGGAGGAAAGTTGGTACTAAGTTACTTTTTAGTACGTCCCATCAACCACAAACTGATGGGCAAACGAAGGTGACTAATAGAACTTTGGGTACGTTGTTGAGGGGGTTGGTTAGCAAAACTCAAAAACAGTTGGACATCAAACTTACACATGCTGAGTTTACGAGTAATCATTCTCCTACTTATGCTATAGGTCACTCCATTATAAGTGGTGTATGGTGTGAATCCTTACAATCCATTGTATTTGATTCCATTTCCAAACGATGAATTGGTACACAAGGATGCTAATGACAAGTTGAAGGCCATGTTGAAACTACACCAACAAGTTCGTCTGAAGATTGAAGCCGTGAATGACGTGTACAAATAGAATTCCAACATACATAGGAAACCACGTGTCTTTCAAAATGGTGACTTGGTTTAGGTGCACATGAGGAAATAACGTTTTCCTAACAAAAGGAAGAACAAAAGTTGATGCCAAGAGCTGAAGGTCCTTACAAGCCTTTGTAAGTGGTGTATGGTGTGATTCCTTACAAGCCTTTGTATTTGATTCCATTTCAAAACGATAAATTGGTTCACAAGGATGCTAATGACAAGTTGAAGGCAATGGTGAAACTACGCCAACAAGTTTGTGAAGATTGAAGCCGTGAATGACGTGTACTAACAGAATTCCAACATGCATAGGACACCACATGTCTTTCAAGATAGTGACCTGGTTTAGGTGCATATGAGGAAATAACGTTTTCCTAACAAAAGGAAGAACAAAAGTTGATGCCAAGAGCTGAAGGTCCTTACAAAGTGGTGACACATGTCAATGATAATGCTTATAAGGTGGATCTGGGAGGAGACCATGGAGTGCATGCTACCTTTAATGTGGGAGACCTTTCACCGTATCTTGTTGAGTATGGACTTGATGAATTAAGGTCATTTCCTTTCAAAGGGGGAGGGGAGGATCCATGGATGGATCATGAAAAGCCGAAAAAGGTGATGGATTAGTGATTACTAGTAGGCTAGAAGGTGGTTTGTACTTAATGGTTGGGTTGTGCATGGTAACCTACGTATTGAATTAAGGTCGCGTGAACGCTAGGGCAACATTTTAAAGGCTTCATAAGTGCTCAAAACCGTTACTTTTTTCTTCATCAAGCCTTGTATCCCTTATTGATACTCTTTAGTGGATTTGGGTTACACTTTATTGCTTCTTTTTTCTCCTTAATGGAACATGGATGCTTTTTTCATTCATTAGTGTTTCAGACGTTTTTTTGTGTGGTTTCATGAGTTTCTTTAATTTTCATTATTAGTTTAACTGAGTAGTTGGTTGGGTGGCTTGTAACCACCAACTTTGTAATAAAGGCTTCATATAAGCCAAATTATGCATGGAAAAAAGAGATAGACGAAATTTTAATCAAAAGAACCTTTGTTCAGTTTGAATAATAATTATAGTTCATTATTTGTCATAGTCGAGACATGTTCTTGACTTGATACGCATTCAGAGAAATATTATGTCTTGGATAGTTTTCACAAGTATACAACATAGTAGGTCTTGATTTGTTACTAATCGATCCATTTCTTCCCATACACCTATCATTTGTGGTTGTTATTGTAGCTTAATTTACCTAAACACGGCCCTACTCACTTAATAAAGCCTATAAAGGCATCAAAAGGCAATCATATTTGTGTCCCTAAACATGCAATACGGGAGTTGCTGATTCGTGAAGCTCATGGTGGTGGTTTGGCAGGTCATTTTTCCATTACCAAAACTTTGAAGGTGCTTTAAGAACATTTCTTCTGGCCTAAAGATGTTAGGGATGTAACCAACATATTGGACAAGTGTGTTACATGTCGGATGATGAAAAAAACCATCATGCATGGTGTTTACTCTCCTTTGTCGGTTCCTATTCGTCCTTGGCATGATGTGTCAATGGAATTCAGTATGGCTTTGCCTAGAATTCAAAGGGGGAAAGGAATCCATTATAGTGGTGGTGGATAGGTTTTTAAAAATGGCTCACTTTATGCCATGTCATAAAACCAATGATTTATCTAATGTGTCTGATTTGTACTTTAAAGAAGTGGTTCGCTTGCATATTATTCCTAAAACTATTGTTTCTGATAGGGAAACCTTGTTTTTTGAGTTAAATTTGGAACACTTTGTGGAGGAAAGTTGGTACTAAGTTACTTTTTAGTACGTCCCATCAACCACAAACTGATGGGCAAACGAAGGTGACTAATAGAACTTTGGGTACGTTGTTGAGGGGGTTGGTTAGCAAAACTCAAAAACAGTTGGACATCAAACTTACACATGCTGAGTTTACGAGTAATCATTCTCCTACTTATGCTATAGGTCACTCCATTATAAGTGGTGTATGGTGTGAATCCTTACAATCCATTGTATTTGATTCCATTTCCAAACGATGAATTGGTACACAAGGATGCTAATGACAAGTTGAAGGCCATGTTGAAACTACACCAACAAGTTCGTCTGAAGATTGAAGCCGTGAATGACGTGTACAAATAGAATTCCAACATACATAGGAAACCACGTGTCTTTCAAAATGGTGACTTGGTTTAGGTGCACTTGAGGAAATAACGTTTTCCTAAAAAAAGGAAGAACAAAAGTTGATGCCAAGAGCTGAAGGTCCTTATAAGCCTTTGTAAGTGGTGTATGGTGTGAATCCTTACAAGCCTTTGTATTTGATTCCATTTCAAAACGATAAATTGGTTCACAAGGATGCTAATGACAAGTTGAAGGCAATGGTGAAACTACGCCAACAAGTTTGTGAAGATTGAAGCCGTGAATGACGTGTACTAACAGAATTCCAACATGCATAGGACACCACATGTCTTTCAAGATAGTGACCTGGTTTAGGTGCATATGAGGAAAGAACGTTTTCCTAACAAAAGGAAGAACAAAAGTTGATGCCAAGAGCTGAAGGTCCTTACAAAGTGGTGACACATGTCAATGATAATGCTTATAAGGTGGATCTGGGAGGAGACCATGGAGTGCATGCTACCTTTAATGTGGGAGACCTTTCACCGTATCTTGTTGAGTATGGACTTGATGAATTAAGGTCATTTCCTTTCAAAGGGGGAGGGGAGGATCCATGGATGGATCATGAAAAGCCGAAAAAGGTGATGGATTAGTGATTACTAGTAGGCTAGAAGGTGGTTTGTACTTAATGGTTGGGTTGTGCATGGTAACCTACGTATTGAATTAAGGTCGCGTGAACGTTAGGGCAACATTTTAAAGGCTTCATAAGTGCTCAAAACCGTTACTTTTTTCTTCATCTAGCCTTGTATCCCTTATTGATACTCTTTAGTGGATTTGGGTTACACTTTATTGCTTCTTTTTTCTCCTTAATGGAACATGGATGCTTTTTTCATTCATTAGTGTTTCAGACGTTTTTTTGTGTGGTTTCATGAGTTTCTTTAATTTTCATTATTAGTTTAACTGAGTAGTTGGTTGGGTGGCTTGTAACCACCAACTTTGTAATAAAGGCTTCATATAAGCCAAATTATGCATGGAAAAAAGAGATAGACGAAATTTTAATCAAAAGAACCTTTGTTCAGTTTGAATAATAGTTATAGTTCATTATTTGTCATAGTCGAGACATGTTCTTGACTTGATACGCATTCAGAGAAATATTATGTCTTGGATAGTTTTCACAAGTATACAACATAGTAGGTCTTGATTTGTTACTAATCGATCCATTTCTTCCCATACACCTATCATTTGTGGTTGTTATTGTAGCTTAATTTACCTAAACACGGCCCTACTCACTTAATCAAGCCTATAAAGGCATCAAAAGGCAATCACATTTGTGTCCCTAAACATGCAATACAGGAGTTGCTGATTCGTGAAGCTCATGGTGGTGGTTTGGCAGGTCATTTTTCCATTACCAAAACTTTGAAGGTGCTTTAAGAACATTTCTTCTGGCCTAAAGATGTTAGGGATGTAACCAACATATTGGGCAAGTGTGTTACATGTCGGATGACGAAAAAAACCATCATGCATGGTGTTTACTCTCCTTTGTCGGTTCCTATTCGTCCTTGGCATGATGTGTCAATGGAATTCAGTATGGCTTTGCCTAGAATTCAAAGGGGGAAAGGAATCCATTATAGTGGTGGTGGATAGGTTTTTAAAAATGGCTCACTTTATGCCATGTCATAAAACCAATGATTTATCTAATGTGTCTGATTTGTACTTTAAAGAAGTGGTTCGCTTGCATATTATTCCTAAAACTATTGTTTCTGATAGGGAAACCTTGTTTTTGAGTTAAATTTGGAACACTTTGTGGAGGAAAGTTGGTACTAAGTTACTTTTTAGTACGTCCCATCAACCACAAACTGATGGGCAAACGAAGGTGACTAATAGAACTTTGGGTACGTTGTTGAGGGGGTTGGTTAGCAAAACTCAAAAACAGTTGGACATCAAACTTACACATGCTGAGTTTACGAGTAATCATTCTCCTACTTATGCTATAGGTCACTCCATTATAAGTGGTGTATGGTGTGAATCCTTACAATCCATTGTATTTGATTCCATTTCCAAACGATGAATTGGTACACAAGGATGCTAATGACAAGTTGAAGGCCATGTTGAAACTACACCAACAAGTTCGTCTGAAGATTGAAGCCGTGAATGACGTGTACAAATAGAATTCCAACATACATAGGAAACCACGTGTCTTTCAAAATGGTGACTTGGTTTAGGTGCACATGAGGAAATAACGTTTTCCTAACAAAAGGAAGAACAAAAGTTGATGCCAAGAGCTGAAGGTCCTTACAAGCCTTTGTAAGTGGTGTATGGTGTGATTCCTTACAAGCCTTTGTATTTGATTCCATTTCAAAACGATAAATTGGTTCACAAGGATGCTAATGACAAGTTGAAGGCAATGGTGAAACTACGCCAACAAGTTTGTGAAGATTGAAGCCGTGAATGACGTGTACTAACAGAATTCCAACATGCATAGGACACCACATGTCTTTCAAGATAGTGACCTGGTTTAGGTGCATATGAGGAAAGAACGTTTTCCTAACAAAAGGAAGAACAAAAGTTGATGCCAAGAGCTGAAGGTCCTTACAAAGTGGTGACACATGTCAATGATAATGCTTATAAGGTGGATCTGGGAGGAGACCATGGAGTGCATGCTACCTTTAATGTGGGAGACCTTTCACCGTATCTTGTTGAGTATGGACTTGATGAATTAAGGTCATTTCCTTTCAAAGGGGGAGGGGAGGATCCATGGATGGATCATGAAAAGCCGAAAAAAGGTGATGGATTAGTGATTACTAGTAGGCTAGAAGGTGGTTTGTACTTAATGGTTGGGTTGTGCATGGTAACCTACGTATTGAATTAAGGTCGCGTGAACGCTAGGGCAACATTTTAAAGGCTTCATAAGTGCTCAAAACCGTTACTTTTTTCTTCATCGAGCCTTGTATCCCTTATTGATACTCTTTAGTGGATTTGGGTTACACTTTATTGCTTCTTTTTTCTCCTTAATGGAACATGGATGCTTTTTTCATTCATTAGTGTTTCAGACGTTTTTTTGTGTGGTTTCATGAGTTTCTTTAATTTTCATTATTAGTTTAACTGAGTAGTTGGTTGGGTGGCTTGTAACCACCAACTTTGTAATAAAGGCTTCATATAAGCCAAATTATGCATGGAAAAAAGAGATAGACGAAATTTTAATCAAAAGAACCTTTGTTCAATTTGAATAATAGTTATAGTTCATTATTTGTCATAGTCGAGACATGTTCTTGACTTGATACGCATTCAGAGAAATATTATGTCTTGGATAGTTTTCACAAGTATACAACATAGTAGGTCTTGATTTGTTACTAATCGATCCATTTCTTCCCATACACCTATCATTTGTGGTTGTTATTGTAGCTTAATTTACCTAAACACGGCCCTACTCACTTAATCAAGCCTATAAAGGCATCAAAAGGCAATCACATTTGTGTCCCTAAACATGCAATACGGGAGTTGCTGATTCGTGAAGCTCATGGTGGTGGTTTGGCAGGTCATTTTTCCATTACCAAAACTTTGAAGGTGCTTTAAGAACATTTCTTCTGGCCTAAAGATGTTAGGGATGTAACCAACATATTGGGCAAGTGTGTTACATGTCGGATGACGAAAAAAACCATCATGCATGGTGTTTACTCTCCTTTGTCGGTTCCTATTCGTCCTTGGCATGATGTGTCAATGGAATTCAGTATGGCTTTGCCTAGAATTCAAAGGGGGAAAGGAATCCATTATAGTGGTGGTGGATAGGTTTTTAAAAATGGCTCACTTTATGCCATGTCATAAAACCAATGATTTATCTAATGTGTCTGATTTGTACTTTAAAGAAGTGGTTCGCTTGCATATTATTCCTAAAACTATTGTTTCTGATAGGGAAACCTTGTTTTTGAGTTAAATTTGGAACACTTTGTGGAGGAAAGTTGGTACTAAGTTACTTTTTAGTACGTCCCATCAACCACAAACTGATGGGCAAACGAAGGTGACTAATAGAACTTTGGGTACGTTGTTGAGGGGGTTGGTTAGCAAAACTCAAAAACAGTTGGACATCAAACTTACACATGCTGAGTTTACGAGTAATCATTCTCCTACTTATGCTATAGGTCACTCCATTATAAGTGGTGTATGTGTGAATCCTTACAATCCATTGTATTTGATTCCATTTCCAAACGATGAATTGGTACACAAGGATGCTAATGACAAGTTGAAGGCCATGTTGAAACTACACCAACAAGTTCGTCTGAAGATTGAAGCCGTGAATGACGTGTACAAATAGAATTCCAACATACATAGGAAACCACGTGTCTTTCAAAATGGTGACTTGGTTTAGGTGCACATGAGGAAATAACGTTTTCCTAACAAAAGGAAGAACAAAAGTTGATGCCAAGAGCTGAAGGTCCTTACAAGCCTTTGTAAGTGGTGTATGGTGTGATTCCTTACAAGCCTTTGTATTTGATTCCATTTCAAAACGATAAATTGGTTCACAAGGATGCTAATGACAAGTTGAAGGCAATGGTGAAACTACGCCAACAAGTTTGTGAAGATTGAAGCCGTGAATGACGTGTACTAACAGAATTCCAACATGCATAGGACACCACATGTCTTTCAAGATAGTGACCTGGTTTAGGTGCATATGAGGAAAGAACGTTTTCCTAACAAAAGGAAGAACAAAAGTTGATGCCAAGAGCTGAAGGTCCTTACAAAGTGGTGACACATGTCAATGATAATGCTTATAAGGTGGATCTGGGAGGAGACCATGGAGTGCATGCTACCTTTAATGTGGGAGACCTTTCACCGTATCTTGTTGAGTATGGACTTGATGAATTAAGGTCATTTCCTTTCAAAGGGGGAGGGGAGGATCCATGGATGGATCATGAAAAGCCGAAAAAAGGTGATGGATTAGTGATTACTAGTAGGCTAGAAGGTGGTTTGTACTTAATGGTTGGGTTGTGCATGGTAACCTACGTATTGAATTAAGGTCGCGTGAACGCTAGGGCAACATTTTAAAGGCTTCATAAGTGCTCAAAACCGTTACTTTTTTCTTCATCGAGCCTTGTATCCCTTATTGATACTCTTTAGTGGATTTGGGTTACACTTTATTGCTTCTTTTTTCTCCTTAATGGAACATGGATGCTTTTTTCATTCATTAGTGTTTCAGACATTTTTTTGTGTGGTTTCATGAGTTTCTTTAATTTTCATTATTAGTTTAACTGAGTAGTTGGTTGGGTGGCTTGTAACCACCAACTTTGTAATAAAGGCTTCATATAAGCCAAATTATGCATGGAAAAAAGAGATAGACGAAATTTTAATCAAAAGAACCTTTGTTCAATTTGAATAATAGTTATAGTTCATTATTTGTCATAGTCGAGACATGTTCTTGACTTGATACGCATTCAGAGAAATATTATGTCTTGGATAGTTTTCACAAGTATACAACATAGTAGGTCTTGATTTGTTACTAATCGATCCATTTCTTCCCATACACCTATCATTTGTGGTTGTTATTGTAGCTTAATTTACCTAAACACGGCCCTACTCACTTAATCAAGCCTATAAAGGCATCAAAAGGCAATCACATTTGTGTCCCTAAACATGCAATACGGGAGTTGCTGATTCGTGAAGCTCATGGTGGTGGTTTGGCAGGTCATTTTTCCATTACCAAAACTTTGAAGGTGCTTTAAGAACATTTCTTCTGGCCTAAAGATGTTAGGGATGTAACCAACATATTGGGCAAGTGTGTTACATGTCGGATGACGAAAAAAACCATCATGCATGGTGTTTACTCTCCTTTGTCGGTTCCTATTCGTCCTTGGCATGATGTGTCAATGGAATTCAGTATGGCTTTGCCTAGAATTCAAAGGGGGAAAGGAATCCATTATAGTGGTGGTGGATAGGTTTTTAAAAATGGCTCACTTTATGCCATGTCATAAAACCAATGATTTATCTAATGTGTCTGATTTGTACTTTAAAGAAGTGGTTCGCTTGCATATTATTCCTAAAACTATTGTTTCTGATAGGGAAACCTTGTTTTTGAGTTAAATTTGGAACACTTTGTGGAGGAAAGTTGGTACTAAGTTACTTTTTAGTACGTCCCATCAACCACAAACTGATGGGCAAACGAAGGTGACTAATAGAACTTTGGGTACGTTGTTGAGGGGGTTGGTTAGCAAAACTCAAAAACAGTTGGACATCAAACTTACACATGCTGAGTTTACGAGTAATCATTCTCCTACTTATGCTATAGGTCACTCCATTATAAGTGGTGTATGTGTGAATCCTTACAATCCATTGTATTTGATTCCATTTCCAAACGATGAATTGGTACACAAGGATGCTAATGACAAGTTGAAGGCCATGTTGAAACTACACCAACAAGTTCGTCTGAAGATTGAAGCCGTGAATGACGTGTACAAATAGAATTCCAACATACATAGGAAACCACGTGTCTTTCAAAATGGTGACTTGGTTTAGGTGCACATGAGGAAATAACGTTTTCCTAACAAAAGGAAGAACAAAAGTTGATGCCAAGAGCTGAAGGTCCTTACAAGCCTTTGTAAGTGGTGTATGGTGTGATTCCTTACAAGCCTTTGTATTTGATTCCATTTCAAAACGATAAATTGGTTCACAAGGATGCTAATGACAAGTTGAAGGCAATGGTGAAACTACGCCAACAAGTTTGTGAAGATTGAAGCCGTGAATGACGTGTACTAACAGAATTCCAACATGCATAGGACACCACATGTCTTTCAAGATAGTGACCTGGTTTAGGTGCATATGAGGAAAGAACGTTTTCCTAACAAAAGGAAGAACAAAAGTTGATGCCAAGAGCTGAAGGTCCTTACAAAGTGGTGACACATGTCAATGATAATGCTTATAAGGTGGATCTGGGAGGAGACCATGGAGTGCATGCTACCTTTAATGTGGGAGACCTTTCACCGTATCTTGTTGAGTATGGACTTGATGAATTAAGGTCATTTCCTTTCAAAGGGGGAGGGGAGGATCCATGGATGGATCATGAAAAGCCGAAAAAAGGTGATGGATTAGTGATTACTAGTAGGCTAGAAGGTGGTTTGTACTTAATGGTTGGGTTGTGCATGGTAACCTACGTATTGAATTAAGGTCGCGTGAACGCTAGGGCAACATTTTAAAGGCTTCATAAGTGCTCAAAACCGTTACTTTTTTCTTCATCGAGCCTTGTATCCCTTATTGATACTCTTTAGTGGATTTGGGTTACACTTTATTGCTTCTTTTTTCTCCTTAATGGAACATGGATGCTTTTTTCATTCATTAGTGTTTCAGACGTTTTTTTGTGTGGTTTCATGAGTTTCTTTAATTTTCATTATTAGTTTAACTGAGTAGTTGGTTGGGTGGCTTGTAACCACCAACTTTGTAATAAAGGCTTCATATAAGCCAAATTATGCATGGAAAAAAGAGATAGACGAAATTTTAATCAAAAGAACCTTTGTTCAGTTTGAATAATAGTTATAGTTCATTATTTGTCATAGTCGAGACATGTTCTTGACTTGATACGCATTCAGAGAAATATTATGTCTTGGATAGTTTTCACAAGTATACAACATAGTAGGTCTTGATTTGTTACTAATCGATCCATTTCTTCCCATACACCTATCATTTGTGGTTGTTATTGTAGCTTAATTTACCTAAACACGGCCCTACTCACTTAATCAAGCCTATAAAGGCATCAAAAGGCAATCACATTTGTGTCCCTAAACATGCAATACGGGAGTTGCTGATTCGTGAAGCTCATGGTGGTGGTTTGGCAGGTCATTTTTCCATTACCAAAACTTTGAAGGTGCTTTAAGAACATTTCTTCTGGCCTAAAGATGTTAGGGATGTAACCAACATATTGGGCAAGTGTGTTACATGTCGGATGACGAAAAAAACCATCATGCATGGTGTTTACTCTCCTTTGTCGGTTCCTATTCGTCCTTGGCATGATGTGTCAATGGAATTCAGTATGGCTTTGCCTAGAATTCAAAGGGGGAAAGGAATCCATTATAGTGGTGGTGGATAGGTTTTTAAAAATGGCTCACTTTATGCCATGTCATAAAACCAATGATTTATCTAATGTGTCTGATTTGTACTTTAAAGAAGTGGTTCGCTTGCATATTATTCCTAAAACTATTGTTTCTGATAGGGAAACCTTGTTTTTGAGTTAAATTTGGAACACTTTGTGGAGGAAAGTTGGTACTAAGTTACTTTTTAGTACGTCCCATCAACCACAAACTGATGGGCAAACGAAGGTGACTAATAGAACTTTGGGTACGTTGTTGAGGGGGTTGGTTAGCAAAACTCAAAAACAGTTGGACATCAAACTTACACATGCTGAGTTTACGAGTAATCATTCTCCTACTTATGCTATAGGTCACTCCATTATAAGTGGTGTATGGTGTGAATCCTTACAATCCATTGTATTTGATTCCATTTCCAAACGATGAATTGGTACACAAGGATGCTAATGACAAGTTGAAGGCCATGTTGAAACTACACCAACAAGTTCGTCTGAAGATTGAAGCCGTGAATGACGTGTACAAATAGAATTCCAACATACATAGGAAACCACGTGTCTTTCAAAATGGTGACTTGGTTTAGGTGCACATGAGGAAATAACGTTTTCCTAACAAAAGGAAGAACAAAAGTTGATGCCAAGAGCTGAAGGTCCTTACAAGCCTTTGTAAGTGGTGTATGGTGTGATTCCTTACAAGCCTTTGTATTTGATTCCATTTCAAAACGATAAATTGGTTCACAAGGATGCTAATGACAAGTTGAAGGCAATGGTGAAACTACGCCAACAAGTTTGTGAAGATTGAAGCCGTGAATGACGTGTACTAACAGAATTCCAACATGCATAGGACACCACATGTCTTTCAAGATAGTGACCTGGTTTAGGTGCATATGAGGAAAGAACGTTTTCCTAACAAAAGGAAGAACAAAAGTTGATGCCAAGAGCTGAAGGTCCTTACAAAGTGGTGACACATGTCAATGATAATGCTTATAAGGTGGATCTGGGAGGAGACCATGGAGTGCATGCTACCTTTAATGTGGGAGACCTTTCACCGTATCTTGTTGAGTATGGACTTGATGAATTAAGGTCATTTCCTTTCAAAGGGGGAGGGGAGGATCCATGGATGGATCATGAAAAGCCGAAAAAAGGTGATGGATTAGTGATTACTAGTAGGCTAGAAGGTGGTTTGTACTTAATGGTTGGGTTGTGCATGGTAACCTACGTATTGAATTAAGGTCGCGTGAACGCTAGGGCAACATTTTAAAGGCTTCATAAGTGCTCAAAACCGTTACTTTTTTCTTCATCGAGCCTTGTATCCCTTATTGATACTCTTTAGTGGATTTGGGTTACACTTTATTGCTTCTTTTTTCTCCTTAATGGAACATGGATGCTTTTTTCATTCATTAGTGTTTCAGACGTTTTTTTGTGTGGTTTCATGAGTTTCTTTAATTTTCATTATTAGTTTAACTGAGTAGTTGGTTGGGTGGCTTGTAACCACCAACTTTGTAATAAAGGCTTCATATAAGCCAAATTATGCATGGAAAAAAGAGATAGACGAAATTTTAATCAAAAGCACCTTTGTTCAGTTTGAATAATAGTTATAGTTCATTATTTGTCATAGTCGAGACATGTTCTTGACTTGATACGCATTCAGAGAAATATTATGTCTTGGATAGTTTTCACAAGTATACAACATAGTAGGTCTTGATTTGTTACTAATCGATCCATTTCTTCCCATACACCTATCATTTGTGGTTGTTATTGTAGCTTAATTTACCTAAACACGGCCCTACTCACTTAATCAAGCCTATAAAGGCATCAAAAGGCAATCACATTTGTGTCCCTAAACATGCAATACGGGAGTTGCTGATTCGTGAAGCTCATGGTGGTGGTTTGGCAGGTCATTTTTCCATTACCAAAACTTTGAAGGTGCTTTAAGAACATTTCTTCTGGCCTAAAGATGTTAGGGATGTAACCAACATATTGGGCAAGTGTGTTACATGTCGGATGACGAAAAAAACCATCATGCATGGTGTTTACTCTCCTTTGTCGGTTCCTATTCGTCCTTGGCATGATGTGTCAATGGAATTCAGTATGGCTTTGCCTAGAATTCAAAGGGGGAAAGGAATCCATTATAGTGGTGGTGGATAGGTTTTTAAAAATGGCTCACTTTATGCCATGTCATAAAACCAATGATTTATCTAATGTGTCTGATTTGTACTTTAAAGAAGTGGTTCGCTTGCATATTATTCCTAAAACTATTGTTTCTGATAGGGAAACCTTGTTTTTGAGTTAAATTTGGAACACTTTGTGGAGGAAAGTTGGTACTAAGTTACTTTTTAGTACGTCCCATCAACCACAAACTGATGGGCAAACGAAGGTGACTAATAGAACTTTGGGTACGTTGTTGAGGGGGTTGGTTAGCAAAACTCAAAAACAGTTGGACATCAAACTTACACATGCTGAGTTTACGAGTAATCATTCTCCTACTTATGCTATAGGTCACTCCATTATAAGTGGTGTATGGTGTGAATCCTTACAATCCATTGTATTTGATTCCATTTCCAAACGATGAATTGGTACACAAGGATGCTAATGACAAGTTGAAGGCCATGTTGAAACTACACCAACAAGTTCGTCTGAAGATTGAAGCCGTGAATGACGTGTACAAATAGAATTCCAACATACATAGGAAACCACGTGTCTTTCAAAATGGTGACTTGGTTTAGGTGCACATGAGGAAATAACGTTTTCCTAACAAAAGGAAGAACAAAAGTTGATGCCAAGAGCTGAAGGTCCTTACAAGCCTTTGTAAGTGGTGTATGGTGTGATTCCTTACAAGCCTTTGTATTTGATTCCATTTCAAAACGATAAATTGGTTCACAAGGATGCTAATGACAAGTTGAAGGCAATGGTGAAACTACGCCAACAAGTTTGTGAAGATTGAAGCCGTGAATGACGTGTACTAACAGAATTCCAACATGCATATGACACCACATGTCTTTCAAGATAGTGACCTGGTTTAGGTGCATATGAGGAAAGAACGTTTTCCTAACAAAAGGAAGAACAAAAGTTGATGCCAAGAGCTGAAGGTCCTTACAAAGTGGTGACACATGTCAATGATAATGCTTATAAGGTGGATCTGGGAGGAGACCATGGAGTGCATGCTACCTTTAATGTGGGAGACCTTTCACCGTATCTTGTTGAGTATGGACTTGATGAATTAAGGTCATTTCCTTTCAAAGGGGGAGGGGAGGATCCATGGATGGATCATGAAAAGCCGAAAAAAGGTGATGGATTAGTGATTACTAGTAGGCTAGAAGGTGGTTTGTACTTAATGGTTGGGTTGTGCATGGTAACCTACGTATTGAATTAAGGTCGCGTGAACGCTAGGGCAACATTTTAAAGGCTTCATAAGTGCTCAAAACCGTTACTTTTTTCTTCATCGAGCCTTGTATCCCTTATTGATACTCTTTAGTGGATTTGGGTTACACTTTATTGCTTCTTTTTTCTCCTTAATGGAACATGGATGCTTTTTTCATTCATTAGTGTTTCAGACGTTTTTTTGTGTGGTTTCATGAGTTTCTTTAATTTTCATTATTAGTTTAACTGAGTAGTTGGTTGGGTGGCTTGTAACCACCAACTTTGTAATAAAGGCTTCATATAAGCCAAATTATGCATGGAAAAAAGAGATAGACGAAATTTTAATCAAAAGCACCTTTGTTCAGTTTGAATAATAGTTATAGTTCATTATTTGTCATAGTCGAGACATGTTCTTGACTTGATACGCATTCAGAGAAATATTATGTCTTGGATAGTTTTCACAAGTATACAACATAGTAGGTCTTGATTTGTTACTAATCGATCCATTTCTTCCCATACACCTATCATTTGTGGTTGTTATTGTAGCTTAATTTACCTAAACACGGCCCTACTCACTTAATCAAGCCTATAAAGGCATCAAAAGGCAATCACATTTGTGTCCCTAAACATGCAATACGGGAGTTGCTGATTCGTGAAGCTCATGGTGGTGGTTTGGCAGGTCATTTTTCCATTACCAAAACTTTGAAGGTGCTTTAAGAACATTTCTTCTGGCCTAAAGATGTTAGGGATGTAACCAACATATTGGGCAAGTGTGTTACATGTCGGATGACGAAAAAAACCATCATGCATGGTGTTTACTCTCCTTTGTCGGTTCCTATTCGTCCTTGGCATGATGTGTCAATGGAATTCAGTATGGCTTTGCCTAGAATTCAAAGGGGGAAAGGAATCCATTATAGTGGTGGTGGATAGGTTTTTAAAAATGGCTCACTTTATGCCATGTCATAAAACCAATGATTTATCTAATGTGTCTGATTTGTACTTTAAAGAAGTGGTTCGCTTGCATATTATTCCTAAAACTATTGTTTCTGATAGGGAAACCTTGTTTTTGAGTTAAATTTGGAACACTTTGTGGAGGAAAGTTGGTACTAAGTTACTTTTTAGTACGTCCCATCAACCACAAACTGATGGGCAAACGAAGGTGACTAATAGAACTTTGGGTACGTTGTTGAGGGGGTTGGTTAGCAAAACTCAAAAACAGTTGGACATCAAACTTACACATGCTGAGTTTACGAGTAATCATTCTCCTACTTATGCTATAGGTCACTCCATTATAAGTGGTGTATGGTGTGAATCCTTACAATCCATTGTATTTGATTCCATTTCCAAACGATGAATTGGTACACAAGGATGCTAATGACAAGTTGAAGGCCATGTTGAAACTACACCAACAAGTTCGTCTGAAGATTGAAGCCGTGAATGACGTGTACAAATAGAATTCCAACATACATAGGAAACCACGTGTCTTTCAAAATGGTGACTTGGTTTAGGTGCACATGAGGAAATAACGTTTTCCTAACAAAAGGAAGAACAAAAGTTGATGCCAAGAGCTGAAGGTCCTTACAAGCCTTTGTAAGTGGTGTATGGTGTGATTCCTTACAAGCCTTTGTATTTGATTCCATTTCAAAACGATAAATTGGTTCACAAGGATGCTAATGACAAGTTGAAGGCAATGGTGAAACTACGCCAACAAGTTTGTGAAGATTGAAGCCGTGAATGACGTGTACTAACAGAATTCCAACATGCATATGACACCACATGTCTTTCAAGATAGTGACCTGGTTTAGGTGCATATGAGGAAAGAACGTTTTCCTAACAAAAGGAAGAACAAAAGTTGATGCCAAGAGCTGAAGGTCCTTACAAAGTGGTGACACATGTCAATGATAATGCTTATAAGGTGGATCTGGGAGGAGACCATGGAGTGCATGCTACCTTTAATGTGGGAGACCTTTCACCGTATCTTGTTGAGTATGGACTTGATGAATTAAGGTCATTTCCTTTCAAAGGGGGAGGGGAGGATCCATGGATGGATCATGAAAAGCCGAAAAAAGGTGATGGATTAGTGATTACTAGTAGGCTAGAAGGTGGTTTGTACTTAATGGTTGGGTTGTGCATGGTAACCTACGTATTGAATTAAGGTCGCGTGAACGCTAGGGCAACATTTTAAAGGCTTCATAAGTGCTCAAAACCGTTACTTTTTTCTTCATCGAGCCTTGTATCCCTTATTGATACTCTTTAGTGGATTTGGGTTACACTTTATTGCTTCTTTTTTCTCCTTAATGGAACATGGATGCTTTTTTCATTCATTAGTGTTTCAGACGTTTTTTTGTGTGGTTTCATGAGTTTCTTTAATTTTCATTATTAGTTTAACTGAGTAGTTGGTTGGGTGGCTTGTAACCACCAACTTTGTAATAAAGGCTTCATATAAGCCAAATTATGCATGGAAAAAATAGATAGACGAAATTTTAATCAAAAGAACCTTTGTTCAGTTTGAATAATAGTTATAGTTCATTATTTGTCATAGTCGAGACATGTTCTTGACTTGATACGCATTCAGAGAAATATTATGTCTTGGATAGTTTTCACAAGTATACAACATAGTAGGTCTTGATTTGTTACTAATCGATCCATTTCTTCCCATACACCTATCATTTGTGGTTGTTATTGTAGCTTAATTTACCTAAACACGGCCCTACTCACTTAATCAAGCCTATAAAGGCATCAAAAGGCAATCACATTTGTGTCCCTAAACATGCAATACGGGAGTTGCTGATTCGTGAAGCTCATGGTGGTGGTTTGGCAGGTCATTTTTCCATTACCAAAACTTTGAAGGTGCTTTAAGAACATTTCTTCTGGCCTAAAGATGTTAGGGATGTAACCAACATATTGGGCAAGTGTGTTACATGTCGGATGACGAAAAAAACCATCATGCATGGTGTTTACTCTCCTTTGTCGGTTCCTATTCGTCCTTGGCATGATGTGTCAATGGAATTCAGTATGGCTTTGCCTAGAATTCAAAGGGGGAAAGGAATCCATTATAGTGGTGGTGGATAGGTTTTTAAAAATGGCTCACTTTATGCCATGTCATAAAACCAATGATTTATCTAATGTGTCTGATTTGTACTTTAAAGAAGTGGTTCGCTTGCATATTATTCCTAAAACTGTTGTTTCTGATAGGGAAACCTTGTTTTTGAGTTAAATTTGGAACAATTTGTGGAGGAAAGTTGGTACTAAGTTACTTTTTAGTACGTCCCATCAACCACAAACTGATGGGCAAACGAAGGTGACTAATAGAACTTTGGGTACGTTGTTGAGGGGGTTGGTTAGCAAAACTCAAAAACAGTTGGACATCAAACTTACACATGCTGAGTTTACGAGTAATCATTCTCCTACTTATGCTATAGGTCACTCCATTATAAGTGGTGTATGGTGTGAATCCTTACAATCCATTGTATTTGATTCCATTTCCAAACGATGAATTGGTACACAAGGATGCTAATGACAAGTTGAAGGCCATGTTGAAACTACACCAACAAGTTCGTCTGAAGATTGAAGCCGTGAATGACGTGTACAAATAGAATTCCAACATACATAGGAAACCACGTGTCTTTCAAAATGGTGACTTGGTTTAGGTGCACATGAGGAAATAACGTTTTCCTAACAAAAGGAAGAACAAAAGTTGATGCCAAGAGCTGAAGGTCCTTACAAGCCTTTGTAAGTGGTGTATGGTGTGATTCCTTACAAGCCTTTGTATTTGATTCCATTTCAAAACGATAAATTGGTTCACAAGGATGCTAATGACAAGTTGAAGGCAATGGTGAAACTACGCCAACAAGTTTGTGAAGATTGAAGCCGTGAATGACGTGTACTAACAGAATTCCAACATGCATAGGACACCACATGTCTTTCAAGATAGTGACCTGGTTTAGGTGCATATGAGGAAAGAACGTTTTCCTAACAAAAGGAAGAACAAAAGTTGATGCCAAGAGCTGAAGGTCCTTACAAAGTGGTGACACATGTCAATGATAATGCTTATAAGGTGGATCTGGGAGGAGACCATGGAGTGCATGCTACCTTTAATGTGGGAGACCTTTCACCGTATCTTGTTGAGTATGGACTTGATGAATTAAGGTCATTTCCTTTCAAAGGGGGAGGGGAGGATCCATGGATGGATCATGAAAAGCCGAAAAAAGGTGATGGATTAGTGATTACTAGTAGGCTAGAAGGTGGTTTGTACTTAATGGTTGGGTTGTGCATGGTAACCTACGTATTGAATTAAGGTCGCATGAACGCTAGGGCAACATTTTAAAGGCTTCATAAGTGCTCAAAACCGTTACTTTTTTCTTCATCGAGCCTTGTATCCCTTATTGATACTCTTTAGTGGATTTGGGTTACACTTTATTGCTTCATTTTTCTCCTTAATGGAACATGGATGCTTTTTTCATTCATTAGTGTTTCAGACGTTTTTTTGTGTGGTTTCATGAGTTTCTTTAATTTTCATTATTAGTTTAACTGAGTAGTTGGTTGGGTGGCTTGTAACCACCAACTTTGTAATAAAGGCTTCATATAAGCCAAATTATGCATGGAAAAAAGAGATAGACGAAATTTTAATCAAAAGCACCTTTGTTCAGTTTGAATAATAGTTATAGTTCATTATTTGTCATAGTCGAGACATGTTCTTGACTTGATACGCATTCAGAGAAATATTATGTCTTGGATAGTTTTCACAAGTATACAACATAGTAGGTCTTGATTTGTTACTAATCGATCCATTTCTTCCCATACACCTATCATTTGTGGTTGTTATTGTAGCTTAATTTACCTAAACACGGCCCTACTCACTTAATCAAGCCTATAAAGGCATCAAAAGGCAATCACATTTGTGTCCCTAAACATGCAATACGGGAGTTGCTGATTCGTGAAGCTCATGGTGGTGGTTTGGCAGGTCATTTTTCCATTACCAAAACTTTGAAGGTGCTTTAAGAACATTTCTTCTGGCCTAAAGATGTTAGGGATGTAACCAACATATTGGGCAAGTGTGTTACATGTCGGATGACGAAAAAAACCATCATGCATGGTGTTTACTCTCCTTTGTCGGTTCCTATTCGTCCTTGGCATGATGTGTCAATGGAATTCAGTATGGCTTTGCCTAGAATTCAAAGGGGGAAAGGAATCCATTATAGTGGTGGTGGATAGGTTTTTAAAAATGGCTCACTTTATGCCATGTCATAAAACCAATGATTTATCTAATGTGTCTGATTTGTACTTTAAAGAAGTGGTTCGCTTGCATATTATTCCTAAAACTATTGTTTCTGATAGGGAAACCTTGTTTTTGAGTTAAATTTGGAACACTTTGTGGAGGAAAGTTGGTACTAAGTTACTTTTTAGTACGTCCCATCAACCACAAACTGATGGGCAAACGAAGGTGACTAATAGAACTTTGGGTACGTTGTTGAGGGGGTTGGTTAGCAAAACTCAAAAACAGTTGGACATCAAACTTACACATGCTGAGTTTACGAGTAATCATTCTCCTACTTATGCTATAGGTCACTCCATTATAAGTGGTGTATGGTGTGAATCCTTACAATCCATTGTATTTGATTCCATTTCCAAACGATGAATTGGTACACAAGGATGCTAATGACAAGTTGAAGGCCATGTTGAAACTACACCAACAAGTTCGTCTGAAGATTGAAGCCGTGAATGACGTGTACAAATAGAATTCCAACATACATAGGAAACCACGTGTCTTTCAAAATGGTGACTTGGTTTAGGTGCACATGAGGAAATAACGTTTTCCTAACAAAAGGAAGAACAAAAGTTGATGCCAAGAGCTGAAGGTCCTTACAAGCCTTTGTAAGTGGTGTATGGTGTGATTCCTTACAAGCCTTTGTATTTGATTCCATTTCAAAACGATAAATTGGTTCACAAGGATGCTAATGACAAGTTGAAGGCAATGGTGAAACTACGCCAACAAGTTTGTGAAGATTGAAGCCGTGAATGACGTGTACTAACAGAATTCCAACATGCATATGACACCACATGTCTTTCAAGATAGTGACCTGGTTTAGGTGCATATGAGGAAAGAACGTTTTCCTAACAAAAGGAAGAACAAAAGTTGATGCCAAGAGCTGAAGGTCCTTACAAAGTGGTGACACATGTCAATGATAATGCTTATAAGGTGGATCTGGGAGGAGACCATGGAGTGCATGCTACCTTTAATGTGGGAGACCTTTCACCGTATCTTGTTGAGTATGGACTTGATGAATTAAGGTCATTTCCTTTCAAAGGGGGAGGGGAGGATCCATGGATGGATCATGAAAAGCCGAAAAAAGGTGATGGATTAGTGATTACTAGTAGGCTAGAAGGTGGTTTGTACTTAATGGTTGGGTTGTGCATGGTAACCTACGTATTGAATTAAGGTCGCGTGAACGCTAGGGCAACATTTTAAAGGCTTCATAAGTGCTCAAAACCGTTACTTTTTTCTTCATCGAGCCTTGTATCCCTTATTGATACTCTTTAGTGGATTTGGGTTACACTTTATTGCTTCTTTTTTCTCCTTAATGGAACATGGATGCTTTTTTCATTCATTAGTGTTTCAGACGTTTTTTTGTGTGGTTTCATGAGTTTCTTTAATTTTCATTATTAGTTTAACTGAGTAGTTGGTTGGGTGGCTTGTAACCACCAACTTTGTAATAAAGGCTTCATATAAGCCAAATTATGCATGGAAAAAATAGATAGACGAAATTTTAATCAAAAGAACCTTTGTTCAGTTTGAATAATAGTTATAGTTCATTATTTGTCATAGTCGAGACATGTTCTTGACTTGATACGCATTCAGAGAAATATTATGTCTTGGATAGTTTTCACAAGTATACAACATAGTAGGTCTTGATTTGTTACTAATCGATCCATTTCTTCCCATACACCTATCATTTGTGGTTGTTATTGTAGCTTAATTTACCTAAACACGGCCCTACTCACTTAATCAAGCCTATAAAGGCATCAAAAGGCAATCACATTTGTGTCCCTAAACATGCAATACGGGAGTTGCTGATTCGTGAAGCTCATGGTGGTGGTTTGGCAGGTCATTTTTCCATTACCAAAACTTTGAAGGTGCTTTAAGAACATTTCTTCTGGCCTAAAGATGTTAGGGATGTAACCAACATATTGGGCAAGTGTGTTACATGTCGGATGACGAAAAAAACCATCATGCATGGTGTTTACTCTCCTTTGTCGGTTCCTATTCGTCCTTGGCATGATGTGTCAATGGAATTCAGTATGGCTTTGCCTAGAATTCAAAGGGGGAAAGGAATCCATTATAGTGGTGGTGGATAGGTTTTTAAAAATGGCTCACTTTATGCCATGTCATAAAACCAATGATTTATCTAATGTGTCTGATTTGTACTTTAAAGAAGTGGTTCGCTTGCATATTATTCCTAAAACTATTGTTTCTGATAGGGAAACCTTGTTTTTGAGTTAAATTTGGAACAATTTGTGGAGGAAAGTTGGTACTAAGTTACTTTTTAGTACGTCCCATCAACCACAAACTGATGGGCAAACAAAGGTGACTAATAGAACTTTGGGTACGTTGTTGAGGGGGTTGGTTAGCAAAACTCAAAAACAGTTGGACATCAAACTTACACATGCTGAGTTTACGAGTAATCATTCTCCTACTTATGCTATAGGTCACTCCATTATAAGTGGTGTATGGTGTGAATCCTTACAATCCATTGTATTTGATTCCATTTCCAAACGATGAATTGGTACACAAGGATGCTAATGACAAGTTGAAGGCCATGTTGAAACTACACCAACAAGTTCGTCTGAAGATTGAAGCCGTGAATGACGTGTACAAATAGAATTCCAACATACATAGGAAACCACGTGTCTTTCAAAATGGTGACTTGGTTTAGGTGCACATGAGGAAATAACGTTTTCCTAACAAAAGGAAGAACAAAAGTTGATGCCAAGAGCTGAAGGTCCTTACAAGCCTTTGTAAGTGGTGTATGGTGTGATTCCTTACAAGCCTTTGTATTTGATTCCATTTCAAAACGATAAATTGGTTCACAAGGATGCTAATGACAAGTTGAAGGCAATGGTGAAACTACGCCAACAAGTTTGTGAAGATTGAAGCCGTGAATGACGTGTACTAACAGAATTCCAACATGCATAGGACACCACATGTCTTTCAAGATAGTGACCTGGTTTAGGTGCATATGAGGAAAGAACGTTTTCCTAACAAAAGGAAGAACAAAAGTTGATGCCAAGAGCTGAAGGTCCTTACAAAGTGGTGACACATGTCAATGATAATGCTTATAAGGTGGATCTGGGAGGAGACCATGGAGTGCATGCTACCTTTAATGTGGGAGACCTTTCACCGTATCTTGTTGAGTATGGACTTGATGAATTAAGGTCATTTCCTTTCAAAGGGGGAGGGGAGGATCCATGGATGGATCATGAAAAGCCGAAAAAAGGTGATGGATTAGTGATTACTAGTAGGCTAGAAGGTGGTTTGTACTTAATGGTTGGGTTGTGCATGGTAACCTACGTATTGAATTAAGGTCGCGTGAACGCTAGGGCAACATTTTAAAGGCTTCATAAGTGCTCAAAACCGTTACTTTTTTCTTCATCGAGCCTTGTATCCCTTATTGATACTCTTTAGTGGATTTGGGTTACACTTTATTGCTTCTTTTTTCTCCTTAATGGAACATGGATGCTTTTTTCATTCATTAGTGTTTCAGACGTTTTTTTGTGTGGTTTCATGAGTTTCTTTAATTTTCATTATTAGTTTAACTGAGTAATTGGTTGGGTGGCTTGTAACCACCAACTTTGTAATAAAGGCTTCATATAAGCCAAATTATGCATGGAAAAAATAGATAGACGAAATTTTAATCAAAAGAACCTTTGTTCAGTTTGAATAATAGTTATAGTTCATTATTTGTCATAGTCGAGACATGTTCTTGACTTGATACGCATTCAGAGAAATATTATGTCTTGGATAGTTTTCACAAGTATACAACATAGTAGGTCTTGATTTGTTACTAATCGATCCATTTCTTCCCATACACCTATCATTTGTGGTTGTTATTGTAGCTTAATTTACCTAAACACGGCCCTACTCACTTAATCAAGCCTATAAAGGCATCAAAAGGCAATCACATTTGTGTCCCTAAACATGCAATACGGGAGTTGCTGATTCGTGAAGCTCAAGGTGGTGGTTTGGCAGGTCATTTTTCCATTACCAAAACTTTGAAGGTGCTTTAAGAACATTTCTTCTGGCCTAAAGATGTTAGGGATGTAACCAACATATTGGGCAAGTGTGTTACATGTCGGATGACGAAAAAAACCATCATGCATGGTGTTTACTCTCCTTTGTCGGTTCCTATTCGTCCTTGGCATGATGTGTCAATGGAATTCAGTATGGCTTTGCCTAGAATTCAAAGGGGGAAAGGAATCCATTATAGTGGTGGTGGATAGGTTTTTAAAAATGGCTCACTTTATGCCATGTCATAAAACCAATGATTTATCTAATGTGTCTGATTTGTACTTTAAAGAAGTGGTTCGCTTGCATATTATTCCTAAAACTATTGTTTCTGATAGGGAAACCTTGTTTTTGAGTTAAATTTGGAACACTTTGTGGAGGAAAGTTGGTACTAAGTTACTTTTTAGTACGTCCCATCAACCACAAACTGATGGGCAAACGAAGGTGACTAATAGAACTTTGGGTACGTTGTTGAGGGGGTTGGTTAGCAAAACTCAAAAACAGTTGGACATCAAACTTACACATGCTGAGTTTACGAGTAATCATTCTCCTACTTATGCTATAGGTCACTCCATTATAAGTGGTGTATGGTGTGAATCCTTACAATCCATTGTATTTGATTCCATTTCCAAACGATGAATTGGTACACAAGGATGCTAATGACAAGTTGAAGGCCATGTTGAAACTACACCAACAAGTTCGTCTGAAGATTGAAGCCGTGAATGACGTGTACAAATAGAATTCCAACATACATAGGAAACCACGTGTCTTTCAAAATGGTGACTTGGTTTAGGTGCACATGAGGAAATAACGTTTTCCTAACAAAAGGAAGAACAAAAGTTGATGCCAAGAGCTGAAGGTCCTTACAAGCCTTTGTAAGTGGTGTATGGTGTGATTCCTTACAAGCCTTTGTATTTGATTCCATTTCAAAACGATAAATTGGTTCACAAGGATGCTAATGACAAGTTGAAGGCAATGGTGAAACTACGCCAACAAGTTTGTGAAGATTGAAGCCGTGAATGACGTGTACTAACAGAATTCCAACATGCATAGGACACCACATGTCTTTCAAGATAGTGACCTGGTTTAGGTGCATATGAGGAAATAACGTTTTCCTAACAAAAGGAAGAACAAAAGTTGATGCCAAGAGCTGAAGGTCCTTACAAAGTGGTGACACATGTCAATGATAATGCTTATAAGGTGGATCTGGGAGGAGACCATGGAGTGCATGCTACCTTTAATGTGGGAGACCTTTCACCGTATCTTGTTGAGTATGGACTTGATGAATTAAGGTCATTTCCTTTCAAAGGGGGAGGGGAGGATCCATGGATGGATCATGAAAAGCCGAAAAAAGGTGATGGATTAGTGATTACTAGTAGGCTAGAAGGTGGTTTGTACTTAATGGTTGGGTTGTGCATGGTAACCTACGTATTGAATTAAGGTCGCGTGAACGCTAGGGCAACATTTTAAAGGCTTCATAAGTGCTCAAAACCGTTACTTTTTTCTTCATCGAGCCTTGTATCCCTTATTGATACTCTTTAGTGGATTTGGGTTACACTTTATTGCTTCTTTTTTCTCCTTAATGGAACATGGATGCTTTTTTCATTCATTAGTGTTTCAGACGTTTTTTTGTGTGGTTTCATGAGTTTCTTTAATTTTCATTATTAGTTTAACTGAGTAGTTGGTTGGGTGGCTTGTAACCACCAACTTTGTAATAAAGGCTTCATATAAGCCAAATTATGCATGGAAAAAATAGATAGACGAAATTTTAATCAAAAGAACCTTTGTTCAGTTTGAATAATAGTTATAGTTCATTATTTGTCATAGTCGAGACATGTTCTTGACTTGATACGCATTCAGAGAAATATTATGTCTTGGATAGTTTTCACAAGTATACAACATAGTAGGTCTTGATTTGTTACTAATCGATCCATTTCTTCCCATACACCTATCATTTGTGGTTGTTATTGTAGCTTAATTTACCTAAACACGGCCCTACTCACTTAATCAAGCCTATAAAGGCATCAAAAGGCAATCACATTTGTGTCCCTAAACATGCAATACGGGAGTTGCTGATTCGTGAAGCTCAAGGTGGTGGTTTGGCAGGTCATTTTTCCATTACCAAAACTTTGAAGGTGCTTTAAGAACATTTCTTCTGGCCTAAAGATGTTAGGGATGTAACCAACATATTGGGCAAGTGTGTTACATGTCGGATGACGAAAAAAACCATCATGCATGGTGTTTACTCTCCTTTGTCGGTTCCTATTCGTCCTTGGCATGATGTGTCAATGGAATTCAGTATGGCTTTGCCTAGAATTCAAAGGGGGAAAGGAATCCATTATAGTGGTGGTGGATAGGTTTTTAAAAATGGCTCACTTTATGCCATGTCATAAAACCAATGATTTATCTAATGTGTCTGATTTGTACTTTAAAGAAGTGGTTCGCTTGCATATTATTCCTAAAACTATTGTTTCTGATAGGGAAACCTTGTTTTTGAGTTAAATTTGGAACACTTTGTGGAGGAAAGTTGGTACTAAGTTACTTTTTAGTACGTCCCATCAACCACAAACTGATGGGCAAACGAAGGTGACTAATAGAACTTTGGGTACGTTGTTGAGGGGGTTGGTTAGCAAAACTCAAAAACAGTTGGACATCAAACTTACACATGCTGAGTTTACGAGTAATCATTCTCCTACTTATGCTATAGGTCACTCCATTATAAGTGGTGTATGGTGTGAATCCTTACAATCCATTGTATTTGATTCCATTTCCAAACGATGAATTGGTACACAAGGATGCTAATGACAAGTTGAAGGCCATGTTGAAACTACACCAACAAGTTCGTCTGAAGATTGAAGCCGTGAATGACGTGTACAAATAGAATTCCAACATACATAGGAAACCACGTGTCTTTCAAAATGGTGACTTGGTTTAGGTGCACATGAGGAAATAACGTTTTCCTAACAAAAGGAAGAACAAAAGTTGATGCCAAGAGCTGAAGGTCCTTACAAGCCTTTGTAAGTGGTGTATGGTGTGATTCCTTACAAGCCTTTGTATTTGATTCCATTTCAAAACGATAAATTGGTTCACAAGGATGCTAATGACAAGTTGAAGGCAATGGTGAAACTACGCCAACAAGTTTGTGAAGATTGAAGCCGTGAATGACGTGTACTAACAGAATTCCAACATGCATAGGACACCACATGTCTTTCAAGATAGTGACCTGGTTTAGGTGCATATGAGGAAAGAACGTTTTCCTAACAAAAGGAAGAACAAAAGTTGATGCCAAGAGCTGAAGGTCCTTACAAAGTGGTGACACATGTCAATGATAATGCTTATAAGGTGGATCTGGGAGGAGACCATGGAGTGCATGCTACCTTTAATGTGGGAGACCTTTCACCGTATCTTGTTGAGTATGGACTTGATGAATTAAGGTCATTTCCTTTCAAAGGGGGAGGGGAGGATCCATGGATGGATCATAAAAAGCCGAAAAAAGGTGATGGATTAGTGATTACTAGTAGGCTAGAAGGTGGTTTGTACTTAATGGTTGGGTTGTGCATGGTAACCTACGTATTGAATTAAGGTCGCGTGAACGCTAGGGCAACATTTTAAAGGCTTCATAAGTGCTCAAAACCGTTACTTTTTTCTTCATCAATCCTTGTATCCCTTATTGATACTCTTTAGTGGATTTGGGTTACACTTTATTGCTTCTTTTTTCTCCTTAATGGAACATGGATGCTTTTTTCATTCATTAGTGTTTCAGACATTTTTTTGTGTGGTTTCATGAGTTTCTTTAATTTTCATTATTAGTTTAACTGAGTAGTTGGTTGGGTGGCTTGTAACCACCAACTTTGTAATAAAGGCTTCATATAAGCCAAATTATGCATGGAAAAAAGAGATAGACGAAATTTTAATCAAAAGAACCTTTGTTCAGTTTGAATTATAGTTATAGTTCATTATTTGTCATAGTCGAGACATGTTCTTGACTTGATACGCATTCAGAGAAATATTATGTCTTGGATAGTTTTCACAAGTAGGTCTTGATTTGTTACTAATCGATCCATTTCTTCCCATACACCTATCATTTGTGGTTGTTATTGTAGCTTAATTTACCTAAACACGGCCCTACTCACTTAATCAAGCCTATAAAGGAATCAAAAGGCAATCACATTTGTGTGCCTAAACATGCAATACGGGAGTTGCTGATTCTTGAAGCTCATGGTGGTGGTTTGGCGGGTCATTTTTCCATTACCAAAACTTTGAAGGTGCTTTAAGAACATTTCTTCTGGCCTAAAGATGTTAGGGATGTAACCAACATAGTGGGCAAGTGTGTTACATGTCGGATGACCAAAAAAACCATCATGCATGGTGTTTACACTCCTTTGTCGGTTCCTATTCGTCCTTGGCATGATGTGTCAATGGAATTCAGTATGGCTTTGCCTAGAATTCAAAGGGGGAAAGGAATCCATTATAGTGGTGGTGGATAGGTTTTTAAAAATGGCTCACTTTATGCCATGTCATAAAACCAATGATTTATCTAATGTGTCTGATTTGTACTTTAAAGAAGTGGTTCGCTTGCATATTATTCCTAAAACTATTGTTTCTGATAGGGAAACCTTGTTTTTGAGTTAAATTTGGAACACTTTATGGAGGAAAGTTGGTACTAAGTTACTTTTTAGTACGTCCCATCAACCACAAACTGATGGGCAAACGAAGGTGACTAATAGAACTTTGGGTACGTTGTTGAGGGGGTTGGTTAGCAAAACTCAAAAACAGTTGGACATCAAACTTACACATGCTGAGTTTACGAGTAATCATTCTCCTACTTATGCTATAGGTCACTCATTTATAAGTGGTGTATGGTGTGAATCCTTACAATCCATTGTATTTGATTCCATTTCCAAACGATGGATTGGTTCACAAGGATGCTAATGACAAGTTGAAGGCCATGTTGAAACTACACCAACAAGTTCGTCTGAAGATTGAAGCCGTGAATGACGTGTACAAATAGAATTCCAACATACATAGGAAACCACGTGTCTTTCAAAATGGTGACTTGGTTTAGGTGCACATGAGGAAATAACGTTTTCCTAACAAAAGGAAGAACAAAAGTTGATGCCAAGAGCTGAAGGTCCTTATAAGCCTTTGTAAGTGGTGTATGGTGTGAATCCTTACAAGCCTTTGTATTTGATTCCATTTCAAAACGATAAATTGGTTCACAAGGATGCTAATGACAAGTTGAAGGCAATGGTGAAACTACGCCAACAAGTTTGTGAAGATTGAAGCCGTGAATGACATGTACTAACAGAATTCCAACATGCATAGGACACCACATGTCTTTCAAGATAGTGACCTGGTTTAGGTGCATATGAGGAAAGAACATTTTCCGAACAAAAGGAAGAACAAAAGTTGATGCCAAGAGCTGAAGGTCCTTACAAAGTGGTGACACATGTCAATGATAATGCTTATAAGGTGGATCTGGGAGGAGACCATGGAGTGCATGCTACCTTTAATGTGGGAGACCTTTCACCGTATCTTGTTGAGTATGGACTTGATGAATTAAGGTCATTTCCTTTCAAAGGGGGAGGGGAGGATCCATGGATGGATCATGAAAAGCCGAAAAAAGGTGATGGATTAGTGATTACTAGTAGGCTAGAAGGTGGTTTGTACTTAATGGTTGGGTTGTGCATGGTAACCTACGTATTGAATTAAGGTCGCGTGAACGCTAGGGCAACATTTTAAAGGCTTCATAAGTGCTCAAAACCGTTACTTTTTTCTTCATCAAGCCTTGTATCCCTTATTGATACTCTTTAGTGGATTTGGGATACACTTTATTGCTTCTTTTTTCTCCTTAATGGAACATGGATGCTTTTTTCATTCATTAGTGTTTCAGACGTTTTTTTGTGTGGTTTCATGAGTTTCTTTAATTTTCATTATTAGTTTAACTGAGTAGTTGGTTGGGTGGCTTGTAACCACCAACTTTGTAATAAAGGCTTCATATAAGCCAAATTATGCATGGAAAAAAGAGATAGACGAAATTTTAATCAAAAGAACCTTTGTTCAGTTTGAATTATAGTTATAGTTCATTATTTGTCATAGTCGAGACATGTTCTTGACTTGATACGCATTCAGAGAAATATTATGTCTTGGATAGTTTTCACAAGTATACAACATAGTAGGTCTTGATTTGTTACTAATCGATCCATTTCTTCCCATACACCTATCATTTGTGGTTGTTATTGTAGCTTAATTTACCTAAACACGGCTCTACTCACTTAATCAAGCCCATAAAGGCATCAAAAGGCAATCACATTTGTGTCCCTAAACATGCAATACGGGAGTTGCTGATTCGTGAAGCTCATGGTGGTGGTTTGGCGGGTCATTTTTCCATTACCAAAACTTTGAAGGTGCTTTAAGAACATTTCTTCTGGCCTAAAGATGTTAGGGATGTAACCAACATAGTGGGCAAGTGTGTTACATGTCGGATGACGAAAAAAACCATCATGCATGGTGTTTACACTCCTTTGTCGGTTCCTATTCGTCCTTGGCATGATGTGTCAATGGAATTCAGTATGGCTTTGCCTAGAATTCAAAGGGGGAAAGGAATCCATTATAGTGGTGGTGGATAGGTTTTTAAAAATGGCTCACTTTATGCCATGTCATAAAACCAATGATTTATCTAATGTGTCTGATTTGTACTTTAAAGAAGTGGTTCGCTTGCATATTATTCCTAAAACTATTGTTTCTGATAGGGAAACCTTGTTTTTGAGTTAAATTTGGAACACTTTATGGAGGAAAGTTGGTACTAAGTTACTTTTTAGTACGTCCCATCAACCACAAACTGATGGGCAAACGAAGGTGACTAATAGAACTTTGGGTACGTTGTTGAGGGGGTTGGTTAGCAAAACTCAAAAACAGTTGGACATCAAACTTACACATGCTGAGTTTACGAGTAATCATTCTCCTACTTATGCTATAGGTCACTCCTTTATAAGTGGTGTATGGTGTGAATCCTTACAATCCATTGTATTTGATTCCATTTCCAAACGATGAATTGGTTCACAAGGATGCTAATGACAAGTTGAAGGCCATGTTGAAACAACACCAACAAGTTCGTCTGAAGATTGAAGCCGTGAATGACGTGTACAAATAGAATTCCAACATACATAGGAAACCACGTGTCTTTAAAAATGGTGACTTGGTTTAGGTGCACATGAGGAAATAACGTTTTCCTAACAAAAGGAAGAACAAAAGTTGATGCCAAGAGCTGAAGGTCCTTACAAGCCTTTGTAAGTGGTGTATGGTGTGAATCCTTACAAGCCTTTGTATTTGATTCCATTTCAAAATGACAAATTGGTTCACAAGGATGCTAATGACAAGTTGAAGGCAATGGTGAAACTACGCCAAAAAGTTTGTGAAGATTGAAGCCGTGAATGACGTGTACTAACAGAATTCCAACATACATAGGACACCACATGTCTTTCAAGATAGTGACCTGGTTTAGGTGCATATGAGGAAAGCACGTTTTCCTAACAAAAGGAAGAACAAAAGTTGATGCCAAGAGCTGAAGGTCCTTACAAAGTGGTGACACATGTCAATGATAATGCTTATAAGGTGGATCTGGGAGGAGACCATGGAGTGCATGCTACCTTTAATGTGGGAGACCTTTCACCGTATCTTGTTGAGTATGGACTTGATGAATTAAGGTCATTTCCTTTCAAAGGGGGAGGGGAGGATCCATGGATGGATCATGAAAAGCCGAAAAAGGTGATGGATTAGTGATTACTAGTAGGCTAGAAGGTGGTTTGTACTTAATGGTTGGGTTGTGCATGGTAACCTACGTATTGAATTAAGGTCGCGTGAACGCTAGGGCAACATGTTAAAGGCTTCATAAGTGCTAAAAACCGTTACTTTTTTCTTCATCAAGCCTTGTATCCCTTATTGATACTCTTTAGTGGATTTGGGTTACACTTTATTGCCTCGTTTTTCTCCTTAATGGAACATGGATGCTTTTTTCATTCATTAGTGTTTCAGACGTTTTTTGTGTGGTTTCATGAGTTTCTATAATTTTCATTATTAGTTTAACTGAGTAGTTGGTTGGGTGGCTTGTAACCACCAACTTTGTAATAAAGGCTTCATATAAGCCAAATTATGCATGGAAAAAAGAGATAGACGAAATTTTAATCAAAAGAACCTTTGTTCAGTTTGAATTATAGTTATAGTTCATTATTTGTCATAGTCGAGACATGTTCTTGACTTGATACGCATTCAGAGAAATATTATGTCTTGGATAGTTTTCACAAGTATACAACATAGTAGGTCTTGATTTGTTACTAATCGATCCATTTCTTCCCATACACCTATCATTTGTGGTTGTTATTGTAGCTTAATTTATCTAAACACGGCCCTACTCACTTAATCAAGCCTATAAAGGCATCAAAAGGCAATCACATTTGTGTCCCTAAACATGCAATACGGGAGTTGCTGATTCGTGAAGCTCATGGTGGTGGTTTGGCGGGTCATTTTTCCATTACCAAAACTTTGAAGGTGCTTTAAGAACATTTCTTCTGGCCTAAAGATGTTAGGGATGTAACCAACATAGTGGGCAAGTGTGTTACATGTCGGATGACCAAAAAAACCATCATGCATGGTGTTTACACTCCTTTGTCGGTTCCTATTCGTCCTTGGCATGATGTGTCAATGGAATTCAGTATGGCTTTGCCTAGAATTCAAAGGGGGAAAGGAATCCATTATAGTGGTGGTGGATAGGTTTTTAAAAATGGCTCACTTTATGCCATGTCATAAAACCAATGATTTATCTAATGTGTCTGATTTGTACTTTAAAGAAGTGGTTCGCTTGCATATTATTCCTAAAACTATTGTTTCTGATAGGGAAACCTTGTTTTTGAGTTAAATTTGGAACACTTTATGGAGGAAAGTTGGTACTAAGTTACTTTTTAGTACGTCCCATCAACCACAAACTGATGGGCAAACGAAGGTGACTAATAGAACTTTGGGTACGTTGTTGAGGGGGTTGGTTAGCAAAACTCAAAAACAGTTGGACATCAAACTTACACATGCTGAGTTTACGAGTAATCATTCTCCTACTTATGCTATAGGTCACTCCTTTATAAGTGGTGTATGGTGTGAATCCTTACAATCCATTGTATTTGATTCCATTTCCAAACGATGAATTGGTTCACAAGGATGCTAATGACAAGTTGAAGGCCATGTTGAAACTACACCAACAAGTTCGTCTGAAGATTGAAGCCGTGAATGACGTGTACAAATAGAATTCCAACATACATAGGAAACCACGTGTCTTTCAAAATGGTGACTTGGTTTAGGTGCACATGAGGAAATAACGTTTTCCTAACAAAAGGAAGAACAAAAGTTGATGCCAAGAGCTGAAGGTCCTTATAAGCCTTTGTAAGTGGTGTATGGTGTGAATCCTTACAAGCCTTTGTATTTGATTCCATTTCAAAACGACAAATTGGTTCACAAGGATGCTAATGACAAGTTGAAGGCAATGGTGAAACTACGCCAACATGTTTGTGAAGATTGAAGCCGTGAATGACGTGTACTAACAGAATTCCAACATGCATAGGACACCACATGTCTTTCAAGATAGTGACATGGTTTAGGTGCATATGAGGAAAGAACGTTTTCCGAACAAAAGGAAGAACAAAAGTTGATGCCAAGAGCTGAAGGTCCTTACAAAGTGGTGACACATGTCAATGATAATGCTTATAAGGTGGATCTGGGAGGAGACCATGGAGTGCATGCTACCTTTAATGTGGGAGACCTTTCACCGTATCTTGTTGAGTATGGACTTGATGAATTAAGGTCATTTCCTTTCAAAGGGGGAGGGGAGGATCCATGGATGGATCATGAAAAGCCGAAAAAAGGTGATGGATTAGTGATTACTAGTAGGCTAGAAGGTGGTTTGTACTTAATGGTTGGGTTGTGCATGGTAACCTACGTATTGAATTAAGGTCGCGTGAACGCTAGGGCAACATTTTAAAGGCTTCATAAGTGCTCAAAACCGTTACTTTTTTCTTCATCAAGCCTTGTATCCCTTATTGATACTCTTTAGTGGATTTGGGTTACACTTTATTGCTTCTTTTTTCTCCTTAATGGAACTTGGATGCTTTTTTCATTCATTAGTGTTTCAGACGTTTTTTTGTGTGGTTTCATGAGTTTCTTTAATTTTCATTATTAGTTTAACTGAGTAGTTGGTTGGGTGGCTTGTAACCACCAACTTTGTAATAAAGGCTTCATATAAGCCAATTTATGCATGGAAAAAAGAGATAGACGAAATTTTAATCAAAAGAACCTTTGTTCAGTTTGAATTATAGTTATAGTTCATTATTTGTCATAGTCGAGACATGTTCTTGACTTGATACGCATTCAGAGAAATATTATGTCTTGGATAGTTTTCACAAGTATACAACATAGTAGGTCTTGATTTGTTACTAATCGATCCATTTCTTCCCATACACCTATCATTTGTGGTTGTTATTGTAGCTTAATTTATCTAAACACGGCCCTACTCACTTAATCAAGCCTATAAAGGCATCAAAAGGCAATCACATTTGTGTCCCTAAACATGCAATACGGGAGTTGCTGATTCGTGAAGCTCATGGTGGTGGTTTGGCGGGTCATTTTTCCATTACCAAAACTTTGAAGGTGCTTTAAGAACATTTCTTCTGGCCTAAAGATGTTAGGGATGTAACCAACATAGTGGGAAGTGTGTTACATGTCGGATGACGAAAAAAAACATCATGCATGGTGTTTCCACTCCTTTGTCGGTTCCTATTCGTCCTTGGCATGATGTGTCAATGGAATTCAGTATGGCTTTGCCTAGAATTCAAAGGGGGAAAGGAATCCATTATAGTGGTGGTGGATAGGTTTTTAAAAATGGCTCACTTTATGCCATGTCATAAAACCAATGATTTATCTAATGTGTCTGATTTGTACTTTAAAGAAGTGGTTCGCTTGCATATTATTCCTAAAACTATTGTTTCTGATAGGGAAACCTTGTTTTTGAGTTAAATTTGGAACACTTTATGGAGGAAAGTTGGTACTAAGTTACTTTTTAGTACGTCCCATCAACCACAAACTGATGGGCAAACGAAGGTGACTAATAGAACTTTGGGTACGTTGTTGAGGGGGTTGGTTAGCAAAACTCAAAAACAGTTGGACATCAAACTTACACATGCTGAGTTTACGAGTAATCATTCTCCTACTTATGCTATAGGTCACTCCTTTATAAGTGGTGTATGGTGTGAATCCTTACAATCCATTGTATTTGATTCCATTTCCAAACGATGAATTGGTTCACAAGGATGCTAATGACAAGTTGAAGGCCATGTTGAAACTACACCAACAAGTTCGTCTGAAGATTGAAGCCGTGAATGACGTGTACAAATAGAATTCCAACATACATAGGAAACCACGTGTCTTTAAAAATGGTGACTTGGTTTAGGTGCACATGAGGAAATAACGTTTTCCTAACAAAAGGAAGAACAAAAGTTGATGCCAAGAGCTGAAGGTCCTTACAAGCCTTTGTAAGTGGTGTATGGTGTGAATCCTTACAAGCCTTTGTATTTGATTCCATTTCAAAACGACAAATTGGTTCACAAGGATGCTAATGACAAGTTGAAGGCAATGGTGAAACTACGCCAACAAGTTTGTGAAGATTGAAGCCGTGAATGACGTGTACTAACAGAATTCCAACATGCATAGGACACCACATGTCTTTCAAGATAGTGACCTGGTTTAGGTGCATATGAGGAAAGAACGTTTTCCTAACAAAAGGAAGAACAAAAGTTGATGCCAAGAGCTGAAGGTCCTTACAAAGTGGTGACACATGTCAATGATAATGCTTATAAGGTGGATCTGGGAGGAGACCATGGAGTGCATGCTACCTTTAATGTGGGAGACCTTTCACCGTATCTTGTTGAGTATGGACTTGATGAATTAAGGTCATTTCCTTTCAAAGGGGGAGGGGAGGATCCATGGATGGATCATGAAAAGCCGAAAAAGGTGATGGATTAGTGATTACTAGTAGGCTAGAAGGTGGTTTGTACTTAATGGTTGGGTTGTGCATGGTAACCTACGTATTGAATTAAGGTCGCGTGAACGCTAGGGCAACATGTTAAAGGCTTCATAAGTGCTAAAAACCGTTACTTTTTTCTTCATCAAGCCTTGTATCCCTTATTGATACTCTTTAGTGGATTTGGGTTACACTTTATTGCCTCGTTTTTCTCCTTAATGGAACATGGATGCTTTTTTCATTCATTAGTGTTTCAGACGTTTTTTGTGTGGTTTCATGAGTTTCTATAATTTTCATTATTAGTTTAACTGAGTAGTTGGTTGGGTGGCTTGTAACCACCAACTTTGTAATAAAGGCTTCATATAAGCCAAATTATGCATGGAAAAAAGAGATAGACGAAATTTTAATCAAAAGAACCTTTGTTCAGTTTGAATTATAGTTATAGTTCATTATTTGTCATAGTCGAGACTTGTTCTTGACTTGATACGCATTCAGAGAAATATTATGTCTTGGATAGTTTTCACAAGTATACAACATAGTAGGTCTTGATTTGTTACTAATCGATCCATTTCTTTGCATACACCTATCATTTGTGGTTGTTATTGTAGCTTAATTTACCTAAACACGGCCCTACTCACTTAATCAAGCCTATAAAGGCATCAAAAGGCAATCACATTTGTGTCCCTAAACATGCAATACGGGAGTTGCTGATTCTTGAAGCTCATGGTGGTGGTTTGGCGGGTCATTTTTCCATAACCAAAACTTTGAAGGTGCTTTAAGAACATTTCTTCTGGCCTAAAGATGTTAGGGATGTAACCAACATAGTGGGCAAGTGTGTTACATGTCGGATGACGAAAAAAACCATCATGCATGGTGTTTACACTCCTTTGTCGGTTCCTATTCGTCCTTGGCATGATGTGTCAATGGAATTCAGTATGGCTTTGCCTAGAATTCAAAGGGGGAAAGGAATCCATTATAGTGGTGGTGGACAGGTTTTTAAAAATGGCTCACTTTATGCCATGTCATAAAACCAATGATTTATCTAATGTGTCTGATTTGTACTTTAAAGAAGTGGTTCGCTTGCATATTATTCCTAAAACTATTGTTTCTGATAGGGAAACCTTGTTTTTGAGTTAAATTTGGAACAATTTGTGGAGGAAAGTTGGTACTAAGTTACTTTTTAGTACGTCCCATCAACCACAAACTGATGGGCAAACGAAGGTGACTAATAGAACTTTGGGTACGTTGTTGAGGGGGTTGGTTAGCAAAACTCAAAAACAGTTGGACATCAAACTTACACATGCAGAGTTTACGAGTAATCATTCTCCTACTTATGCTATAGGTCACTCGTTTATAAGTGGTGTATGGTGTGAATCCTTACAATCCATTGTATTTGATTCCATTTCCAAACGATGGATTGGTTCACAAGGATGCTAATGACAAGTTGAAGGCCATGTTGAAACTACACCAACAAGTTCGTCTGAAGATTGAAGCCGTGAATGACGTGTACAAATAGAATTCCAACATACATAGGAAACCACGTGTCTTTAAAAATGGTGACTTGGTTTAGGTGCACATGAGGAAATAATGTTTTCCTAACAAAAGGAAGAACAAAAATTGATGCCAAGAGCTGAAGGTCCTACAAGCCTTTGTAAGTGGTGTATGGTGTGAATCCTTACAAGCCTTTGTATTTGATTCCATTTCAAAACGATAAATTGGTTCACAAGGATGCTAATGACAAGTTGAAGGCAATGGTGAAACTACGCCAACAAGTTTGTGAAGATTGAAGCCGTGAATGACGTGTACTAACAGAATTCCAACATGCATAGGACACCACATGTCTTTCAAGATAGTGACCTGGTTTAGGTGCATATGAGGAAAGAACGTTTTCCTAACAAAAGGAAGAACAAAAGTTGATGCCAAGAGCTGAAGGTCCTTACAAAGTGGTGACACATGTCAATGATAATGCTTATAAGGTGGATCTGGGAGGAGACCATGGAGTGCATGCTACCTTTAATGTGGGAGACCTTTCACCGTATCTTGTTGAGTATGGACTTGATGAATTAAGGGCATTTCCTTTCAAAGGGGGAGGGGAGGATCCATGGATGGATCATGAAAAGCCGAAAAAGGTGATGGATTAGTGATTACTAGTAGGCTAGAAGGTGGTTTGTACTTAATGGTTGGGTTGTGCATGGTAACCTACGTATTGAATTAAGGTCGCGTGACCGCTAGGGCAACATGTTAAAGGCTTCATAAGTGCTAAAAACCGTTACTTTTTTCTTCATCAAGCCTTGTATCCCTTATTGATACTCTTTAGTGGATTTGGGTTACACTTTATTGCCTCTTTTTTCTCCTTAATGGAACATGGATGCTTTTTTCATTCATTAGTGTTTCAGACGTTTTTTGTGTGGTTTCATGAGTTTCTTTAATTTTCATTATTAGTTTAACTGAGTAGTTGGTTGGGTGGCTTGTAACCACCAACTTTGTAATAAAGGCTTCATATAAGCCAAATTATGCATGGAAAAAAGAGATAGACGAAATTTTAATCAAAAGAACCTTTGTTCAGTTTGAATTATAGTTACAGTTCATTATTTGTCATAGTCGAGACATGTTCTTGACTTGATACGCATTCAGAGAAATATTATGTCTTGGATAGTTTTCACAAGTATACAACATAGTAGGTCTTGATTTGTTACTAATCGATCCATTTCTTCCCATACACCTATCATTTGTGGTTGTTATTGTAGCTTAATTTACCTAAACACGGCCCTACTCACTTAATCAAGCCTATAAAGGCATCAAAAGGCAATCACATTTGTGTCCCTAAACATGCAATACGGGAGTTGCTGATTCTTGAAGCTCATGGTGGTGGTTTGGCGGGTCATTTTTCCATTACCAAAACTTTGAAGGTGCTTTAAGAACATTTCTTCTGGCCTAAAGATGTTAGGGATGTAACCAACATAGTGGGCAAGTGTGTTACATGTCGGATGACCAAAAAAACCATCATGCATGGTGTTTACACTCCTTTGTCGGTTCCTATTCGTCCTTGGCATGATGTGTCAATGGAATTCAGTATGGCTTTGCCTAGAATTCAAAGGGGGAAAGGAATCCATTATAGTGGTGGTGGATAGGTTTTTAAAAATGGCTCACTTTATTCCATGTCATAAAACCAATGATTTATCTAATGTGTCTGATTTGTACTTTAAAGAAGTGGTTCGCTTGCATATTATTCCTAAAACTATTGTTTCTGATAGGGAAACCTTGTTTTTGAGTTAAATTTGGAACACTTTGTGGAGGAAAGTTGGTACTAAGTTACTTTTTAGTACGTCCCATCAACCACAAACTGATGGGCAAACGAAGGTGACTAATAGAACTTTGGGTACGTTGTTGAGGGGGTTGGTTAGCAAAACTCAAAAACAGTTGGACATCAAACTGACACATGCAGAGTTTACGAGTAATCATTCTCCTACTTATGCTATAGGTCACTCGTTTATAAGTGGTGTATGGTGTGAATCCTTACAATCCATTGTATTTGATTCCATTTCCAAACGATGGATTGGTTCACAAGGATGCTAATGACAAGTTGAAGGCCATGTTGAAACTACACCAACAAGTTCGTCTGAAGATTGAAGCCGTGAATGATGTGTACAAATAGAATTCCAACATACATAGGAAACCACGTGTCTTTCAAAATGGTGACTTGGTTTAGGTGCACATGAGGAAATAACGTTTTCCTAACAAAAGGAAGAACAAAAGTTGATGCCAAGAGCTGAAGGTCCTTACAAGCCTTTGTAAGTGGTGTATGGTGTGAATCCTTACAAGCCTTTGTATTTGATTCCATTTCAAAACGATAAATTGGTTCACAAGGATGCTAATGACAAGTTGAAGGCAATGGTGAAACTACGCCAACAAGTTTGTGAAGATTGAAGCCGTGAATGACGTGTACTAACAGAATTCCAACATGCATAGGACACCACATGTCTTTCAAGATAGTGACCTGGTTTAGGTGCATATGAGGAAAGAACGTTTTCCTAACAAAAGGAAGAACAAAAGTTGATGCCAAGAGCCGAAGGTCCTTACAAAGTGGTGACACATGTCAATGATAATGCTTATAAGGTGGATCTGGGAGGAGACCATGGAGTGCATGCTACCTTTAATGTGGGAGACCTTTCACCGTATCTTGTTGAGTATGGACTTGATGAATTAAGGTCATTTCCTTTCAAAGGGGGAGGGGAGGATCCATGGATGGATCATGAAAAGCCGAAAAAAGGTGATGGATTAGTGATTACTAGTAGGCTAGAAGGTGGTTTGTACTTAATGGTTGGGTTGTGCATGGTAACCTACGATCTGAATTAAGGTCGCGTGAACGCTAGGGCAACATTTTAAAGGCTTCATAAGTGCTCAAAACCGTTACTTTTTTCTTCATCAAGCCTTGTATCCCTTATTGATACTCTTTAGTGGATTTGGGTTACACTTTATTGCCTCTTTTTTCTCCTTAATGGAACATGGATGCTTTTTTCATTCATTAGTGTTTCAGACGTTTTTTGTGTGGTTTCATGAGTTTCTATAATTTTCATTATTAGTTTAACTGAGTAGTTGGTTGGATGGCTTGTAACCACCAACTTTGTAATAAAGGCTTCATATAAGCCAAATTATGCATGGAAAAAAGAGATAGACGAAATTTTAATCAAAAGAACCTTTGTTCAGTTTGAATTATAGTTATAGTTCATTATTTGTCATAGTCGAGACATGTTCTTGACTTGATACGCATTCAGAGAAATATTATGTCTTGGATAGTTTTCACAAGTATACAACATAGTAGGTCTTGATTTGTTACTAATCGATCCATTTCTTCCCATACACCTATCATTTGTGGTTGTTATTGTAGCTTAATTTACCTAAACACGGCCCTACTCACTTAATCAAGCCTATAAAGGCATCAAAAGGCAATCACATTTGTGTCCCTAAACATGCAATACGGGAGTTGCTGATTCGTGAAGCTCATGGTGGTGGTTTGGCGGGTCATTTTTCCATTACCAAAACTTTGAAGGTGCTTTAAGAACATTTCTTCTGGCCTAAAGATGTTAGGGATGTAACCAACATAGTGGGCAAGTGTGTTACATGTCGGATGACCAAAAAAACCATCATGCATGGTGTTTACACTCCTTTGTCGGTTCCTATTCGTCCTTGGCATGATGTGTCAATGGAATTCAGTATGGCTTTGCCTAGAATTCAAAGGGGGAAAGGAATCCATTATAGTGGTGGTGGATAGGTTTTTAAAAATGGCTCACTTTATTCCATGTCATAAAACCAATGATTTATCTAATGTGTCTGATTTGTACTTTAAAGAAGTGGTTCGCTTGCATATTATTCCTAAAACTATTGTTTCTGATAGGGAAACCTTGTTTTTGAGTTAAATTTGGAACACTTTGTGGAGGAAAGTTGGTACTAAGTTACTTTTTAGTACGTCCCATCAACCACAAACTGATGGGCAAACGAAGGTGACTAATAGAACTTTGGGTACGTTGTTGAGGGGGTTGGTTAGCAAAACTCAAAAACAGTTGGACATCAAACTGACACATGCAGAGTTTACGAGTAATCATTCTCCTACTTATGCTATAGGTCACTCGTTTATAAGTGGTGTATGGTGTGAATCCTTACAATCCATTGTATTTGATTCCATTTCCAAACGATGGATTGGTTCACAAGGATGCTAATGACAAGTTGAAGGCCATGTTGAAACTACACCAACAAGTTCGTCTGAAGATTGAAGCCGTGAATGATGTGTACAAATAGAATTCCAACATACATAGGAAACCACGTGTCTTTCAAAATGGTGACTTGGTTTAGGTGCACATGAGGAAATAACGTTTTCCTAACAAAAGGAAGAACAAAAGTTGATGCCAAGAGCTGAAGGTCCTTACAAGCCTTTGTAAGTGGTGTATGGTGTGAATCCTTACAAGCCTTTGTATTTGATTCCATTTCAAAACGATAAATTGGTTCACAAGGATGCTAATGACAAGTTGAAGGCAATGGTGAAACTACGCCAACAAGTTTGTGAAGATTGAAGCCGTGAATGACGTGTACTAACAGAATTCCAACATGCATAGGACACCACATGTCTTTCAAGATAGTGACCTGGTTTAGGTGCATATGAGGAAAGAACGTTTTCCTAACAAAAGGAAGAACAAAAGTTGATGCCAAGAGCCGAAGGTCCTTACAAAGTGGTGACACATGTCAATGATAATGCTTATAAGGTGGATCTGGGAGGAGACCATGGAGTGCATGCTACCTTTAATGTGGGAGACCTTTCACCGTATCTTGTTGAGTATGGACTTGATGAATTAAGGTCATTTCCTTTCAAAGGGGGAGGGGAGGATCCATGGATGGATCATGAAAAGCCGAAAAAAGGTGATGGATTAGTGATTACTAGTAGGCTAGAAGGTGGTTTGTACTTAATGGTTGGGTTGTGCATGGTAACCTACGATCTGAATTAAGGTCGCGTGAACGCTAGGGCAACATTTTAAAGGCTTCATAAGTGCTCAAAACCGTTACTTTTTTCTTCATCAAGCCTTGTATCCCTTATTGATACTCTTTAGTGGATTTGGGTTACACTTTATTGCCTCTTTTTTCTCCTTAATGGAACATGGATGCTTTTTTCATTCATTAGTGTTTCAGACGTTTTTTGTGTGGTTTCATGAGTTTCTTTAATTTTCATTATTAGTTTAACTGAGTAGTTGGTTGGATGGCTTGTAACCACCAACTTTGTAATAAAGGCTTCATATAAGCCAAATTATGCATGGAAAAAAGAGATAGACGAAATTTTAATCAAAAGAACCTTTGTTCAGTTTGAATTATAGTTATAGTTCATTATTTGTCATAGTCGAGACATGTTCTTGACTTGATACGCATTCAGAGAAATATTATGTCTTGGATAGTTTTCACAAGTATACAACATAGTAGGTCTTGATTTGTTACTAATCGATCCATTTCTTCCCATACACCTATCATTTGTGGTTGTTATTGTAGCTTAATTTACCTAAACACGGCCCTACTCACTTAATCAAGCCTATAAAGGCATCAAAAGGCAATCACATTTGTGTCCCTAAACATGCAATACGGGAGTTGCTGATTCGTGAAGCTCATGGTGGTGGTTTGGCGGGTCATTTTTCCATTACCAAAACTTTGAAGGTGCTTTAAGAACATTTCTTCTGGCCTAAAGATGTTAGGGATGTAACCAACATAGTGGGCAAGTGTGTTACATGTCGGATGACCAAAAAAACCATCATGCATGGTGTTTACACTCCTTTGTCGGTTCCTATTCGTCCTTGGCATGATGTGTCAATGGAATTCAGTATGGCTTTGCCTAGAATTCAAAGGGGGAAAGGAATCCATTATAGTGGTGGTGGATAGGTTTTTAAAAATGGCTCACTTTATTCCATGTCATAAAACCAATGATTTATCTAATGTGTCTGATTTGTACTTTAAAGAAGTGGTTCGCTTGCATATTATTCCTAAAACTATTGTTTCTGATAGGGAAACCTTGTTTTTGAGTTAAATTTGGAACACTTTGTGGAGGAAAGTTGGTACTAAGTTACTTTTTAGTACGTCCCATCAACCACAAACTGATGGGCAAACGAAGGTGACTAATAGAACTTTGGGTACGTTGTTGAGGGGGTTGGTTAGCAAAACTCAAAAACAGTTGGACATCAAACTGACACATGCAGAGTTTACGAGTAATCATTCTCCTACTTATGCTATAGGTCACTCGTTTATAAGTGGTGTATGGTGTGAATCCTTACAATCCATTGTATTTGATTCCATTTCCAAACGATGGATTGGTTCACAAGGATGCTAATGACAAGTTGAAGGCCATGTTGAAACTACACCAACAAGTTCGTCTGAAGATTGAAGCCGTGAATGATGTGTACAAATAGAATTCCAACATACATAGGAAACCACGTGTCTTTCAAAATGGTGACTTGGTTTAGGTGCACATGAGGAAATAACGTTTTCCTAACAAAAGGAAGAACAAAAGTTGATGCCAAGAGCTGAAGGTCCTTACAAGCCTTTGTAAGTGGTGTATGGTGTGAATCCTTACAAGCCTTTGTATTTGATTCCATTTCAAAACGATAAATTGGTTCACAAGGATGCTAATGACAAGTTGAAGGCAATGGTGAAACTACGCCAACAAGTTTGTGAAGATTGAAGCCGTGAATGACGTGTACTAACAGAATTCCAACATGCATAGGACACCACATGTCTTTCAAGATAGTGACCTGGTTTAGGTGCATATGAGGAAAGAACGTTTTCCTAACAAAAGGAAGAACAAAAGTTGATGCCAAGAGCCGAAGGTCCTTACAAAGTGGTGACACATGTCAATGATAATGCTTATAAGGTGGATCTGGGAGGAGACCATGGAGTGCATGCTACCTTTAATGTGGGAGACCTTTCACCGTATCTTGTTGAGTATGGACTTGATGAATTAAGGTCATTTCCTTTCAAAGGGGGAGGGGAGGATCCATGGATGGATCATGAAAAGCCGAAAAAAGGTGATGGATTAGTGATTACTAGTAGGCTAGAAGGTGGTTTGTACTTAATGGTTGGGTTGTGCATGGTAACCTACGATCTGAATTAAGGTCGCGTGAACGCTAGGGAAACATTTTAAAGGCTTCATAAGTGCTCAAAACCGTTACTTTTTTCTTCATCAAGCCTTGTATCCCTTATTGATACTCTTTAGTGGATTTGGGTTACACTTTATTGCCTCTTTTTTCTCCTTAATGGAACATGGATGCTTTTTTCATTCATTAGTGTTTCAGACGTTTTTTGTGTGGTTTCATGAGTTTCTTTAATTTTCATTATTAGTTTAACTGAGTAGTTGGTTGGATGGCTTGTAACCACCAACTTTGTAATAAAGGCTTCATATAAGCCAAATTATGCATGGAAAAAAGAGATAGACGAAATTTTAATCAAAAGAACCTTTGTTCAGTTTGAATTATAGTTATAGTTCATTATTTGTCATAGTCGAGACATGTTCTTGACTTGATACGCATTCAGAGAAATATTATGTCTTGGATAGTTTTCACAAGTATACAACATAGTAGGTCTTGATTTGTTACTAATCGATCCATTTCTTCCCATACACCTATCATTTGTGGTTGTTATTGTAGCTTAATTTACCTAAACACGGCCCTACTCACTTAATCAAGCCTATAAAGGCATCAAAAGGCAATCACATTTGTGTCCCTAAACATGCAATACGGGAGTTGCTGATTCGTGAAGCTCATGGTGGTGGTTTGGCGGGTCATTTTTCCATTACCAAAACTTTGAAGGTGCTTTAAGAACATTTCTTCTGGCCTAAAGATGTTAGGGATGTAACCAACATAGTGGGCAAGTGTGTTACATGTCGGATGACCAAAAAAACCATCATGCATGGTGTTTACACTCCTTTGTCGGTTCCTATTCGTCCTTGGCATGATGTGTCAATGGAATTCAGTATGGCTTTGCCTAGAATTCAAAGGGGGAAAGGAATCCATTATAGTGGTGGTGGATAGGTTTTTAAAAATGGCTCACTTTATTCCATGTCATAAAACCAATGATTTATCTAATGTGTCTGATTTGTACTTTAAAGAAGTGGTTCGCTTGCATATTATTCCTAAAACTATTGTTTCTGATAGGGAAACCTTGTTTTTGAGTTAAATTTGGAACACTTTGTGGAGGAAAGTTGGTACTAAGTTACTTTTTAGTACGTCCCATCAACCACAAACTGATGGGCAAACGAAGGTGACTAATAGAACTTTGGGTACGTTGTTGAGGGGGTTGGTTAGCAAAACTCAAAAACAGTTGGACATCAAACTGACACATGCAGAGTTTACGAGTAATCATTCTCCTACTTATGCTATAGGTCACTCGTTTATAAGTGGTGTATGGTGTGAATCCTTACAATCCATTGTATTTGATTCCATTTCCAAACGATGGATTGGTTCACAAGGATGCTAATGACAAGTTGAAGGCCATGTTGAAACTACACCAACAAGTTCGTCTGAAGATTGAAGCCGTGAATGATGTGTACAAATAGAATTCCAACATACATAGGAAACCACGTGTCTTTCAAAATGGTGACTTGGTTTAGGTGCACATGAGGAAATAACGTTTTCCTAACAAAAGGAAGAACAAAAGTTGATGCCAAGAGCTGAAGGTCCTTACAAGCCTTTGTAAGTGGTGTATGGTGTGAATCCTTACAAGCCTTTGTATTTGATTCCATTTCAAAACGATAAATTGGTTCACAAGGATGCTAATGACAAGTTGAAGGCAATGGTGAAACTACGCCAACAAGTTTGTGAAGATTGAAGCCGTGAATGACGTGTACTAACAGAATTCCAACATGCATAGGACACCACATGTCTTTCAAGATAGTGACCTGGTTTAGGTGCATATGAGGAAAGAACGTTTTCCTAACAAAAGGAAGAACAAAAGTTGATGCCAAGAGCCGAAGGTCCTTACAAAGTGGTGACACATGTCAATGATAATGCTTATAAGGTGGATCTGGGAGGAGACCATGGAGTGCATGCTACCTTTAATGTGGGAGACCTTTCACCGTATCTTGTTGAGTATGGACTTGATGAATTAAGGTCATTTCCTTTCAAAGGGGGAGGGGAGGATCCATGGATGGATCATGAAAAGCCGAAAAAAGGTGATGGATTAGTGATTACTAGTAGGCTAGAAGGTGGTTTGTACTTAATGGTTGGGTTGTGCATGGTAACCTACGATCTGAATTAAGGTCGCGTGAACGCTAGGGCAACATTTTAAAGGCTTCATAAGTGCTCAAAACCGTTACTTTTTTCTTCATCAAGCCTTGTATCCCTTATTGATACTCTTTAGTGGATTTGGGTTACACTTTATTGCCTCTTTTTTCTCCTTAATGGAACATGGATGCTTTTTTCATTCATTAGTGTTTCAGACGTTTTTTGTGTGGTTTCATGAGTTTCTTTAATTTTCATTATTAGTTTAACTGAGTAGTTGGTTGGATGGCTTGTAACCACCAACTTTGTAATAAAGGCTTCATATAAGCCAAATTATGCATGGAAAAAAGAGATAGACGAAATTTTAATCAAAAGAACCTTTGTTCAGTTTGAATTATAGTTATAGTTCATTATTTGTCATAGTCGAGACATGTTCTTGACTTGATACGCATTCAGAGAAATATTATGTCTTGGATAGTTTTCACAAGTATACAACATAGTAGGTCTTGATTTGTTACTAATCGATCCATTTCTTCCCATACACCTATCATTTGTGGTTGTTATTGTAGCTTAATTTACCTAAACACGGCCCTACTCACTTAATCAAGCCTATAAAGGCATCAAAAGGCAATCACATTTGTGTCCCTAAACATGCAATACGGGAGTTGCTGATTCGTGAAGCTCATGGTGGTGGTTTGGCGGGTCATTTTTCCATTACCAAAACTTTGAAGGTGCTTTAAGAACATTTCTTCTGGCCTAAAGATGTTAGGGATGTAACCAACATAGTGGGCAAGTGTGTTACATGTCGGATGACCAAAAAAACCATCATGCATGGTGTTTACACTCCTTTGTCGGTTCCTATTCGTCCTTGGCATGATGTGTCAATGGAATTCAGTATGGCTTTGCCTAGAATTCAAAGGGGGAAAGGAATCCATTATAGTGGTGGTGGATAGGTTTTTAAAAATGGCTCACTTTATTCCATGTCATAAAACCAATGATTTATCTAATGTGTCTGATTTGTACTTTAAAGAAGTGGTTCGCTTGCATATTATTCCTAAAACTATTGTTTCTGATAGGGAAACCTTGTTTTTGAGTTAAATTTGGAACACTTTGTGGAGGAAAGTTGGTACTAAGTTACTTTTTAGTACGTCCCATCAACCACAAACTGATGGGCAAACGAAGGTGACTAATAGAACTTTGGGTACGTTGTTGAGGGGGTTGGTTAGCAAAACTCAAAAACAGTTGGACATCAAACTGACACATGCAGAGTTTACGAGTAATCATTCTCCTACTTATGCTATAGGTCACTCGTTTATAAGTGGTGTATGGTGTGAATCCTTACAATCCATTGTATTTGATTCCATTTCCAAACGATGGATTGGTTCACAAGGATGCTAATGACAAGTTGAAGGCCATGTTGAAACTACACCAACAAGTTCGTCTGAAGATTGAAGCCGTGAATGATGTGTACAAATAGAATTCCAACATACATAGGAAACCACGTGTCTTTCAAAATGGTGACTTGGTTTAGGTGCACATGAGGAAATAACGTTTTCCTAACAAAAGGAAGAACAAAAGTTGATGCCAAGAGCTGAAGGTCCTTACAAGCCTTTGTAAGTGGTGTATGGTGTGAATCCTTACAAGCCTTTGTATTTGATTCCATTTCAAAACGATAAATTGGTTCACAAGGATGCTAATGACAAGTTGAAGGCAATGGTGAAACTACGCCAACAAGTTTGTGAAGATTGAAGCCGTGAATGACGTGTACTAACAGAATTCCAACATGCATAGGACACCACATGTCTTTCAAGATAGTGACCTGGTTTAGGTGCATATGAGGAAAGAACGTTTTCCTAACAAAAGGAAGAACAAAAGTTGATGCCAAGAGCCGAAGGTCCTTACAAAGTGGTGACACATGTCAATGATAATGCTTATAAGGTGGATCTGGGAGGAGACCATGGAGTGCATGCTACCTTTAATGTGGGAGACCTTTCACCGTATCTTGTTGAGTATGGACTTGATGAATTAAGGTCATTTCCTTTCAAAGGGGGAGGGGAGGATCCATGGATGGATCATGAAAAGCCGAAAAAAGGTGATGGATTAGTGATTACTAGTAGGCTAGAAGGTGGTTTGTACTTAATGGTTGGGTTGTGCATGGTAACCTACGATCTGAATTAAGGTCGCGTGAACGCTAGGGCAACATTTTAAAGGCTTCATAAGTGCTCAAAACCGTTACTTTTTTCTTCATCAAGCCTTGTATCCCTTATTGATACTCTTTAGTGGATTTGGGTTACACTTTATTGCCTCTTTTTTCTCCTTAATGGAACATGGATGCTTTTTTCATTCATTAGTGTTTCAGACGTTTTTTGTGTGGTTTCATGAGTTTCTTTAATTTTCATTATTAGTTTAACTGAGTAGTTGGTTGGATGGCTTGTAACCACCAACTTTGTAATAAAGGCTTCATATAAGCCAAATTATGCATGGAAAAAAGAGATAGACGAAATTTTAATCAAAAGAACCTTTGTTCAGTTTGAATTATAGTTATAGTTCATTATTTGTCATAGTCGAGACATGTTCTTGACTTGATACGCATTCAGAGAAATATTATGTCTTGGATAGTTTTCACAAGTATACAACATAGTAGGTCTTGATTTGTTACTAATCGATCCATTTCTTCCCATACACCTATCATTTGTGGTTGTTATTGTAGCTTAATTTACCTAAACACGGCCCTACTCACTTAATCAAGCCTATAAAGGCATCAAAAGGCAATCACATTTGTGTCCCTAAACATGCAATACGGGAGTTGCTGATTCGTGAAGCTCATGGTGGTGGTTTGGCGGGTCATTTTTCCATTACCAAAACTTTGAAGGTGCTTTAAGAACATTTCTTCTGGCCTAAAGATGTTAGGGATGTAACCAACATAGTGGGCAAGTGTGTTACATGTCGGATGACGAAAAAAACCATCATGCATGGTGTTTACACTCCTTTGTCGGTTCCTATTCGTCCTTGGCATGATGTGTCAATGGAATTCAGTATGGCTTTGCCTAGAATTCAAAGGGGGAAAGGAATCCATTATAGTGGTGGTGGATAGGTTTTTAAAAATGGCTCACTTTATGCCATGTCATAAAACCAATGATTTATCTAATGTGTCTGATTTGTACTTTAAAGAAGTGGTTCGCTTGCATATTATTCCTAAAACTATTGTTTCTGATAGGGAAACCTTGTTTTTGAGTTAAATTTGGAACACTTTATGGAGGAAAGTTGGTACTAAGTTACTTTTTAGTACGTCCCATCAACCACAAACTGATGGGCAAACGAAGGTGACTAATAGAACTTTGGGTACGTTGTTGAGGGGGTTGGTTAGCAAAACTCAAAAACAGTTGGACATCAAACTTACACATGCTGAGTTTACGAGTAATCATTCTCCTACTTATGCTATAGGTCACTCCTTTATAAGTGGTGTATGGTGTGAATCCTTACAATCCATTGTATTTGATTCCATTTCCAAACGATGAATTGGTTCACAAGGATGCTAATGACAAGTTGAAGGCCATGTTGAAACAACACCAACAAGTTCGTCTGAAGATTGAAGCCGTGAATGACGTGTACAAATAGAATTCCAACATACATAGGAAACCACGTGTCTTTCAAAATGGTGACTTGGTTTAGGTGCACATGAGGAAATAACGTTTTCCTAACAAAAGGAAGAACAAAAGTTGATGCCAAGAGCTGAAGGTCCTTACAAGCCTTTGTAAGTGGTGTATGGTGTGAATCCTTACAAGCCTTTGTATTTGATTCCATTTCAAAACGACAAATTGGTTCACAAGGATGCTAATGACAAGTTGAAGGCAATGGTGAAACTACGCCAACAAGTTTGTGAAGATTGAAGCCGTGAATGACGTGTACTAACAGAATTCCAACATGCATAGGACACCACATGTCTTTCAAGATAGTGACCTGGTTTAGGTGCATATGAGGAAAGAACGTTTTCCTAACAAAAGGAAGAACAAAAGTTGATGCCAAGAGCTGAAGGTCCTTACAAAGTGGTGACACATGTCAATGATAATGCTTATAAGGTGGATCTGGGAGGAGACCATGGAGTGCATGCTACCTTTAATGTGGGAGACCTTTCACCGTATCTTGTTGAGTATGGACTTGATGAATTAAGGTCATTTCCTTTCAAAGGGGGAGGGGAGGATCCATGGATGGATCATGAAAAGCCGAAAAAGGTGATGGATTAGTGATTACTAGTAGGCTAGAAGGTGGTTTGTACTTAATGGTTGGGTTGTGCATGGTAACCTACGTATTGAATTAAGGTCGCGTGAACGCTAGGGCAACATGTTAAAGGCTTCATAAGTGCTAAAAACCGTTACTTTTTTCTTCATCAAGCCTTGTATCCCTTATTGATACTCTTTAGTGGATTTGGGTTACACTTTATTGCCTCGTTTTTCTCCTTAATGGAACATGGATGCTTTTTTCATTCATTAGTGTTTCAGACGTTTTTTGTGTGGTTTCATGAGTTTCTATAATTTTCATTATTAGTTTAACTGAGTAGTTGGTTGGGTGGCTTGTAACCACCAACTTTGTAATAAAGGCTTCATATAAGCCAAATTATGCATGGAAAAAAGAGATAGACGAAATTTTAATCAAAAGAACCTTTGTTCAGTTTGAATTATAGTTATAGTTCATTATTTGTCATAGTCGAGACTTGTTCTTGACTTGATACGCATTCAGAGAAATATTATGTCTTGGATAGTTTTCACAAGTATACAACATAGTAGGTCTTGATTTGTTACTAATCGATCCATTTCTTTGCATACACCTATCATTTGTGGTTGTTATTGTAGCTTAATTTACCTAAACACGGCCCTACTCACTTAATCAAGCCTATAAAGGCATCAAAAGGCAATCACATTTGTGTCCCTAAACATGCAATACGGGAGTTGCTGATTCTTGAAGCTCATGGTGGTGGTTTGGCGGGTCATTTTTCCATAACCAAAACTTTGAAGGTGCTTTAAGAACATTTCTTCTGGCCTAAAGATGTTAGGGATGTAACCAACATAGTGGGCAAGTGTGTTACATGTCGGATGACGAAAAAAACCATCATGCATGGTGTTTACACTCCTTTGTCGGTTCCTATTCGTCCTTGGCATGATGTGTCAATGGAATTCAGTATGGCTTTGCCTAGAATTCAAAGGGGGAAAGGAATCCATTATAGTGGTGGTGGACAGGTTTTTAAAAATGGCTCACTTTATGCCATGTCATAAAACCAATGATTTATCTAATGTGTCTGATTTGTACTTTAAAGAAGTGGTTCGCTTGCATATTATTCCTAAAACTATTGTTTCTGATAGGGAAACCTTGTTTTTGAGTTAAATTTGGAACAATTTGTGGAGGAAAGTTGGTACTAAGTTACTTTTTAGTACGTCCCATCAACCACAAACTGATGGGCAAACGAAGGTGACTAATAGAACTTTGGGTACGTTGTTGAGGGGGTTGGTTAGCAAAACTCAAAAACAGTTGGACATCAAACTTACACATGCAGAGTTTACGAGTAATCATTCTCCTACTTATGCTATAGGTCACTCCTTTATAAGTGGTGTATGGTGTGAATCCTTACAATCCATTGTATTTGATTCCATTTCCAAACGACGGATTGGTTCACAAGGATGCTAATGACAAGTTGAAGGCCATGTTGAAACTACACCAACAAGTTCGTCTGAAGATTGAAGCCGTGAATGACGTGTACAAATAGAATTCCAACATACATAGGAAACCACGTGTCTTTCAAAATGGTGACTTGGTGCACATGAGGAAATAACGTTTTCCTAACAAAATGAAGAACAAAAGTTGATGCCAAGAGCTGAAGGTCCTTATAAGCCTTTGTAAGTGGTGTATGGTGTGAATCCTTACAAGCCTTTGTATTTGATTCCATTTCAAAACGATAAATTGGTTCACAAGGATGCTAATGACAAGTTGAAGGCAATGGTGAAACTACGCCAACAAGTTTGTGAAGATTGAAGCCGTGAATGACGTGTACTAACAGAATTCCAACATGCATAGGACACCACATGTCTTTCAAGATAGTGACCTGGTTTAGGTGCATATGAGGAAAGAACGTTTTCCTAACAAAAGGAAGAACAAAAGTTGATGCCAAGAGCTGAAGGTCCTTACAAAGTGGTGACACATGTCAATGATAATGCTTATAAGGTGGATCTGGGAGGAGACCATGGAGTGCATGCTACCTTTAATGTGGGAGACCTTTCACCGTATCTTGTTGAGTATGGACTTGATGAATTAAGGTCATTTCCTTTCAAAGGGGGAGGGGAGGATCCATGGATGGATCATGAAAAGCCGAAAAAGGTGATGGATTAGTGATTACTAGTAGGCTAGAAGGTGGTTTGTACTTAATGGTTGGGTTGTGCATGGTAACCTACGTATTGAATTAAGGTCGCGTGAACGCTAGGGCAACATGTTAAAGGCTTCATAAGTGCTAAAAACCGTTACTTTTTTCTTCATCAAGCCTTGTATCCCTTATTGATACTCTTTAGTGGATTTGGGTTACACTTTATTGCCTCGTTTTTCTCCTTAATGGAACATGGATGCTTTTTTCATTCATTAGTGTTTCAGACGTTTTTTGTGTGGTTTCATGAGTTTCTATAATTTTCATTATTAGTTTAACTGAGTAGTTGGTTGGGTGGCTTGTAACCACCAACTTTGTAATAAAGGCTTCATATAAGCCAAATTATGCATGGAAAAAAGAGATAGACGAAATTTTAATCAAAAGAACCTTTGTTCAGTTTGAATTATAGTTATAGTTCATTATTTGTCATAGTCGAGACATGTTCTTGACTTGATACGCATTCAGAGAAATATTATGTCTTGGATAGTTTTCACAAGTATACAACATAGTAGGTCTTGATTTGTTACTAATCGATCCATTTCTTTGCATACACCTATCATTTGTGGTTGTTATTGTAGCTTAATTTACCTAAACACGGCCCTACTCACTTAATCAAGCCTATAAAGGCATCAAAAGGCAATCACATTTGTGTCCCTAAACATGCAATACGGGAGTTGCTGATTCTTGAAGCTCATGGTGGTGGTTTGGCGGGTCATTTTTCCATAACCAAAACTTTGAAGGTGCTTTAAGAACATTTCTTCTGGCGTAAAGATGTTAGGGATGTAACCAACATAGTGGGCAAGTGTGTTACATGTCGGATGACGAAAAAAACCATCATGCATGGTGTTTACACTCCTTTGTCGGTTCCTATTCGTCCTTGGCATGATGTGTCAATGGAATTCAGTATGGCTTTGCCTAGAATTCAAAGGGGGAAAGGAATCCATTATAGTGGTGGTGGATAGGTTTTTAAAAATGGCTCACTTTATGCCATGTCATAAAACCAATGATTTATCTAATGTGTCTGATTTGTACTTTAAAGAAGTGGTTCGCTTGCATATTATTCCTAAAACTATTGTTTCTGATAGGGAAACCTTGTTTTTGAGTTAAATTTGGAACAATTTGTGGAGGAAAGTTGGTACTAAGTTACTTTTTAGTACGTCCCATCAACCACAAACTGATGGGCAAACGAAGATGACTAATAGAACTTTGGGTACGTTGTTGAGGGGGTTGGTTAGCAAAACTCAAAAACAGTTGGACATCAAACTTACACATGCAGAGTTTACGAGTAATCATTCTCCTACTTATGCTATAGGTCACTCCTTTATAAGTGGTGTATGGTGTGAATCCTTACAATCCATTGTATTTGATTCCATTTCCAAACGACGGAATTGTTCACAAGGATGCTAATGACAAGTTGAAGGCCATGTTGAAACTACACCAACAAGTTCGTCTGAAGATTGAAGCCGTGAATGACGTGTACAAATAGAATTCCAACATACATAGGAAACCACGTGTCTTTCAAAATGGTGACTTGGTGCACATGAGGAAATAACGTTTTCCTAACAAAATGAAGAACAAAAGTTGATGCCAAGAGCTGAAGGTCCTTATAAGCCTTTGTAAGTGGTGTATGGTGTGAATCCTTACAAGCCTTTGTATTTGATTCCATTTCAAAACGATAAATTGGTTCACAAGGATGCTAATGACAAGTTGAAGGCAATGGTGAAACTACGCCAACAAGTTTGTGAAGATTGAAGCCGTGAATGACGTGTACTAACAGAATTCCAACATGCATAGGACACCACATGTCTTTCAAGATAGTGACCTGGTTTAGGTGCATATGAGGAAAGAACGTTTTCCTAACAAAAGGAAGAACAAAAGTTGATGCCAAGAGCCGAAGGTCCTTACAAAGTGGTGACACATGTCAATGATAATGCTTATAAGGTGGATCTGGGAGGAGACCATGGAGTGCATGCTACCTTTAATGTGGGAGACCTTTCACCGTATCTTGTTGAGTATGGACTTGATGAATTAAGGTCATTTCCTTTCAAAGGGGGAGGGGAGGATCCATGGATGGATCATGAAAAGCCGAAAAAAGGTGATGGATTAGTGATTACTAGTAGGCTAGAAGGTGGTTTGTACTTAATGGTTGGGTTGTGCATGGTAACCTACGATCTGAATTAAGGTCGCGTGAACGCTAGGGCAACATTTTAAAGGCTTCATAAGTGCTCAAAACCGTTACTTTTTTCTTCATCAAGCCTTGTATCCCTTATTGATACTCTTTAGTGGATTTGGGTTACACTTTATTGCCTCTTTTTTCTCCTTAATGGAACATGGATGCTTTTTTCATTCATTAGTGTTTCAGACGTTTTTTGTGTGGTTTCATGAGTTTCTTTAATTTTCATTATTAGTTTAACTGAGTAGTTGGTTGGATGGCTTGTAACCACCAACTTTGTAATAAAGGCTTCATATAAGCCAAATTATGCATGGAAAAAAGAGATAGACGAAATTTTAATCAAAAGAACCTTTGTTCAGTTTGAATTATAGTTATAGTTCATTATTTGTCATAGTCGAGACATGTTCTTGACTTGATACGCATTCAGAGAAATATTATGTCTTGGATAGTTTTCACAAGTATACAACATAGTAGGTCTTGATTTGTTACTAATCGATCCATTTCTTCCCATACACCTATCATTTGTGGTTGTTATTGTAGCTTAATTTACCTAAACACGGCCCTACTCACTTAATCAAGCCTATAAAGGCATCAAAAGGCAATCACATTTGTGTCCCTAAACATGCAATACGGGAGTTGCTGATTCGTGAAGCTCATGGTGGTGGTTTGGCGGGTCATTTTTCCATTACCAAAACTTTGAAGGTGCTTTAAGAACATTTCTTCTGGCCTAAAGATGTTAGGGATGTAACCAACATAGTGGGCAAGTGTGTTACATGTCGGATGACGAAAAAAACCATCATGCATGGTGTTTACACTCCTTTGTCGGTTCCTATTCGTCCTTGGCATGATGTGTCAATGGAATTCAGTATGGCTTTGCCTAGAATTCAAAGGGGGAAAGGAATCCATTATAGTGGTGGTGGATAGGTTTTTAAAAATGGCTCACTTTATGCCATGTCATAAAACCAATGATTTATCTAATGTGTCTGATTTGTACTTTAAAGAAGTGGTTCGCTTGCATATTATTCCTAAAACTATTGTTTCTGATAGGGAAACCTTGTTTTTGAGTTAAATTTGGAACACTTTATGGAGGAAAGTTGGTACTAAGTTACTTTTTAGTACGTCCCATCAACCACAAACTGATGGGCAAACGAAGGTGACTAATAGAACTTTGGGTACGTTGTTGAGGGGGTTGGTTAGCAAAACTCAAAAACAGTTGGACATCAAACTTACACATGCTGAGTTTACGAGTAATCATTCTCCTACTTATGCTATAGGTCACTCCTTTATAAGTGGTGTATGGTGTGAATCCTTACAATCCATTGTATTTGATTCCATTTCCAAACGATGAATTGGTTCACAAGGATGCTAATGACAAGTTGAAGGCCATGTTGAAACAACACCAACAAGTTCGTCTGAAGATTGAAGCCGTGAATGACGTGTACAAATAGAATTCCAACATACATAGGAAACCACGTGTCTTTCAAAATGGTGACTTGGTTTAGGTGCACATGAGGAAATAACGTTTTCCTAACAAAAGGAAGAACAAAAGTTGATGCCAAGAGCTGAAGGTCCTTACAAGCCTTTGTAAGTGGTGTATGGTGTGAATCCTTACAAGCCTTTGTATTTGATTCCATTTCAAAATGACAAATTGGTTCACAAGGATGCTAATGACAAGTTGAAGGCAATGGTGAAACTACGCCAACAAGTTTGTGAAGATTGAAGCCGTGAATGACGTGTACTAACAGAATTCCAACATGCATAGGACACCACATGTCTTTCAAGATAGTGACCTGGTTTAGGTGCATATGAGGAAAGAACGTTTTCCTAACAAAAGGAAGAACAAAAGTTGATGCCAAGAGCTGAAGGTCCTTACAAAGTGGTGACACATGTCAATGATAATGCTTATAAGGTGGATCTGGGAGGAGACCATGGAGTGCATGCTACCTTTAATGTGGGAGACCTTTCACCGTATCTTGTTGAGTATGGACTTGATGAATTAAGGTCATTTCCTTTCAAAGGGGGAGGGGAGGATCCATGGATGGATCATGAAAAGCCGAAAAAGGTGATGGATTAGTGATTACTAGTAGGCTAGAAGGTGGTTTGTACTTAATGGTTGGGTTGTGCATGGTAACCTACGTATTGAATTAAGGTCGCGTGAACGCTAGGGCAACATGTTAAAGGCTTCATAAGTGCTAAAAACCGTTACTTTTTTCTTCATCAAGCCTTGTATCCCTTATTGATACTCTTTAGTGGATTTGGGTTACACTTTATTGCCTCGTTTTTCTCCTTAATGGAACATGGATGCTTTTTTCATTCATTAGTGTTTCAGACGTTTTTTGTGTGGTTTCATGAGTTTCTATAATTTTCATTATTAGTTTAACTGAGTAGTTGGTTGGGTGGCTTGTAACCACCAACTTTGTAATAAAGGCTTCATATAAGCCAAATTATGCATGGAAAAAAGAGATAGACGAAATTTTAATCAAAAGAACCTTTGTTCAGTTTGAATTATAGTTATAGTTCATTATTTGTCATAGTCGAGACTTGTTCTTGACTTGATACGCATTCAGAGAAATATTATGTCTTGGATAGTTTTCACAAGTATACAACATAGTAGGTCTTGATTTGTTACTAATCGATCCATTTCTTTGCATACACCTATCATTTGTGGTTGTTATTGTAGCTTAATTTACCTAAACACGGCCCTACTCACTTAATCAAGCCTATAAAGGCATCAAAAGGCAATCACATTTGTGTCCCTAAACATGCAATACGGGAGTTGCTGATTCTTGAAGCTCATGGTGGTGGTTTGGCGGGTCATTTTTCCATAACCAAAACTTTGAAGGTGCTTTAAGAACATTTCTTCTGGCCTAAAGATGTTAGGGATGTAACCAACATAGTGGGCAAGTGTGTTACATGTCGGATGACGAAAAAAACCATCATGCATGGTGTTTACACTCCTTTGTCGGTTCCTATTCGTCCTTGGCATGATGTGTCAATGGAATTCAGTATGGCTTTGCCTAGAATTCAAAGGGGGAAAGGAATCCATTATAGTGGTGGTGGACAGGTTTTTAAAAATGGCTCACTTTATGCCATGTCATAAAACCAATGATTTATCTAATGTGTCTGATTTGTACTTTAAAGAAGTGGTTCGCTTGCATATTATTCCTAAAACTATTGTTTCTGATAGGGAAACCTTGTTTTTGAGTTAAATTTGGAACAATTTGTGGAGGAAAGTTGGTACTAAGTTACTTTTTAGTACGTCCCATCAACCACAAACTGATGGGCAAACGAAGGTGACTAATAGAACTTTGGGTACGTTGTTGAGGGGGTTGGTTAGCAAAACTCAAAAACAGTTGGACATCAAACTTACACATGCAGAGTTTACGAGTAATCATTCTCCTACTTATGCTATAGGTCACTCCTTTATAAGTGGTGTATGGTGTGAATCCTTACAATCCATTGTATTTGATTCCATTTCCAAACGACGGATTGGTTCACAAGGATGCTAATGACAAGTTGAAGGCCATGTTGAAACTACACCAACAAGTTCGTCTGAAGATTGAAGCCGTGAATGACGTGTACAAATAGAATTCCAACATACATAGGAAACCACGTGTCTTTCAAAATGGTGACTTGGTGCACATGAGGAAATAACGTTTTCCTAACAAAATGAAGAACAAAAGTTGATGCCAAGAGCTGAAGGTCCTTATAAGCCTTTGTAAGTGGTGTATGGTGTGAATCCTTACAAGCCTTTGTATTTGATTCCATTTCAAAACGATAAATTGGTTCACAAGGATGCTAATGACAAGTTGAAGGCAATGGTGAAACTACGCCAACAAGTTTGTGAAGATTGAAGCCGTGAATGACGTGTACTAACAGAATTCCAACATGCATAGGACACCACATGTCTTTCAAGATAGTGACCTGGTTTAGGTGCATATGAGGAAAGAACGTTTTCCTAACAAAAGGAAGAACAAAAGTTGATGCCAAGAGCTGAAGGTCCTTACAAAGTGGTGACACATGTCAATGATAATGCTTATAAGGTGGATCTGGGAGGAGACCATGGAGTGCATGCTACCTTTAATGTGGGAGACCTTTCACCGTATCTTGTTGAGTATGGACTTGATGAATTAAGGTCATTTCCTTTCAAAGGGGGAGGGGAGGATCCATGGATGGATCATGAAAAGCCGAAAAAGGTGATGGATTAGTGATTACTAGTAGGCTAGAAGGTGGTTTGTACTTAATGGTTGGGTTGTGCATGGTAACCTACGTATTGAATTAAGGTCGCGTGAACGCTAGGGCAACATGTTAAAGGCTTCATAAGTGCTAAAAACCGTTACTTTTTTCTTCATCAAGCCTTGTATCCCTTATTGATACTCTTTAGTGGATTTGGGTTACACTTTATTGCCTCGTTTTTCTCCTTAATGGAACATGGATGCTTTTTTCATTCATTAGTGTTTCAGACGTTTTTTGTGTGGTTTCATGAGTTTCTATAATTTTCATTATTAGTTTAACTGAGTAGTTGGTTGGGTGGCTTGTAACCACCAACTTTGTAATAAAGGCTTCATATAAGCCAAATTATGCATGGAAAAAAGAGATAGACGAAATTTTAATCAAAAGAACCTTTGTTCAGTTTGAATTATAGTTATAGTTCATTATTTGTCATAGTCGAGACATGTTCTTGACTTGATACGCATTCAGAGAAATATTATGTCTTGGATAGTTTTCACAAGTATACAACATAGTAGGTCTTGATTTGTTACTAATCGATCCATTTCTTTGCATACACCTATCATTTGTGGTTGTTATTGTAGCTTAATTTACCTAAACACGGCCCTACTCACTTAATCAAGCCTATAAAGGCATCAAAAGGCAATCACATTTGTGTCCCTAAACATGCAATACGGGAGTTGCTGATTCTTGAAGCTCATGGTGGTGGTTTGGCGGGTCATTTTTCCATAACCAAAACTTTGAAGGTGCTTTAAGAACATTTCTTCTGGCGTAAAGATGTTAGGGATGTAACCAACATAGTGGGCAAGTGTGTTACATGTCGGATGACGAAAAAAACCATCATGCATGGTGTTTACACTCCTTTGTCGGTTCCTATTCGTCCTTGGCATGATGTGTCAATGGAATTCAGTATGGCTTTGCCTAGAATTCAAAGGGGGAAAGGAATCCATTATAGTGGTGGTGGATAGGTTTTTAAAAATGGCTCACTTTATGCCATGTCATAAAACCAATGATTTATCTAATGTGTCTGATTTGTACTTTAAAGAAGTGGTTCGCTTGCATATTATTCCTAAAACTATTGTTTCTGATAGGGAAACCTTGTTTTTGAGTTAAATTTGGAACAATTTGTGGAGGAAAGTTGGTACTAAGTTACTTTTTAGTACGTCCCATCAACCACAAACTGATGGGCAAACGAAGATGACTAATAGAACTTTGGGTACGTTGTTGAGGGGGTTGGTTAGCAAAACTCAAAAACAGTTGGACATCAAACTTACACATGCAGAGTTTACGAGTAATCATTCTCCTACTTATGCTATAGGTCACTCCTTTATAAGTGGTGTATGGTGTGAATCCTTACAATCCATTGTATTTGATTCCATTTCCAAACGACGGAATTGTTCACAAGGATGCTAATGACAAGTTGAAGGCCATGTTGAAACTACACCAACAAGTTCGTCTGAAGATTGAAGCCGTGAATGACGTGTACAAATAGAATTCCAACATACATAGGAAACCACGTGTCTTTCAAAATGGTGACTTGGTGCACATGAGGAAATAACGTTTTCCTAACAAAATGAAGAACAAAAGTTGATGCCAAGAGCTGAAGGTCCTTATAAGCCTTTGTAAGTGGTGTATGGTGTGAATCCTTACAAGCCTTTGTATTTGATTCCATTTCAAAACGATAAATTGGTTCACAAGGATGCTAATGACAAGTTGAAGGCAATGGTGAAACTACGCCAACAAGTTTGTGAAGATTGAAGCCGTGAATGACGTGTACTAACAGAATTCCAACATGCATAGGACACCACATGTCTTTCAAGATAGTGACCTGGTTTAGGTGCATATGAGGAAAGAACGTTTTCCTAACAAAAGGAAGAACAAAAGTTGATGCCAAGAGCTGAAGGTCCGTACAAAGTGGTGACACATGTCAATGATAATGCTTATAAGGTGGATCTGGGAGGAGACCATGGAGTGCATGCTACCTTTAATGTGGGAGACCTTTCACCGTATCTTGTTGAGTATGGACTTGATGAATTAAGGTCATTTCCTTTCAAAGGGGGAGGGGAGGATCCATGGATGGATCATGAAAAGCCGAAAAAGGTGATGGATTAGTGATTACTAGTAGGCTAGAAGGTGGTTTGTACTTAATGGTTGGGTTGTGCATGGTAACCTACGTATTGAATTAAGGTCGCGTGAACGCTAGGGCAACATGTTAAAGGCTTCATAAGTGCTAAAAACCGTTACTTTTTTCTTCATCAAGCCTTGTATCCCTTATTGATACTCTTTAGTGGATTTGGGTTACACTTTATTGCCTCGTTTTTCTCCTTAATGGAACATGGATGCTTTTTTCATTCATTAGTGTTTCAGACGTTTTTTGTGTGGTTTCATGAGTTTCTATAATTTTCATTATTAGTTTAACTGAGTAGTTGGTTGGGTGGCTTGTAACCACCAACTTTGTAATAAAGGCTTCATATAAGCCAAATTATGCATGGAAAAAAGAGATAGACGAAATTTTAATCAAAAGAACCTTTGTTCAGTTTGAATTATAGTTATAGTTCATTATTTGTCATAGTCGAGACATGTTCTTGACTTGATACGCATTCAGAGAAATATTATGTCTTGGATAGTTTTCACAAGTATACAACATAGTAGGTCTTGATTTGTTACTAATCGATCCATTTCTTCCCATACACCTATCATTTGTGGTTGTTATTGTAGCTTAATTTACCTAAACACGGCCCTACTCACTTAATCAAGCCTATAAAGGCATCAAAAGGCAATCACATTTGTGTCCCTAAACATGCAATACGGGAGTTGCTGATTCGTGAAGCTCATGGTGGTGGTTTGGCGGGTCATTTTTCCATAACCAAAACTTTGAAGGTGCTTTAAGAACATTTCTTCTGGCCTAAAGATGTTAGGGATGTAACCAACATAGTGGGCAAGTGTGTTACATGTCGGATGACGAAAAAAACCATCATGCATGGTGTTTACACTCCTTTGTCGGTTCCTATTCGTCCTTGGCATGATGTGTCAATGGAATTCAGTATGGCTTTGCCTAGAATTCAAAGGGGGAAAGGAATCCATTATAGTGGTGGTGGATAGGTTTTTAAAAATGGCTCACTTTATGCCATGTCATAAAACCAATGATTTATCTAATGTGTCTGATTTGTACTTTAAAGAAGTGGTTCGCTTGCATATTATTCCTAAAACTATTGTTTCTGATAGGGAAACCTTGTTTTTGAGTTAAATTTGGAACAATTTGTGGAGGAAAGTTGGTACTAAGTTACTTTTTAGTACGTCCCATCAACCACAAACTGATGGGCAAACGAAGGTGACTAATAGAACTTTGGGTACGTTGTTGAGGGGGTTGGTTAGCAAAACTCAAAAACAGTTGGACATCAAACTTACACATGCAGAGTTTACGAGTAATCATTCTCCTACTTATGCTATAGGTCACTCCTTTATAAGTGGTGTATGGTGTGAATCCTTACAATCCATTGTATTTGATTCCATTTCCAAACGATGGATTGGTTCACAAGGATGCTAATGACAAGTTGAAGGCCATGTTGAAACTACACCAACAAGTTCGTCTGAAGATTGAAGCCGTGAATGACGTGTACAAATAGAATTCCAACATACATAGGAAACCACGTGTCTTTCAAAATGGTGACTTGGTGCACATGAGGAAATAACGTTTTCCTAACAAAATGAAGAACAAAAGTTGATGCCAAGAGCTGAAGGTCCTTATAAGCCTTTGTAAGTGGTGTATGGTGTGAATCCTTACAAGCCTTTGTATTTGATTCCATTTCAAAACGATAAATTGGTTCACAAGGATGCTAATGACAAGTTGAAGGCAATGGTGAAACTACGCCAACAAGTTTGTGAAGATTGAAGCCGTGAATGACGTGTACTAACAGAATTCCAACATGCATAGGACACCACATGTCTTTCAAGATAGTGACCTGGTTTAGGTGCATATGAGGAAAGAACGTTTTCCTAACAAAAGGAAGAACAAAAGTTGATGCCAAGAGCTGAAGGTCCTTACAAAGTGGTGACACATGTCAATGATAATGCTTATAAGGTGGATCTGGGAGGAGACCATGGAGTGCATGCTACCTTTAATGTGGGAGACCTTTCACCGTATCTTGTTGAGTATGGACTTGATGAATTAAGGTCATTTCCTTTCAAAGGGGGAGGGGAGGATCCATGGATGGATCATGAAAAGCCGAAAAAGGTGATGGATTAGTGATTACTAGTAGGCTAGAAGGTGGTTTGTACTTAATGGTTGGGTTGTGCATGGTAACCTACGTATTGAATTAAGGTCGCGTGAACGCTAGGGCAACATGTTAAAGGCTTCATAAGTGCTAAAAACCGTTACTTTTTTCTTCATCAAGCCTTGTATCCCTTATTGATACTCTTTAGTGGATTTGGGTTACACTTTATTGCCTCTTTTTTCTCCTTAATGGAACATGGATGCTTTTTTCATTCATTAGTGTTTCAGACGTTTTTTGTGTGGTTTCATGAGTTTCTTTAATTTTCATTATTAGTTTAACTGAGTAGTTGGTTGGGTGGCTTGTAACCACCAACTTTGTAATAAAGGCTTCATATAAGCCAAATTATGCATGGAAAAAAGAGATAGACGAAATTTTAATCAAAAGAACCTTTGTTCAGTTTGAATTATAGTTATAGTTCATTATTTGTCATAGTCGAGACATGTTCTTGACTTGATACGCATTCAGAGAAATATTATGTCTTGGATAGTTTTCACAAGTATACAACATAGTAGGTCTTGATTTGTTACTAATCGATCCATTTCTTTGCATACACCTATCATTTGTTGTTGTTATTGTAGCTTAATTTACCTAAACACGGCCCTACTCACTTAATCAAGCCTATAAAGGCATCAAAAGGCAATCACATTTGTGTCCCTAAACATGCAATACGGGAGTTGCTGATTCTTGAAGCTCATGGTGGTGGTTTGGCGGGTCATTTTTCCATAACCAAAACTTTGAAGGTGCTTTAAGAACATTTCTTCTGGCCTAAAGATGTTAGGGATGTAACCAACATAGTGGGCAAGTGTGTTACATGTCGGATGACGAAAAAAACCATCATGCATGGTGTTTACACTCCTTTGTCGGTTCCTATTCGTCCTTGGCATGATGTGTCAATGGAATTCAGTATGGCTTTGCCTAGAATTCAAAGGGGAAAGGAATCCATTATAGTGGTGGTGGATAGGTTTTTAAAAATGGCTCACTTTATGCCATGTCATAAAACCAATGATTTATCTAATGTGTCTGATTTGTACTTTAAAGAAGTGGTTCGCTTGCATATTATTCCTAAAACTATTGTTTCTGATAGGGAAACCTTGTTTTTGAGTTAAATTTGGAACAATTTGTGGAGGAAAGTTGGTACTAAGTTACTTTTTAGTACGTCCCATCAACCACATACTGATGGGCAAACGAAGGTGACTAATTGAACTTTGGGTACGTTGTTGAGGGGGTTGGTTAGCAAAACTCAAAAACAGTTGGACATCAAACTTACACATGCTGAGTTTACGAGTAATCATTCTCCTACTTATGCTATAGGTCAATCCTTTATAAGTGGTGTATGGTGTGAATCCTTACAATCCATTGTATTTGATTCCATTTCCAAACGATGAATTGGTTCACAAGGATGCTAATGACAAGTTGAAGGCCATGTTGAAACTACACCAACAAATTCGTCTGAAGATAGAAGCCGTGAATGACGTGTACAAATAGAATTCCAACATACATAGGAAACCACGTGTCTTTCAAAATGGTGACTTGGTTTAGGTGCACATGAGGAAATAATGTTTTCCTAACAAAAGGAAGAACAAAAATTGATGCCAAGAGCTGAAGGTCCTACAAGCCTTTGTAAGTGGTGTATGGTGTGAATCCTTACAAGCCTTTGTATTTGATTCCATTTCAAAACGATAAATTGGTTCACAAGGATGCTAATGACAAGTTGAAGGCAATGGTGAAACTACGCCAACAAGTTTGTGAAGATTGAAGCCGTGAATGACGTGTACTAACAGAATTCCAACATGCATAGGACACCACATGTCTTTCAAGATAGTGACCTGGTTTAGGTGCATATGAGGAAAGAACGTTTTCCTAACAAAAGGAAGAACAAAAGTTGATGCCAAGAGCCGAAGGTCCTTACAAAGTGGTGACACATGTCAATGATAATGCTTATAAGGTGGATCTGGGAGGAGACCATGGAGTGCATGCTACCTTTAATGTGGGAGACCTTTCACCGTATCTTGTTGAGTATGGACTTGATGAATTAAGGTCATTTCCTTTCAAAGGGGGAGGGGAGGATCCATGGATGGATCATGAAAAGCCGAAAAAGGTGATGGATTAGTGATTACTAGTAGGCTAGAAGGTGGTTTGTACTTAATGGTTGGGTTGTGCATGGTAACCTACGTATTGAATTAAGGTCGCGTGAACGCTAGGGCAACATGTTAAAGGCTTCATAAGTGCTCAAAACCGTTACTTTTTTCTTCATCAAGCCTTGTATCCCTTACTGATACTCTTTAGTGGATTTGGGTTACACTTTATTGCCTCTTTTTTCTCCTTAATGGAACATGGATGCTTTTTTCATTCATTAGTGTTTCAGACGTTTTTTGTGTGGTTTCATGAGTTTCTTTAATTTTCATTATTAGTTTAACTGAGTAGTTGGTTGGGTGGCTTGTAACCACCAACTTTGTAATAAAGGCTTCATATAAGCCAAATTATGCATGGAAAAAAGAGATAGACGAAATTTTAATCAAAAGAACCTTTGTTCAGTTTGAATTATAGTTATAGTTCATTATTTGTCATAGTCGAGACATGTTCTTGACTTGATACGCATTCAGAGAAATATTATGTCTTGGATAGTTTTCACAAGTATACAACATAGTAGGTCTTGATTTGTTACTAATCGATCCATTTCTTCCCATACACCTATCATTTGTGGTTGTTATTGTAGCTTAATTTACCTAAACACGGCCCTACTCACTTAATCAAGCCTATAAAGGCATCAAAAGGCAATCACATTTGTGTCCCTAAACATGCAATACGGGAGTTGCTGATTCGTGAAGCTCATGGTGGTGGTTTGGCGGGTCATTTTTCCATTACCAAAACTTTGAAGGTGCTTTAAGAACATTTCTTCTGGCCTAAAGATGTTAGGGATGTAACCAACATAGTGGGCAAGTGTGTTACATGTCGGATGACGAAAAAAACCATCATGCATGGTGTTTACACTCCTTTGTCGGTTCCTATTCGTCCTTGGCATGATGTGTCAATGGAATTCAGTATGGCTTTGCCTAGAATTCAAAGGGGGAAAGGAATCCATTATAGTGGTGGTGGATAGGTTTTTAAAAATGGCTCACTTTATGCCATGTCATAAAACCAATGATTTATCTAATGTGTCTGATTTGTACTTTAAAGAAGTGGTTCGCTTGCATATTATTCCTAAAACTATTGTTTCTGATAGGGAAACCTTGTTTTTGAGTTAAATTTGGAACAATTTGTGGAGGAAAGTTGGTACTAAGTTACTTTTTAGTACGTCCCATCAACCACAAACTGATGGGCAAACGAAGATGACTAATAGAACTTTGGGTACGTTGTTGAGGGGGTTGGTTAGCAAAACTCAAAAACAGTTGGACATCAAACTTACACATGCAGAGTTTACGAGTAATCATTCTCCTACTTATGCTATAGGTCACTCCTTTATAAGTGGTGTATGGTGTGAATCCTTACAATCCATTGTATTTGATTCCATTTCCAAACGACGGATTGGTTCACAAGGATGCTAATGACAAGTTGAAGGCCATGTTGAAACTACACCAACAAGTTCGTCTGAAGATTGAAGCCGTGAATGACGTGTACAAATAGAATTCCAACATACATAGGAAACCACGTGTCTTTCAAAATGGTGACTTGGTGCACATGAGGAAATAACGTTTTCCTAACAAAATGAAGAACAAAAGTTGATGCCAAGAGCTGAAGGTCCTTATAAGCCTTTGTAAGTGGTGTATGGTGTGAATCCTTACAAGCCTTTGTATTTGATTCCATTTCAAAACGATAAATTGGTTCACAAGGATGCTAATGACAAGTTGAAGGCAATGGTGAAACTACGCCAACAAGTTTGTGAAGATTGAAGCCGTGAATGACGTGTACTAACAGAATTCCAACATGCATAGGACACCACATGTCTTTCAAGATAGTGACCTGGTTTAGGTGCATATGAGGAAAGAACGTTTTCCTAACAAAAGGAAGAACAAAAGTTGATGCCAAGAGCTGAAGGTCCGTACAAAGTGGTGACACATGTCAATGATAATGCTTATAAGGTGGATCTGGGAGGAGACCATGGAGTGCATGCTACCTTTAATGTGGGAGACCTTTCACCGTATCTTGTTGAGTATGGACTTGATGAATTAAGGTCATTTCCTTTCAAAGGGGGAGGGGAGGATCCATGGATGGATCATGAAAAGCCGAAAAAGGTGATGGATTAGTGATTACTAGTAGGCTAGAAGGTGGTTTGTACTTAATGGTTGGGTTGTGCATGGTAACCTACGTATTGAATTAAGGTCGCGTGAACGCTAGGGCAACATGTTAAAGGCTTCATAAGTGCTAAAAACCGTTACTTTTTTCTTCATCAAGCCTTGTATCCCTTATTGATACTCTTTAGTGGATTTGGGTTACACTTTATTGCCTCGTTTTTCTCCTTAATGGAACATGGATGCTTTTTTCATTCATTAGTGTTTCAGACGTTTTTTGTGTGGTTTCATGAGTTTCTATAATTTTCATTATTAGTTTAACTGAGTAGTTGGTTGGGTGGCTTGTAACCACCAACTTTGTAATAAAGGCTTCATATAAGCCAAATTATGCATGGAAAAAAGAGATAGACGAAATTTTAATCAAAAGAACCTTTGTTCAGTTTGAATTATAGTTATAGTTCATTATTTGTCATAGTCGAGACATGTTCTTGACTTGATACGCATTCAGAGAAATATTATGTCTTGGATAGTTTTCACAAGTATACAACATAGTAGGTCTTGATTTGTTACTAATCGATCCATTTCTTCCCATACACCTATCATTTGTGGTTGTTATTGTAGCTTAATTTACCTAAACACGGCCCTACTCACTTAATCAAGCCTATAAAGGCATCAAAAGGCAATCACATTTGTGTCCCTAAACATGCAATACGGGAGTTGCTGATTCGTGAAGCTCATGGTGGTGGTTTGGCGGGTCATTTTTCCATAACCAAAACTTTGAAGGTGCTTTAAGAACATTTCTTCTGGCCTAAAGATGTTAGGGATGTAACCAACATAGTGGGCAAGTGTGTTACATGTCGGATGACGAAAAAAACCATCATGCATGGTGTTTACACTCCTTTGTCGGTTCCTATTCGTCCTTGGCATGATGTGTCAATGGAATTCAGTATGGCTTTGCCTAGAATTCAAAGGGGGAAAGGAATCCATTATAGTGGTGGTGGATAGGTTTTTAAAAATGGCTCACTTTATGCCATGTCATAAAACCAATGATTTATCTAATGTGTCTGATTTGTACTTTAAAGAAGTGGTTCGCTTGCATATTATTCCTAAAACTATTGTTTCTGATAGCGAAACCTTGTTTTTGAGTTAAATTTGGAACAATTTGTGGAGGAAAGTTGGTACTAAGTTACTTTTTAGTACGTCCCATCAACCACAAACTGATGGGCAAACGAAGGTGACTAATAGAACTTTGGGTACGTTGTTGAGGGGGTTGGTTAGCAAAACTCAAAAACAGTTGGACATCAAACTTACACATGCAGAGTTTACGAGTAATCATTCTCCTACTTATGCTATAGGTCACTCCTTTATAAGTGGTGTATGGTGTGAATCCTTACAATCCATTGTATTTGATTCCATTTCCAAACGATGGATTGGTTCACAAGGATGCTAATGACAAGTTGAAGGCCATGTTGAAACTACACCAACAAGTTCGTCTGAAGATTGAAGCCGTGAATGACGTGTACAAATAGAATTCCAACATACATAGGAAACCACGTGTCTTTCAAAATGGTGACTTGGTGCACATGAGGAAATAACGTTTTCCTAACAAAATGAAGAACAAAAGTTGATGCCAAGAGCTGAAGGTCCTTATAAGCCTTTGTAAGTGGTGTATGGTGTGAATCCTTACAAGCCTTTGTATTTGATTCCATTTCAAAACGATAAATTGGTTCACAAGGATGCTAATGACAAGTTGAAGGCAATGGTGAAACTACGCCAACAAGTTTGTGAAGATTGAAGCCGTGAATGACGTGTACTAACAGAATTCCAACATGCATAGGACACCACATGTCTTTCAAGATAGTGACCTGGTTTAGGTGCATATGAGGAAAGAACGTTTTCCTAACAAAAGGAAGAACAAAAGTTGATGCCAAGAGCTGAAGGTCCTTACAAAGTGGTGACACATGTCAATGATAATGCTTATAAGGTGGATCTGGGAGGAGACCATGGAGTGCATGCTACCTTTAATGTGGGAGACCTTTCACCGTATCTTGTTGAGTATGGACTTGATGAATTAAGGTCATTTCCTTTCAAAGGGGGAGGGGAGGATCCATGGATGGATCATGAAAAGCCGAAAAAGGTGATGGATTAGTGATTACTAGTAGGCTAGAAGGTGGTTTGTACTTAATGGTTGGGTTGTGCATGGTAACCTACGTATTGAATTAAGGTCGCGTGAACGCTAGGGCAACATGTTAAAGGCTTCATAAGTGCTAAAAACCGTTACTTTTTTCTTCATCAAGCCTTGTATCCCTTATTGATACTCTTTAGTGGATTTGGGTTACACTTTATTGCCTCTTTTTTCTCCTTAATGGAACATGGATGCTTTTTTCATTCATTAGTGTTTCAGACGTTTTTTGTGTGGTTTCATGAGTTTCTTTAATTTTCATTATTAGTTTAACTGAGTAGTTGGTTGGGTGGCTTGTAACCACCAACTTTGTAATAAAGGCTTCATATAAGCCAAATTATGCATGGAAAAAAGAGATAGACGAAATTTTAATCAAAAGAACCTTTGTTCAGTTTGAATTATAGTTATAGTTCATTATTTGTCATAGTCGAGACATGTTCTTGACTTGATACGCATTCAGAGAAATATTATGTCTTGGATAGTTTTCACAAGTATACAACATAGTAGGTCTTGATTTGTTACTAATCGATCCATTTCTTTGCATACACCTATCATTTGTTGTTGTTATTGTAGCTTAATTTACCTAAACACGGCCCTACTCACTTAATCAAGCCTATAAAGGCATCAAAAGGCAATCACATTTGTGTCCCTAAACATGCAATACGGGAGTTGCTGATTCTTGAAGCTCATGGTGGTGGTTTGGCGGGTCATTTTTCCATAACCAAAACTTTGAAGGTGCTTTAAGAACATTTCTTCTGGCCTAAAGATGTTAGGGATGTAACCAACATAGTGGGCAAGTGTGTTACATGTCGGATGACGAAAAAAACCATCATGCATGGTGTTTACACTCCTTTGTCGGTTCCTATTCGTCCTTGGCATGATGTGTCAATGGAATTCAGTATGGCTTTGCCTAGAATTCAAAGGGGAAAGGAATCCATTATAGTGGTGGTGGATAGGTTTTTAAAAATGGCTCACTTTATGCCATGTCATAAAACCAATGATTTATCTAATGTGTCTGATTTGTACTTTAAAGAAGTGGTTCGCTTGCATATTATTCCTAAAACTATTGTTTCTGATAGGGAAACCTTGTTTTTGAGTTAAATTTGGAACAATTTGTGGAGGAAAGTTGGTACTAAGTTACTTTTTAGTACGTCCCATCAACCACATACTGATGGGCAAACGAAGGTGACTAATTGAACTTTGGGTACGTTGTTGAGGGGGTTGGTTAGCAAAACTCAAAAACAGTTGGACATCAAACTTACACATGCTGAGTTTACGAGTAATCATTCTCCTACTTATGCTATAGGTCAATCCTTTATAAGTGGTGTATGGTGTGAATCCTTACAATCCATTGTATTTGATTCCATTTCCAAACGATGAATTGGTTCACAAGGATGCTAATGACAAGTTGAAGGCCATGTTGAAACTACACCAACAAATTCGTCTGAAGATAGAAGCCGTGAATGACGTGTACAAATAGAATTCCAACATACATAGGAAACCACGTGTCTTTCAAAATGGTGACTTGGTTTAGGTGCACATGAGGAAATAATGTTTTCCTAACAAAAGGAAGAACAAAAATTGATGCCAAGAGCTGAAGGTCCTACAAGCCTTTGTAAGTGGTGTATGGTGTGAATCCTTACAAGCCTTTGTATTTGATTCCATTTCAAAACGATAAATTGGTTCACAAGGATGCTAATGACAAGTTGAAGGCAATGGTGAAACTACGCCAACAAGTTTGTGAAGATTGAAGCCGTGAATGACGTGTACTAACAGAATTCCAACATGCATAGGACACCACATGTCTTTCAAGATAGTGACCTGGTTTAGGTGCATATGAGGAAAGAACGTTTTCCTAACAAAAGGAAGAACAAAAGTTGATGCCAAGAGCCGAAGGTCCTTACAAAGTGGTGACACATGTCAATGATAATGCTTATAAGGTGGATCTGGGAGGAGACCATGGAGTGCATGCTACCTTTAATGTGGGAGACCTTTCACCGTATCTTGTTGAGTATGGACTTGATGAATTAAGGTCATTTCCTTTCAAAGGGGGAGGGGAGGATCCATGGATGGATCATGAAAAGCCGAAAAAGGTGATGGATTAGTGATTACTAGTAGGCTAGAAGGTGGTTTGTACTTAATGGTTGGGTTGTGCATGGTAACCTACGTATTGAATTAAGGTCGCGTGAACGCTAGGGCAACATGTTAAAGGCTTCATAAGTGCTCAAAACCGTTACTTTTTTCTTCATCAAGCCTTGTATCCCTTACTGATACTCTTTAGTGGATTTGGGTTACACTTTATTGCCTCTTTTTTCTCCTTAATGGAACATGGATGCTTTTTTCATTCATTAGTGTTTCAGACGTTTTTTGTGTGGTTTCATGAGTTTCTTTAATTTTCATTATTAGTTTAACTGAGTAGTTGGTTGGGTGGCTTGTAACCACCAACTTTGTAATAAAGGCTTCATATAAGCCAAATTATGCATGGAAAAAAGAGATAGACGAAATTTTAATCAAAAGAACCTTTGTTCAGTTTGAATTATAGTTATAGTTCATTATTTGTCATAGTCGAGACATGTTCTTGACTTGATACGCATTCAGAGAAATATTATGTCTTGGATAGTTTTCACAAGTATACAACATAGTAGGTCTTGATTTGTTACTAATCGATCCATTTCTTCCCATACACCTATCATTTGTGGTTGTTATTGTAGCTTAATTTACCTAAACACGGCCCTACTCACTTAATCAAGCCTATAAAGGCATCAAAAGGCAATCACATTTGTGTCCCTAAACATGCAATACGGGAGTTGCTGATTCGTGAAGCTCATGGTGGTGGTTTGGCGGGTCATTTTTCCATTACCAAAACTTTGAAGGTGCTTTAAGAACATTTCTTCTGGCCTAAAGATGTTAGGGATGTAACCAACATAGTGGGCAAGTGTGTTACATGTCGGATGACGAAAAAAACCATCATGCATGGTGTTTACACTCCTTTGTCGGTTCCTATTCGTCCTTGGCATGATGTGTCAATGGAATTCAGTATGGCTTTGCCTAGAATTCAAAGGGGGAAAGGAATCCATTATAGTGGTGGTGGATAGGTTTTTAAAAATGGCTCACTTTATGCCATGTCATAAAACCAATGATTTATCTAATGTGTCTGATTTGTACTTTAAAGAAGTGGTTCGCTTGCATATTATTCCTAAAACTATTGTTTCTGATAGGGAAACCTTGTTTTTGAGTTAAATTTGGAACAATTTGTGGAGGAAAGTTGGTACTAAGTTACTTTTTAGTACGTCCCATCAACCACAAACTGATGGGCAAACGAAGATGACTAATAGAACTTTGGGTACGTTGTTGAGGGGGTTGGTTAGCAAAACTCAAAAACAGTTGGACATCAAACTTACACATGCAGAGTTTACGAGTAATCATTCTCCTACTTATGCTATAGGTCACTCCTTTATAAGTGGTGTATGGTGTGAATCCTTACAATCCATTGTATTTGATTCCATTTCCAAACGACGGATTGGTTCACAAGGATGCTAATGACAAGTTGAAGGCCATGTTGAAACTACACCAACAAGTTCGTCTGAAGATTGAAGCCGTGAATGACGTGTACAAATAGAATTCCAACATACATAGGAAACCACGTGTCTTTCAAAATGGTGACTTGGTGCACATGAGGAAATAACGTTTTCCTAACAAAATGAAGAACAAAAGTTGATGCCAAGAGCTGAAGGTCCTTATAAGCCTTTGTAAGTGGTGTATGGTGTGAATCCTTACAAGCCTTTGTATTTGATTCCATTTCAAAACGATAAATTGGTTCACAAGGATGCTAATGACAAGTTGAAGGCAATGGTGAAACTACGCCAACAAGTTTGTGAAGATTGAAGCCGTGAATGACGTGTACTAACAGAATTCCAACATGCATAGGACACCACATGTCTTTCAAGATAGTGACCTGGTTTAGGTGCATATGAGGAAAGAACGTTTTCCTAACAAAAGGAAGAACAAAAGTTGATGCCAAGAGCTGAAGGTCCGTACAAAGTGGTGACACATGTCAATGATAATGCTTATAAGGTGGATCTGGGAGGAGACCATGGAGTGCATGCTACCTTTAATGTGGGAGACCTTTCACCGTATCTTGTTGAGTATGGACTTGATGAATTAAGGTCATTTCCTTTCAAAGGGGGAGGGGAGGATCCATGGATGGATCATGAAAAGCCGAAAAAGGTGATGGATTAGTGATTACTAGTAGGCTAGAAGGTGGTTTGTACTTAATGGTTGGGTTGTGCATGGTAACCTACGTATTGAATTAAGGTCGCGTGAACGCTAGGGCAACATGTTAAAGGCTTCATAAGTGCTAAAAACCGTTACTTTTTTCTTCATCAAGCCTTGTATCCCTTATTGATACTCTTTAGTGGATTTGGGTTACACTTTATTGCCTCGTTTTTCTCCTTAATGGAACATGGATGCTTTTTTCATTCATTAGTGTTTCAGACGTTTTTTGTGTGGTTTCATGAGTTTCTATAATTTTCATTATTAGTTTAACTGAGTAGTTGGTTGGGTGGCTTGTAACCACCAACTTTGTAATAAAGGCTTCATATAAGCCAAATTATGCATGGAAAAAAGAGATAGACGAAATTTTAATCAAAAGAACCTTTGTTCAGTTTGAATTATAGTTATAGTTCATTATTTGTCATAGTCGAGACATGTTCTTGACTTGATACGCATTCAGAGAAATATTATGTCTTGGATAGTTTTCACAAGTATACAACATAGTAGGTCTTGATTTGTTACTAATCGATCCATTTCTTCCCATACACCTATCATTTGTGGTTGTTATTGTAGCTTAATTTACCTAAACACGGCCCTACTCACTTAATCAAGCCTATAAAGGCATCAAAAGGCAATCACATTTGTGTCCCTAAACATGCAATACGGGAGTTGCTGATTCGTGAAGCTCATGGTGGTGGTTTGGCGGGTCATTTTTCCATAACCAAAACTTTGAAGGTGCTTTAAGAACATTTCTTCTGGCCTAAAGATGTTAGGGATGTAACCAACATAGTGGGCAAGTGTGTTACATGTCGGATGACGAAAAAAACCATCATGCATGGTGTTTACATTCCTTTGTCGGTTCCTATTCGTCCTTGGCATGATGTGTCAATGGAATTCAGTATGGCTTTGCCTAGAATTCAAAGGGGGAAAGGAATCCATTATAGTGGTGGTGGATAGGTTTTTAAAAATGGCTCACTTTATGCCATGTCATAAAACCAATGATTTATCTAATGTGTCTGATTTGTACTTTAAAGAAGTGGTTCGCTTGCATATTATTCCTAAAACTATTGTTTCTGATAGGGAAACCTTGTTTTTGAGTTAAATTTGGAACAATTTGTGGAGGAAAGTTGGTACTAAGTTACTTTTTAGTACGTCCCATCAACCACAAACTGATGGGCAAACGAAGGTGACTAATAGAACTTTGGGTACGTTGTTGAGGGGGTTGGTTAGCAAAACTCAAAAACAGTTGGACATCAAACTTACACATGCAGAGTTTACGAGTAATCATTCTCCTACTTATGCTATAGGTCACTCCTTTATAAGTGGTGTATGGTGTGAATCCTTACAATCCATTGTATTTGATTCCATTTCCAAACGATGGATTGGTTCACAAGGATGCTAATGACAAGTTGAAGGCCATGTTGAAACTACACCAACAAGTTCGTCTGAAGATTGAAGCCGTGAATGACGTGTACAAATAGAATTCCAACATACATAGGAAACCACGTGTCTTTCAAAATGGTGACTTGGTGCACATGAGGAAATAACGTTTTCCTAACAAAATGAAGAACAAAAGTTGATGCCAAGAGCTGAAGGTCCTTATAAGCCTTTGTAAGTGGTGTATGGTGTGAATCCTTACAAGCCTTTGTATTTGATTCCATTTCAAAACGATAAATTGGTTCACAAGGATGCTAATGACAAGTTGAAGGCAATGGTGAAACTACGCCAACAAGTTTGTGAAGATTGAAGCCGTGAATGACGTGTACTAACAGAATTCCAACATGCATAGGACACCACATGTCTTTCAAGATAGTGACCTGGTTTAGGTGCATATGAGGAAAGAACGTTTTCCTAACAAAAGGAAGAACAAAAGTTGATGCCAAGAGCTGAAGGTCCTTACAAAGTGGTGACACATGTCAATGATAATGCTTATAAGGTGGATCTGGGAGGAGACCATGGAGTGCATGCTACCTTTAATGTGGGAGACCTTTCACCGTATCTTGTTGAGTATGGACTTGATGAATTAAGGTCATTTCCTTTCAAAGGGGGAGGGGAGGATCCATGGATGGATCATGAAAAGCCGAAAAAGGTGATGGATTAGTGATTACTAGTAGGCTAGAAGGTGGTTTGTACTTAATGGTTGGGTTGTGCATGGTAACCTACGTATTGAATTAAGGTCGCGTGAACGCTAGGGCAACATGTTAAAGGCTTCATAAGTGCTAAAAACCGTTACTTTTTTCTTCATCAAGCCTTGTATCCCTTATTGATACTCTTTAGTGGATTTGGGTTACACTTTATTGCCTCTTTTTTCTCCTTAATGGAACATGGATGCTTTTTTCATTCATTAGTGTTTCAGACGTTTTTTGTGTGGTTTCATGAGTTTCTTTAATTTTCATTATTAGTTTAACTGAGTAGTTGGTTGGGTGGCTTGTAACCACCAACTTTGTAATAAAGGCTTCATATAAGCCAAATTATGCATGGAAAAAAGAGATAGACGAAATTTTAATCAAAAGAACCTTTGTTCAGTTTGAATTATAGTTATAGTTCATTATTTGTCATAGTCGAGACATGTTCTTGACTTGATACGCATTCAGAGAAATATTATGTCTTGGATAGTTTTCACAAGTATACAACATAGTAGGTCTTGATTTGTTACTAATCGATCCATTTCTTTGCATACACCTATCATTTGTTGTTGTTATTGTAGCTTAATTTACCTAAACACGGCCCTACTCACTTAATCAAGCCTATAAAGGCATCAAAAGGCAATCACATTTGTGTCCCTAAACATGCAATACGGGAGTTGCTGATTCTTGAAGCTCATGGTGGTGGTTTGGCGGGTCATTTTTCCATAACCAAAACTTTGAAGGTGCTTTAAGAACATTTCTTCTGGCCTAAAGATGTTAGGGATGTAACCAACATAGTGGGCAAGTGTGTTACATGTCGGATGACGAAAAAAACCATCATGCATGGTGTTTACACTCCTTTGTCGGTTCCTATTCGTCCTTGGCATGATGTGTCAATGGAATTCAGTATGGCTTTGCCTAGAATTCAAAGGGGAAAGGAATCCATTATAGTGGTGGTGGATAGGTTTTTAAAAATGGCTCACTTTATGCCATGTCATAAAACCAATGATTTATCTAATGTGTCTGATTTGTACTTTAAAGAAGTGGTTCGCTTGCATATTATTCCTAAAACTATTGTTTCTGATAGGGAAACCTTGTTTTTGAGTTAAATTTGGAACAATTTATGGAGGAAAGTTGGTACTAAGTTACTTTTTAGTACGTCCCATCAACCACATACTGATGGGCAAACGAAGGTGACTAATTGAACTTTGGGTACGTTGTTGAGGGGGTTGGTTAGCAAAACTCAAAAACAGTTGGACATCAAACTTACACATGCTGAGTTTACGAGTAATCATTCTCCTACTTATGCTATAGGTCAATCCTTTATAAGTGGTGTATGGTGTGAATCCTTACAATCCATTGTATTTGATTCCATTTCCAAACGATGAATTGGTTCACAAGGATGCTAATGACAAGTTGAAGGCCATGTTGAAACTACACCAACAAATTCGTCTGAAGATAGAAGCCGTGAATGACGTGTACAAATAGAATTCCAACATACATAGGAAACCACGTGTCTTTCAAAATGGTGACTTGGTTTAGGTGCACATGAGGAAATAATGTTTTCCTAACAAAAGGAAGAACAAAAATTGATGCCAAGAGCTGAAGGTCCTACAAGCCTTTGTAAGTGGTGTATGGTGTGAATCCTTACAAGCCTTTGTATTTGATTCCATTTCAAAACGATAAATTGGTTCACAAGGATGCTAATGACAAGTTGAAGGCAATGGTGAAACTACGCCAACAAGTTTGTGAAGATTGAAGCCGTGAATGACGTGTACTAACAGAATTCCAACATGCATAGGACACCACATGTCTTTCAAGATAGTGACCTGGTTTAGGTGCATATGAGGAAAGAACGTTTTCCTAACAAAAGGAAGAACAAAAGTTGATGCCAAGAGCCGAAGGTCCTTACAAAGTGGTGACACATGTCAATGATAATGCTTATAAGGTGGATCTGGGAGGAGACCATGGAGTGCATGCTACCTTTAATGTGGGAGACCTTTCACCGTATCTTGTTGAGTATGGACTTGATGAATTAAGGTCATTTCCTTTCAAAGGGGGAGGGGAGGATCCATGGATGGATCATGAAAAGCCGAAAAAGGTGATGGATTAGTGATTACTAGTAGGCTAGAAGGTGGTTTGTACTTAATGGTTGGGTTGTGCATGGTAACCTACGTATTGAATTAAGGTCGCGTGAACGCTAGGGCAACATGTTAAAGGCTTCATAAGTGCTCAAAACCGTTACTTTTTTCTTCATCAAGCCTTGTATCCCTTACTGATACTCTTTAGTGGATTTGGGTTACACTTTATTGCCTCTTTTTTCTCCTTAATGGAACATGGATGCTTTTTTCATTCATTAGTGTTTCAGACGTTTTTTGTGTGGTTTCATGAGTTTCTTTAATTTTCATTATTAGTTTAACTGAGTAGTTGGTTGGGTGGCTTGTAACCACCAACTTTGTAATAAAGGCTTCATATAAGCCAAATTATGCATGGAAAAAAGAGATAGACGAAATTTTAATCAAAAGAACCTTTGTTCAGTTTGAATTATAGTTATAGTTCATTATTTGTCATAGTCGAGACATGTTCTTGACTTGATACGCATTCAGAGAAATATTATGTCTTGGATAGTTTTCACAAGTATACAACATAGTAGGTCTTGATTTGTTACTAATCGATCCATTTCTTCCCATACACCTATCATTTGTGGTTGTTATTGTAGCTTAATTTACCTAAACACGGCCCTACTCACTTAATCAAGCCTATAAAGGCATCAAAAGGCAATCACATTTGTGTCCCTAAACATGCAATACGGGAGTTGCTGATTCGTGAAGCTCATGGTGGTGGTTTGGCGGGTCATTTTTCCATTACCAAAACTTTGAAGGTGCTTTAAGAACATTTCTTCTGGCCTAAAGATGTTAGGGATGTAACCAACATAGTGGGCAAGTGTGTTACATGTCGGATGACGAAAAAAACCATCATGCATGGTGTTTACACTCCTTTGTCGGTTCCTATTCGTCCTTGGCATGATGTGTCAATGGAATTCAGTATGGCTTTGCCTAGAATTCAAAGGGGGAAAGGAATCCATTATAGTGGTGGTGGATAGGTTTTTAAAAATGGCTCACTTTATGCCATGTCATAAAACCAATGATTTATCTAATGTGTCTGATTTGTACTTTAAAGAAGTGGTTCGCTTGCATATTATTCCTAAAACTATTGTTTCTGATAGGGAAACCTTGTTTTTGAGTTAAATTTGGAACACTTTATGGAGGAAAGTTGGTACTAAGTTACTTTTTAGTACGTCCCATCAACCACAAACTGATGGGCAAACGAAGGTGACTAATAGAACTTTGGGTACGTTGTTGAGGGGGTTGGTTAGCAAAACTCAAAAACAGTTGGACATCAAACTTACACATGCTGAGTTTACGAGTAATCATTCTCCTACTTATGATATAGGTCACTCCTTTATAAGTGGTGTATGGTGTGAATCCTTACAATCCATTGTATTTGATTCCATTTCCAAACGATGAATTGGTTCACAAGGATGCTAATGACAAGTTGAAGGCCATGTTGAAACTACACCAACAAATTCGTCTGAAGATTGAAGCCGTGAATGACGTGTACAAATAGAATTCCAACATACATAGGAAACCACGTGTCTTTCAAAATGGTGACTTGGTTTAGGTGCACATGAGGAAATAACGTTTTCCTAACAAAACGAAGAACAAAAGTTGATGCCAAGAGCTGAAGGTCCTACAAGCCTTTGTAAGTGGTGTATGGTGTGAATCCTTACAAGCCTTTGTATTTGATTCCATTTCAAAACGATAAATTGGTTCACAAGGATGCTAATGACAAGTTGAAGGCAATGGTGAAACTACGCCAACAAGTTTGTGAAGATTGAAGCCGTGAATGACGTGTACTAACAGAATTCCAACATGCATAGGACACCACATGTCTTTCAAGATAGTGACCTGGTTTAGGTGCATATGAGGAAAGAACGTTTTCCTAACAAAAGGAAGAACAAAAGTTGATGCCAAGAGCCGAAGGTCCTTACAAAGTGGTGACACATGTCAATGATAATGCTTATAAGGTGGATCTGGGAGGAGACCATGGAGTGCATGCTACCTTTAATGTGGGAGACCTTTCACCGTATCTTGTTGAGTATGGACTTGATGAATTAAGGTCATTTCCTTTCAAAGGGGGAGGGGAGGATCCATAGATGGATCATGAAAAGCCGAAAAAGGTGATGGATTAGTGATTACTAGTAGGCTAAAAGGTGGTTTGTACTTAATGGTTGGGTTGTGCATGGTAACCTACGTATTGAATTAAGGTCGCGTGAACGCTAGGGCAACATGTTAAAGGCTTCATAAGTGCTCAAAACCGTTACTTTTTTCTTCATCAAGCCTTGTATCCCTTACTGATACTCTTTAGTGGATTTGGGTTACACTTTATTGCCTCTTTTTTCTCCTTAATGGAACATGGATGCTTTTTTCATTCATTAGTGTTTCAGACGTTTTTTGTGTGGTTTCATGAGTTTCTTTAATTTTCATTATTAGTTTAACTGAGTAGTTGGTTGGGTGGCTTGTAACCACCAACTTTGTAATAAAGGCTTCATATAAGCCAAATTATGCATGGAAAAAAGAGATAGACGAAATTTTAATCAAAAGAACCTTTGTTCAGTTTGAATTATAGTTATAGTTCATTATTTGTCATAGTCGAGACATGTTCTTGACTTGATACGCATTCAGAGAAATATTATGTCTTGGATAGTTTTCACAAGTATACAACATAGTAGGTCTTGATTTGTTACTAATCGATCCATTTCTTCCCATACACCTATCATTTGTGGTTGTTATTGTAGCTTAATTTACCTAAACACGGCCCTACTCACTTAATCAAGCCTATAAAGGCATCAAAAGGCAATCACATTTGTGTCCCTAAACATGCAATACGGGAGTTGCTGATTCGTGAAGCTCATGGTGGTGGTTTGGCGGGTCATTTTTCCATTACCAAAACTTTGAAGGTGCTTTAAGAACATTTCTTCTGGCCTAAAGATGTTAGGGATGTAACCAACATAGTGGGCAAGTGTGTTACATGTCGGATGACGAAAAAAACCATCATGCATGGTGTTTACATTCCTTTGTCGGTTCCTATTCGTCCTTGGCATGATGTGTCAATGGAATTCAGTATGGCTTTGCCTAGAATTCAAAGGGGGAAAGGAATCCATTATAGTGGTGGTGGATAGGTTTTTAAAAATGGCTCACTTTATGCCATGTCATAAAACCAATGATTTATCTAATGTGTCTGATTTGTACTTTAAAGAAGTGGTTCGCTTGCATATTATTCCTAAAACTATTGTTTCTGATAGGGAAACCTTGTTTTTGAGTTAAATTTGGAACAATTTGTGGAGGAAAGTTGGTACTAAGTTACTTTTTAGTACGTCCCATCAACCACAAACTGATGGGCAAACGAAGGTGACTAATAGAACTTTGGGTACGTTGTTGAGGGGGTTGGTTAGCAAAACTCAAAAACAGTTGGACATCAAACTTACACATGCAGAGTTTACGAGTAATCATTCTCCTACTTATGCTATAGGTCACTCCTTTATAAGTGGTGTATGGTGTGAATCCTTACAATCCATTGTATTTGATTCCATTTCCAAACGATGGATTGGTTCACAAGGATGCTAATGACAAGTTGAAGGCCATGTTGAAACTACACCAACAAGTTCGTCTGAAGATTGAAGCCGTGAATGACGTGTACAAATAGAATTCCAACATACATAGGAAACCACGTGTCTTTCAAAATGGTGACTTGGTGCACATGAGGAAATAACGTTTTCCTAACAAAATGAAGAACAAAAGTTGATGCCAAGAGCTGAAGGTCCTTATAAGCCTTTGTAAGTGGTGTATGGTGTGAATCCTTACAAGCCTTTGTATTTGATTCCATTTCAAAACGATAAATTGGTTCACAAGGATGCTAATGACAAGTTGAAGGCAATGGTGAAACTACGCCAACAAGTTTGTGAAGATTGAAGCCGTGAATGACGTGTACTAACAGAATTCCAACATGCATAGGACACCACATGTCTTTCAAGATAGTGACCTGGTTTAGGTGCATATGAGGAAAGAACGTTTTCCTAACAAAAGGAAGAACAAAAGTTGATGCCAAGAGCTGAAGGTCCTTACAAAGTGGTGACACATGTCAATGATAATGCTTATAAGGTGGATCTGGGAGGAGACCATGGAGTGCATGCTACCTTTAATGTGGGAGACCTTTCACCGTATCTTGTTGAGTATGGACTTGATGAATTAAGGTCATTTCCTTTCAAAGGGGGAGGGGAGGATCCATGGATGGATCATGAAAAGCCGAAAAAGGTGATGGATTAGTGATTACTAGTAGGCTAGAAGGTGGTTTGTACTTAATGGTTGGGTTGTGCATGGTAACCTACGTATTGAATTAAGGTCGCGTGAACGCTAGGGCAACATGTTAAAGGCTTCATAAGTGCTAAAAACCGTTACTTTTTTCTTCATCAAGCCTTGTATCCCTTATTGATACTCTTTAGTGGATTTGGGTTACACTTTATTGCCTCTTTTTTCTCCTTAATGGAACATGGATGCTTTTTTCATTCATTAGTGTTTCAGACGTTTTTTGTGTGGTTTCATGAGTTTCTTTAATTTTCATTATTAGTTTAACTGAGTAGTTGGTTGGGTGGCTTGTAACCACCAACTTTGTAATAAAGGCTTCATATAAGCCAAATTATGCATGGAAAAAAGAGATAGACGAAATTTTAATCAAAAGAACCTTTGTTCAGTTTGAATTATAGTTATAGTTCATTATTTGTCATAGTCGAGACATGTTCTTGACTTGATACGCATTCAGAGAAATATTATGTCTTGGATAGTTTTCACAAGTATACAACATAGTAGGTCTTGATTTGTTACTAATCGATCCATTTCTTTGCATACACCTATCATTTGTTGTTGTTATTGTAGCTTAATTTACCTAAACACGGCCCTACTCACTTAATCAAGCCTATAAAGGCATCAAAAGGCAATCACATTTGTGTCCCTAAACATGCAATACGGGAGTTGCTGATTCTTGAAGCTCATGGTGGTGGTTTGGCGGGTCATTTTTCCATAACCAAAACTTTGAAGGTGCTTTAAGAACATTTCTTCTGGCCTAAAGATGTTAGGGATGTAACCAACATAGTGGGCAAGTGTGTTACATGTCGGATGACGAAAAAAACCATCATGCATGGTGTTTACACTCCTTTGTCGGTTCCTATTCGTCCTTGGCATGATGTGTCAATGGAATTCAGTATGGCTTTGCCTAGAATTCAAAGGGGAAAGGAATCCATTATAGTGGTGGTGGATAGGTTTTTAAAAATGGCTCACTTTATGCCATGTCATAAAACCAATGATTTATCTAATGTGTCTGATTTGTACTTTAAAGAAGTGGTTCGCTTGCATATTATTCCTAAAACTATTGTTTCTGATAGGGAAACCTTGTTTTTGAGTTAAATTTGGAACAATTTATGGAGGAAAGTTGGTACTAAGTTACTTTTTAGTACGTCCCATCAACCACATACTGATGGGCAAACGAAGGTGACTAATTGAACTTTGGGTACGTTGTTGAGGGGGTTGGTTAGCAAAACTCAAAAACAGTTGGACATCAAACTTACACATGCTGAGTTTACGAGTAATCATTCTCCTACTTATGCTATAGGTCAATCCTTTATAAGTGGTGTATGGTGTGAATCCTTACAATCCATTGTATTTGATTCCATTTCCAAACGATGAATTGGTTCACAAGGATGCTAATGACAAGTTGAAGGCCATGTTGAAACTACACCAACAAATTCGTCTGAAGATAGAAGCCGTGAATGACGTGTACAAATAGAATTCCAACATACATAGGAAACCACGTGTCTTTCAAAATGGTGACTTGGTTTAGGTGCACATGAGGAAATAATGTTTTCCTAACAAAAGGAAGAACAAAAATTGATGCCAAGAGCTGAAGGTCCTACAAGCCTTTGTAAGTGGTGTATGGTGTGAATCCTTACAAGCCTTTGTATTTGATTCCATTTCAAAACGATAAATTGGTTCACAAGGATGCTAATGACAAGTTGAAGGCAATGGTGAAACTACGCCAACAAGTTTGTGAAGATTGAAGCCGTGAATGACGTGTACTAACAGAATTCCAACATGCATAGGACACCACATGTCTTTCAAGATAGTGACCTGGTTTAGGTGCATATGAGGAAAGAACGTTTTCCTAACAAAAGGAAGAACAAAAGTTGATGCCAAGAGCCGAAGGTCCTTACAAAGTGGTGACACATGTCAATGATAATGCTTATAAGGTGGATCTGGGAGGAGACCATGGAGTGCATGCTACCTTTAATGTGGGAGACCTTTCACCGTATCTTGTTGAGTATGGACTTGATGAATTAAGGTCATTTCCTTTCAAAGGGGGAGGGGAGGATCCATGGATGGATCATGAAAAGCCGAAAAAGGTGATGGATTAGTGATTACTAGTAGGCTAGAAGGTGGTTTGTACTTAATGGTTGGGTTGTGCATGGTAACCTACGTATTGAATTAAGGTCGCGTGAACGCTAGGGCAACATGTTAAAGGCTTCATAAGTGCTCAAAACCGTTACTTTTTTCTTCATCAAGCCTTGTATCCCTTACTGATACTCTTTAGTGGATTTGGGTTACACTTTATTGCCTCTTTTTTCTCCTTAATGGAACATGGATGCTTTTTTCATTCATTAGTGTTTCAGACGTTTTTTGTGTGGTTTCATGAGTTTCTTTAATTTTCATTATTAGTTTAACTGAGTAGTTGGTTGGGTGGCTTGTAACCACCAACTTTGTAATAAAGGCTTCATATAAGCCAAATTATGCATGGAAAAAAGAGATAGACGAAATTTTAATCAAAAGAACCTTTGTTCAGTTTGAATTATAGTTATAGTTCATTATTTGTCATAGTCGAGACATGTTCTTGACTTGATACGCATTCAGAGAAATATTATGTCTTGGATAGTTTTCACAAGTATACAACATAGTAGGTCTTGATTTGTTACTAATCGATCCATTTCTTCCCATACACCTATCATTTGTGGTTGTTATTGTAGCTTAATTTACCTAAACACGGCCCTACTCACTTAATCAAGCCTATAAAGGCATCAAAAGGCAATCACATTTGTGTCCCTAAACATGCAATACGGGAGTTGCTGATTCGTGAAGCTCATGGTGGTGGTTTGGCGGGTCATTTTTCCATTACCAAAACTTTGAAGGTGCTTTAAGAACATTTCTTCTGGCCTAAAGATGTTAGGGATGTAACCAACATAGTGGGCAAGTGTGTTACATGTCGGATGACGAAAAAAACCATCATGCATGGTGTTTACACTCCTTTGTCGGTTCCTATTCGTCCTTGGCATGATGTGTCAATGGAATTCAGTATGGCTTTGCCTAGAATTCAAAGGGGGAAAGGAATCCATTATAGTGGTGGTGGATAGGTTTTTAAAAATGGCTCACTTTATGCCATGTCATAAAACCAATGATTTATCTAATGTGTCTGATTTGTACTTTAAAGAAGTGGTTCGCTTGCATATTATTCCTAAAACTATTGTTTCTGATAGGGAAACCTTGTTTTTGAGTTAAATTTGGAACACTTTATGGAGGAAAGTTGGTACTAAGTTACTTTTTAGTACGTCCCATCAACCACAAACTGATGGGCAAACGAAGGTGACTAATAGAACTTTGGGTACGTTGTTGAGGGGGTTGGTTAGCAAAACTCAAAAACAGTTGGACATCAAACTTACACATGCTGAGTTTACGAGTAATCATTCTCCTACTTATGATATAGGTCACTCCTTTATAAGTGGTGTATGGTGTGAATCCTTACAATCCATTGTATTTGATTCCATTTCCAAACGATGAATTGGTTCACAAGGATGCTAATGACAAGTTGAAGGCCATGTTGAAACTACACCAACAAATTCGTCTGAAGATTGAAGCCGTGAATGACGTGTACAAATAGAATTCCAACATACATAGGAAACCACGTGTCTTTCAAAATGGTGACTTGGTTTAGGTGCACATGAGGAAATAACGTTTTCCTAACAAAACGAAGAACAAAAGTTGATGCCAAGAGCTGAAGGTCCTACAAGCCTTTGTAAGTGGTGTATGGTGTGAATCCTTACAAGCCTTTGTATTTGATTCCATTTCAAAACGATAAATTGGTTCACAAGGATGCTAATGACAAGTTGAAGGCAATGGTGAAACTACGCCAACAAGTTTGTGAAGATTGAAGCCGTGAATGACGTGTACTAACAGAATTCCAACATGCATAGGACACCACATGTCTTTCAAGATAGTGACCTGGTTTAGGTGCATATGAGGAAAGAACGTTTTCCTAACAAAAGGAAGAACAAAAGTTGATGCCAAGAGCCGAAGGTCCTTACAAAGTGGTGACACATGTCAATGATAATGCTTATAAGGTGGATCTGGGAGGAGACCATGGAGTGCATGCTACCTTTAATGTGGGAGACCTTTCACCGTATCTTGTTGAGTATGGACTTGATGAATTAAGGTCATTTCCTTTCAAAGGGGGAGGGGAGGATCCATAGATGGATCATGAAAAGCCGAAAAAGGTGATGGATTAGTGATTACTAGTAGGCTAAAAGGTGGTTTGTACTTAATGGTTGGGTTGTGCATGGTAACCTACGTATTGAATTAAGGTCGCGTGAACGCTAGGGCAACATGTTAAAGGCTTCATAAGTGCTCAAAACCGTTACTTTTTTCTTCATCAAGCCTTGTATCCCTTACTGATACTCTTTAGTGGATTTGGGTTACACTTTATTGCCTCTTTTTTCTCCTTAATGGAACATGGATGCTTTTTTCATTCATTAGTGTTTCAGACGTTTTTTGTGTGGTTTCATGAGTTTCTTTAATTTTCATTATTAGTTTAACTGAGTAGTTGGTTGGGTGGCTTGTAACCACCAACTTTGTAATAAAGGCTTCATATAAGCCAAATTATGCATGGAAAAAAGAGATAGACGAAATTTTAATCAAAAGAACCTTTGTTCAGTTTGAATTATAGTTATAGTTCATTATTTGTCATAGTCGAGACATGTTCTTGACTTGATACGCATTCAGAGAAATATTATGTCTTGGATAGTTTTCACAAGTATACAACATAGTAGGTCTTGATTTGTTACTAATCGATCCATTTCTTCCCATACACCTATCATTTGTGGTTGTTATTGTAGCTTAATTTACCTAAACACGGCCCTACTCACTTAATCAAGCCTATAAAGGCATCAAAAGGCAATCACATTTGTGTCCCTAAACATGCAATACGGGAGTTGCTGATTCGTGAAGCTCATGGTGGTGGTTTGGCGGGTCATTTTTCCATTACCAAAACTTTGAAGGTGCTTTAAGAACATTTCTTCTGGCCTAAAGATGTTAGGGATGTAACCAACATAGTGGGCAAGTGTGTTACATGTCGGATGACGAAAAAAACCATCATGCATGGTGTTTACATTCCTTTGTCGGTTCCTATTCGTCCTTGGCATGATGTGTCAATGGAATTCAGTATGGCTTTGCCTAGAATTCAAAGGGGGAAAGGAATCCATTATAGTGGTGGTGGATAGGTTTTTAAAAATGGCTCACTTTATGCCATATCATAAAACCAATGATTTATCTAATGTGTCTGATTTGTACTTTAAAGAAGTGGTTCGCTTGCATATTATTCCTAAAACTATTGTTTCTGATAGGGAAACCTTGTTTTTGAGTTAAATTTGGAACACTTTATGGAGGAAAGTTGGTACTAAGTTACTTTTTAGTACGTCCCATCAACCACAAACTGATGGGCAAACGAAGGTGACTAATAGAACTTTGGGTACGTTGTTGAGGGGGTTGGTTAGCAAAACTCAAAAACAGTTGGACATCAAACTTACACATGCTGAGTTTACGAGTAATCATTCTCCTACTTATGCTATAGGTCACTCCTTTATAAGTGGTGTATGGTGTGAATCCTTACAATCCATTGTATTTGATTCCATTTCCAAACGATGAATTGGTTCACAAGGATGCTAATGACAAGTTGAAGGCCATGTTGAAACTACACCAACAAATTCGTCTGAAGATTGAAGCCGTGAATGACGTGTACAAATAGAATTCCAACATACATAGGAAACCACGTGTCTTTCAAAATGGTGACTTGGTTTAGGTGCACATGAGGAAATAACGTTTTCCTAACAAAACGAAGAACAAAAGTTGATGCCAAGAGCTGAAGGTCCTACAAGCCTTTGTAAGTGGTGTATGGTGTGAATCCTTACAAGCCTTTGTATTTGATTCCATTTCAAAACGATAAATTGGTTCACAAGGATGCTAATGACAAGTTGAAGGCAATGGTGAAACTACGCCAACAAGTTTGTGAAGATTGAAGCCGTGAATGACGTGTACTAACAGAATTCCAACATGCATAGGACACCACATGTCTTTCAAGATAGTGACCTGGTTTAGGTGCATATGAGGAAAGAACGTTTTCCTAACAAAAGGAAGAACAAAAGTTGATGCCAAGAGCCGAAGGTCCTTACAAAGTGGTGACACATGTCAATGATAATGCTTATAAGGTGGATCTGGGAGGAGACCATGGAGTGCATGCTACCTTTAATGTGGGAGACCTTTCACCGTATCTTGTTGAGTATGGACTTGATGAATTAAGGTCATTTCCTTTCAAAGGGGGAGGGGAGGATCCATGGATGGATCATGAAAAGCCGAAAAAGGTGATGGATTAGTGATTACTAGTAGGCTAGAAGGTGGTTTGTACTTAATGGTTGGGTTGTGCATGGTAACCTACGTATTGAATTAAGGTCGCGTGAACGCTAGGGCAACATGTTAAAGGCTTCATAAGTGCTCAAAACCGTTACTTTTTTCTTCATCAAGCCTTGTATCCCTTACTGATACTCTTTAGTGGATTTGGGTTACACTTTATTGCCTCTTTTTTCTCCTTAATGGAACATGGATGCTTTTTTCATTCATTAGTGTTTCAGACGTTTTTTGTGTGGTTTCATGAGTTTCTTTAATTTTCATTATTATTTTAACTGAGTAGTTGGTTGGGTGGCTTGTAACCACCAACTTTGTAATAAAGGCTTCATATAAGCCAAATTATGCATGGAAAAAAGAGATAGACGAAATTTTAATCAAAAGAACCTTTGTTCAGTTTGAATTATAGTTATAGTTCATTATTTGTCATAGTCGAGACATGTTCTTGACTTGATACGCATTCAGAGAAATATTATGTCTTGGATAGTTTTCACAAGTATACAACATAGTAGGTCTTGATTTGTTACTAATCGATCCATTTCTTCCCATACACCTATCATTTGTGGTTGTTATTGTAGCTTAATTTACCTAAACACGGCCCTACTCACTTAATCAAGCCTATAAAGGCATCAAAAGGCAATCACATTTGTGTCCCTAAACATGCAATACGGGAGTTGCTGATTCGTGAAGCTCATGGTGGTGGTTTGGCGGGTCATTTTTCCATTACCAAAACTTTGAAGGTGCTTTAAGAACATTTCTTCTGGCCTAAAGATGTTAGGGATGTAACCAACATAGTGGGCAAGTGTGTTACATGTCGGATGACGAAAAAAACCATCATGCATGGTGTTTACACTCCTTTGTCGGTTCCTATTCGTCCTTGGCATGATGTGTCAATGGAATTCAGTATGGCTTTGCCTAGAATTCAAAGGGGAAAGGAATCCATTATAGTGGTGGTGGATAGGTTTTTAAAAATGGCTCACTTTATGCCATGTCATAAAACCAATGATTTATCTAATATGTCTGATTTGTACTTTACAGAAGTGGTTCGCTTGCATATTATTCCTAAAACTATTGTTTCTGATAGGGAAACCTTGTTTTTGAGTTAAATTTGGAACACTTTATGGAGGAAAGTTGGTACTAAGTTACTTTTTAGTACGTCCCATCAACCACAAACTGATGGGCAAACGAAGGTGACTAATAGAACTTTGGGTACGTTGTTGAGGGGGTTGGTTAGCAAAACTCAAAAACAGTTGGACATCAAACTTACACATGCTGAGTTTACGAGTAATCATTCTCCTACTTATGCTATAGGTCACTCCTTTATAAGTGGTGTATGGTGTGAATCCTTACAATCCATTGTATTTGATTCCATTTCCAAACGATGAATTGGTTCACAAGGATGCTAATGACAAGTTCAAGGCCATGTTGAAACTACACCAACAAATTCGTCTGAAGATTGAAGCCGTGAATGACGTGTACAAATAGAATTCCAACATACATAGGAAACCACGTGTCTTTCAAAATGGTGACTTGGTTTAGGTGCACATGAGGAAATAATGTTTTCCTAACAAAAGGAAGAACAAAAATTGATGCCAAGAGCTGAAGGTCCTACAAGCCTTTGTAAGTGGTGTATGGTGTGAATCCTTACAAGCCTTTGTATTTGATTCCATTTCAAAACGATAAATTGGTTCACAAGGATGCTAATGACAAGTTGAAGGCAATGGTGAAACTACGCCAACAAGTTTGTGAAGATTGAAGCCGTGAATGACGTGTACTAACAGAATTCCAACATGCATAGGACACCACATGTCTTTCAAGATAGTGACCTGGTTTAGGTGCATATGAGGAAAGAACGTTTTCCTAACAAAAGGAAGAACAAAAGTTGATGCCAAGAGCTGAAGGTCCTTACAAAGTGGTGACACATGTCAATGATAATGCTTATAAGGTGGATCTGGGAGGAGACCATGGAGTGCATGCTACCTTTAATGTGGGAGACCTTTCACCGTATCTTGTTGAGTATGGACTTGATGAATTAAGGTCATTTCCTTTCAAAGGGGGAGGGGAGGATCCATGGATGGATCATGAAAAGCCGAAAAAAGGTGATGGATTAGTGATTACTAGTAGGCTAGAAGGTGGTTTGTACTTAATGGTTGGGTTGTGCATGGTAACCTACGTATTGAATTAAGGTCGCGTGAACGCTAGGGCAACATGTTAAAGGCTTCATAAGTGCTCAAAACCGTTACTTTTTTCTTCATCAAGCCTTGTATCCCTTACTGATACTCTTTAGTGGATTTGGGTTACACTTTATTGCCTCTTTTTTCTCCTTAATGGAACATGGATGCTTTTTTCATTCATTAGTGTTTCAGACGTTTTTTGTGTGGTTTCATGAGTTTCTTTAATTTTCATTATTAGTTTAACTGAGTAGTTGGTTGGGTGGCTTGTAACCACCAACTTTGTAATAAAGGCTTCATATAAGCCAAATTATGCATGGAAAAAAGAGATAGACGAAATTTTAATCAAAAGAACCTTTGTTCAGTTTGAATTATAGTTATAGTTCATTATTTGTCATAGTCGAGACATGTTCTTGACTTGATACGCATTCAGAGAAATATTATGTCTTGGATAGTTTTCACAAGTATACAACATAGTAGGTCTTGATTTGTTACTAATCGATCCATTTCTTCCCATAAACCTATCATTTGTGGTTGTTATTGTAGCTTAATTTACCTAAACACGGCCCTACTCACTTAATCAAGCCTATAAAGGCATCAAAAGGCAATCACATTTGTGTCCCTAAACATGCAATACGGGAGTTGCTGATTCGTGAAGCTCATGGTGGTGGTTTGGCGGGTCATTTTTCCATTACCAAAACTTTGATGGTGCTTTAAGAACATTTCTTCTGGCCTAAAGATGTTAGGGATGTAACCAACATAGTGGGCAAGTGTGTTACATGTTGGATGACGAAAAAAACCATCATGCATGGTGTTTACACTCCTTTGTCGGTTCCTATTCGTCCTTGGCATGATGTGTCAATGGAATTCAGTATGGCTTTGCCTAGAATTCAAAGGGGGAAAGGAATCCATTATAGTGGTGGTGGATAGGTTTTTAAAAATGGCTCACTTTATGCCATGTCATAAAACCAATGATTTATCTAATGTGTCTGATTTGTACTTTAAAGAAGTGGTTCGCTTGCATATTATTCCTAAAACTATTGTTTCTGATAGGGAAACCTTGTTTTTGAGTTAAATTTGGAACAATTTGTGGAGGAAAGTTGGTACTAAGTTACTTTTTAGTACGTCCCATCAACCACAAACTGATGGGCAAACGAAGATGACTAATAGAACTTTGGGTACGTTGTTGAGGGGGTTGGTTAGCAAAACTCAAAAACAGTTGGACATCAAACTTACACATGCAGAGTTTACGAGTAATCATTCTCCTACTTATGCTATAGGTCACTCCTTTATAAGTGGTGTATGGTGTGAATCCTTACAATCCATTGTATTTGATTCCATTTCCAAACGACGGATTGGTTCACAAGGATGCTAATGACAAGTTGAAGGCCATGTTGAAACTACACCAACAAGTTCGTCTGAAGATTGAAGCCGTGAATGACGTGTACAAATAGAATTCCAACATACATAGGAAACCACGTGTCTTTCAAAATGGTGACTTGGTTTAGGTGCACATGAGGAAATAACGTTTTCCTAACAAAAGGAAGAACAAAAGTTGATGCCAAGAGCTGAAGGTCCTACAAGCCTTTGTAAGTGGTGTATGGTGTGAATCCTTACAAGCCCTGAAAACAGTTAAAAACAGTGAAAAAGGCGTAGGGGTATGAACTCACCGAACGAGAAGTAGGACGATTTGGATGCTAAGAGTTGATCCGGGGCTTCCAAATACACGAGATTCCTAATTAATATGTAAAGATACACATTTGTATCTAATTAGGACTTAGATTAATTGTTGGATAGGGACAATTGCTTCAGGTCGCGAAAACACTCCGATACGAGTGTTTGGAGGGACCCGGGTGGCGTTTAGGGATGGGAAATGACACTAGGGACTTGGGACTTGAGTTTACTCCCCATGAGTAAACTTTTACATGAGTTTACAACCACAAAACACACACATACAAGAGTTTACGGCCGTAAACTCATGTGGGTGTGGTTTTGGGTGTTTAAATGGCTTTAATGGCTTATATGGACATGGGAAATGATTCTAGGCTTTGTTCTAAATGCATGGAATGGATTAAAATCACTAGAATGATTAATTTATGGGAGTTTACGGCCTAGCATAGGCTCCTGGCCGTAAACTCCTTAATCCTTATGAAAATGATGCTAAATGGTGCTAGAACAAATCACATGTGATTGGTAAAATTAATCCAAGGCCTAACATGAGTTTGCATGGGATTTTTGGGGGATTTGTGGAGTTTACGGCCCATGAAACCCCCTTCATGGCCGTAAACTCTTGTGTGTGTTGTTCCAAGGTGTTTCAAGGTCTAGAACATGCATGAAAGGACTTCTAAAATTCATCTAAGGGCCTTAGGGGTGTGTAGTTTGCATTCTAATACCAAAAATTTTGGAGTTTACGGCCCAAGAACATGTCTTGGCCGTAAACCCTTAGAAACCCCATAAATGTTGTGTTTTAGGCCCTCAAAGTATTTTTGGTTGGTCCCTTGATTTATTCCAAGGCTTTTGGTGGTGTTGGATGGCTTTCTAACACCTTAGAATGAGATTTATGCCAAATTTTTGTGGAGTTTACGGCCCAAGAACTCTCCTTGGCCGTAAACTCATCTAAGTCCCTCAAAATTCATGTTTCAAGTGTCCAATTGCTAAAACTAAGGTCCTATAATTCATATCTAAGCCATAGAGGTGATTTGGAAGGGTTTAAGGGCTTGAAAAACACCATTTACATGAGTTTACGGCCCAAGCTTATGCCTTGGCCGTAAACTCCTTCAAAGTCCACAAAATCATAGATTTAAGTGTTCTAAGTCCATATCTTGAAGTCCCTTAGCCATATCTAAAGTCCAAATGAGTTAAGGAAGGAGTTTAAGGGCTAAAAACCCTTCAAAATGGTGTTTACGGCCTAGGCAGCCTCCTGGGCCGTAAACTCACATATAATGTCCAATTTTATGATTAAGTGTCTAATTTGGAAGCTAAACATGCTATAGATTAAGGCTAGGAAGGTACCTTAAGGATTTGAAGCCTTAATTTTGAGTTTTGGACACTTAATCTTTGGATTTAGGAGAGAGGTTAGAGAGAGAGTAGAGAGAGAAGGAAAAAGCTTCAAATGAGTGTTAAAACATGTTTATATAGTCCCTAAAACTGGGACATGGTGGAATTCTACCCGATACCGGCCTTAAACGATGCTTTGGGTTGCACCCGATTGAGTTTTCGTCACCCGACGAGGATATTTCTAAAACTTAAGAAATAAATGTTTTGGGCTAAATTCATGAGTTCCTAAATGATTTGGACCCTCATTGAATGAAAATAAATATATAATTTTAGATAACTAAGCCCAAAAATGATAACGGGACATTTCGATTTCCGGCGAGTTATACGGGTAGAACGGGTTTTCGGCGATGAACAACTTCGGGTTGTTACAAATATAGCCTGATCAACTATATTCATTCGAGACATGACCAACATGTGCTTGGGAGTGACATAAGGGTTAAAATACTATAGGAGTATTTTAGGAAGCTATAACGACCAAACCAGAAACTTACCCAAGAATCCAACATTGGAAGTATCATATGAAGCCTTTATTACAAAGTTGGTGGTCACAAGCCACCCAACCAACTACTCAGGAAACTAATAATGAAAATCATAAAAACTCATGAAGCCACACAAAAAAACATCTGACACACTAATGAATGAAAAAAACGACCATGCTCCGTTAAAATCTTGCCCTAGGAGGCTTTATGAAGCAAAAACAGTTTTTAGCACTTATGAAGCCTTTAAACTGTTGCCCTAGCCTTTGTGCGACCATAATTTAATTCGTAGATTATCACGTGCAACCCAACCATTAAGCCTAAACCAGCTTCTAGCCTACTAGTAATCACTAATCCATCACCTTGGGCTTTCATGATCCATGCATGGATCATCCCCCCCCCCCATTTTGAAAGAAAAATGACCTAAATTTATCAAAGCCATCCTCAAAAAGATAAGGTAAACGGTCTCCCACATTAAAGGTAGCACGCACTCCATCGTCTCCTCCCAAATCCACCTTATAAGCATTATCATTGACATGTGACACCACTTTGAAAGTCCTTCTGCTCTTGACATCAACTTTTGTTCTTCCTTTTGTTAGGAAACCTTTCTTTCCACATATTCACCCACACAAAGTCACTATTTTGAAAGACACGTGGTTTCCTATGCATGTTGGAATTCTTTTTGTACAACTCTTTCACGGCTTCAATCTTCACATGAACTTGTTGGTGTAGTTTTATGGCCTTCAACTTGTCATTAGCATCCTTGTGAAACAATTCATCCTTTGGCAATGGAATCAAATCCAAAGGCATGTGCTAGTTTGATGTCCAAATGTTTTGAGTTTTGCTAACCAACCCCCTCAACAACGTACCTAAAGTTCTATTAGTCACCTTCGTTCGACCATCAATTTGTGGATGATAGGATGTACTAAAAAGTAACTTAGTACCAGCTTTCATCCAAAAAGTGTTCCGAACGTAACTCAAAAACATAGATTCCCTCTCAGAGACAATATTTGTAGGAATAACATGCAAGCGAACCACCTCTTTAAAGTACAAATTAGACACATTAGATGCATCATTTGTTTTTATGACATGGCACAAAGTGAGTAATTTTTGAAAAACCTATGCACCACCACAATAACGGAATCCTTCCCCCTTTGAGTTCTAGGCAAAACCATAATGAAAATCCCATTGACATATCTTTCCAACGAAAAATAGGAACCGGCAAAGGAGTGTAAACACCATGCATGAAAGTTTTTTTCGTCATCTGACATGTAACACACTTGCCCACTACGTTGGTTACATCCCAACATCCTAGGCCAAAAGAAATCTTCTTAAAGCACCTCCAAGGTTTTGGTAATGGAAAAAAGACCCGCCAAACCACCAACATGAGCTTCACGAATCAGCAACTCCCGTATTGCATGTTTAGGGACACAAAGGTGATTGCCTTTTGATGCCTTTATGGGCTTGATTAAGTGAGTAGGGTTGTGTTTAGGTAAATTAAGCTAGAATAACAACCACAAATGATATGTGTGTGGGAAGAAATGGATAAATTAGTAACAAATCAAGACTTACTAAGTTGTATACCGGTGAAAACAACCGAAGACATATTTGATTGAATGCGTATCAAGTCAAGAACACGTCTCGACTATGACAAGTAGTGAACTATAACTATAACTATAATCTATCTCCTTTTTCCATGCAAAAACTTGGGTTGTATCAGCCTTTATTACAAAGTTGGTGGTCACAAGCCACCCAACCAACTACATAGTAAACTAATAATGAAAATTAAAGAAACTCATGAAACCACGCAAAAAAATATCTGACACACTAATAAATGAAAAAAACGACCATGCTCCATTAAGGAGCTATAAGAAGCGTTAAAGTGTGACCCTACTCCACTAAAGAGTATCAAAAATGGTTAGGAGGCTTTATGAAGCAAAAAGTAACGGTTTTGAGCACTTATGAATCATTTAAAATGTTGCCCTAGCCTTCATGCAACCATAATTCAATTTGTAGGTTACCACACACAACCTAACCATTGAGCCCAAACCACCTCCTAGCCTACTAGTAATCACTAATCCATCACCTTGGGCTTTCATGATCCATGGATGGATCATCCCCTCCCCATTTTAAAGGAAATGACCTCAATTCATCAAAGCCATCCTCAACAAGATAAAGTCAAAGGTCTCCCACGTTAACGGTAGCATGCAATCCATGGTCTCCTCCCAAATCCACCTTATAAGCATTATCATTGACATGTGACACCACTTTGAAAGGACCTTCTGCTCTTGACATCAACTTTTGTTCTTCCTTTTGTTAGGAAAACGTTCTTTCCTCATATGCACCTACACCAAGTCACCATCTTGAAAGACACGTGGTTTTTTATGCATGTTGGAATTCTTTTTGTACAACTCTTTCACGGCTTCAATCTTCACATGAACTTGTTGGTGTAGTTTCATCATGGCCTTCAACTTGTCATTAGCATCCTTGTGAACCAAATTCATCCTTTGGCAATGGAATCAAATCCAAAGGAATGTAAGGATTCACACCATACACCACTTCGAAAGGAGAGTGACCTGTAACATATGTAGGAGAACGATTATAGGCAAACTCAGCATGTGCTAGTTTGATGTCGAAATGTTTTGAGTTTTGCTAACCAACCCCCTCAACAACGTACCTAAAGTGCTATTATTACCAACTTTCCTCCACAAAGTGTTCCAAAAGTAACTCAAAAACATGGAATCCCTATCAGAAACAATAGTTTTAGGAATAATATGCAATGGAACCACCTTTTTAAAGTACAAATCAAACACATTAGATTCATCATTGGTTTTATGACATGGCACAAAGTGAGCAATTTTTGAAAAGCTATCCACCATCACTATAATGGAATCCTTCCCCCTTTGAGTACTAGGCAAAGCCATAATGGATTCCATTGACACATCTTTCCAATGATGAATAAGAACTGGAAAAGGAGTGTAAACAGCATGCATGAAAGTTTTTTTTCGTCATCTGACATTTAACACACTTGCCCACTATGTTGGTTACATCCAAAAATATTAGGCCAAAAGAAATGTACTTATAGCACCTCCAAAGTTTTGGTAATGGAAAAAAGACCCGCCAAACCACCACCATGAGCTTTACGAATCAACAACACCTGTATTGCATGTTTAGGGTACAAAGGTGATTGCCTTTTGATGCCTTTATGGGCTTGATTAAGTGAGTAGGGTTGTGTTTAGGTAAATTAAGCTAGAATAACAAACACAAATGATACGTGTACGGGAAGAAATGGATAGATTAGTAACAAATCAAGACCTACTAAGTTGTATACCAGTGAAATCAATCCAAGACATATTTGATTGAATGCGTATCAAGTCAAGAACACGTCTCGACTATGACAAGTAGTGAACTATAACTATAATTCAAAGTGAACAAAGGCTCTTTTGATTAAAATTTCAACTATCTCCTTTTTCCATGCATAAACTTGGCTTATATGAAGCCTTTATTACAAAGTTGGTGGTCACAAGCCACCCAACCAACTACTCAGTAAACTAATAATGAAAATTAAAGAAACTCATGAAACCACACAAAAAATGTCTGGCACACTAATTAATTAAAAAAATGACAATGCTCGATTAAGGAGCTATAAAAAGCATTAAAGTGTACCAAAGTGTATAAAAATGGCCAGGAGGCTTTATGAAGCGAAAAGTAACGGTTTTAAGCACTTATGAAGCCTTTAAAATGTTGCCCTAGCCTTCATGTGACCATAATTCAATTCATAGGTTGCCAGACACAACCCAACCATTGAGCCCAAACCACCTTCTAGCCTACTAGTAATCACTAATCCATCACCTTGGGCTTTCATGATCCATGGATGGATCATCCCCTCCCTCGTTGAAAGGAAATAACCTCAATGCATCAAAGCCATCCTCAATAAGATAAGGTCAAAGGTCTCCACATTAACGGTAGCACACTCCATGGTCTCCTCCCAATTCCACCTTATAAGCATTATCATTGACATGTGACACCACTTTGAAAGGACCTTCTGCTCTTGACATCAACATTTATTCTTCCTTTTGTTAGGAAAACGTTCTTTCCTCATATGCACCTACACTAAGTCACCATCTTGAAAGACACGTGGTTTCCTATGCACGTTAGAATTCTTTTTGTACAACTCTTTCACGGCTTTAATCTTTACATGAACTTGTTGGTGTACTTTTATCATGGCCTTTAGCTTGTCATTAGCATCCTTGTGAACCAATTCATCCTTTGGCAATGGAATCAAATCCAAAGGCATGTAAGGATTCACACCATACACCACTTCAAAAGGAGAGTGACCTGTAGCATAAGTAGGAGAACGATTACAAGCAAACTCAACATGTACTCGTTTGATGTCGAAATGTTTTGAGTTTTGCTAACCAACCCCCTCAACAACGTACCTAAAGTTCTATTAGTCACCTTCGTTTGACCATCAGTTTGTGGATTATGGGATGTACTAAAAATTAACTTAGTGCCAACTTTCCTCCCCAAAGTGTTCCAAAAGTAACTCAAAAACTTGGAATCTCTATCATAAATAATAGTTTTAGGAATAATATGCAATGGAACCACCTCTTTAATGTACAAATCCAACACATTAGATGCATCATTGGTTTTATGACATGGCACAAAGTGAGCAATTTTTAAAAACCTATCCACCACCACTATAATGGAATCCTTCCCACTTTGAGTTGTATTCAAAGCCATAATGAATTCCATTGACACATCTTTCCAATGACGAATAGGAACCGAAAAAGGAGTGTAAACACCATGCTTGAAAGTTTTTTTCGTCATCTGACATCTAACACACTTGCCCACTATGTTGGTTACATCCCAGCATCTTTGGCCAAAAGAAATGTTCCTAAAGCACATCCAAAGTTTTGGTAATGGAAACATGACCCGCCAAACCACCACCATGAGCTCCAAGAATCAGCAACTCCCGTATTGCATGTTTAGGGACACAAAGGTGATTGCCTTTTGATGAATTTATGGGCTTGATTAAGTGAGTAGGGTTCTGTTTAGGTAAATTAAGCTAGAATAACAACCACAAATAATACGTGTATGGGAAGAAATGGATAGATTAGTACAAAATCAAGACTGACTAAGTTGTATACCAGTGAAAAGAATCCAAGACATATTTCATTGAATGCATATCATGTCAAGACTACGTCTCGACTATGACAAGTAGTGAACTATAACTATAACTTGGCTTATATGAAGCCTTTATTACAAAGTTGGTGGTCACCAGCCACCCAACCAACTACTCAGTAAACTAATAATGAAAATTAAAGAAACTCATGAAACCACACAAAAAAACGTCTGACACACTATTGAATGTAAAAAAACAACCATGCTCCATTGAGGACCTATAAGAAGCATTAAAGTGTAACCCTACTCCACCAAAGTGTATCAAAAATGGCTAGGAGGCTTTATGAAGCAAAAAGTAATGGTTGTGAGCACTTTTGAAGCCTTTATAACGTTTCCCTAGCCTTCATCCGACCATAATTCAATACGTAGGTTACCACACACAACCCAACCATTGAGCCCAAACCACCTTCTAGCCTGCTAGTAATCACTAATCCATCACCTTGGGGTTTCATGATCCACGGATGGATCATCCCCTCCCCCTTTGAAAGGAAATGACATCAATTCATCAAGGCCATCCTCAACAAGATAAGGTCAAAGGTCTCCAACATTAAAGGTAGCACGCACACCATGGTCTCCTCCCAAATCCACCTTATAACCATTATCATTGACATGTGACACCACTTTGAAAGGACCTTCTGTTCTTGACATCAACTTTTGTTCTTCATTTTGTTAGGAAAACATTTTTTCCTCATATGCACCTACACCAAGTCACCATCTTGAAAGACATGTGGTTTCCTATGTATGTTGGAATTCTTTTTGTACAACTCTTTCACGGCTTCAATCTTCACATGAATGGCCTTCAATTTGTCATTAGCATCCTTGTGAATCAATTCATCCTTTGGCAATGGAATCAAATCCAAAGGCATGTACGGATTCACACCATACACCACTTCGAAAGGAGAGTGACCAGTAGCATAAGTAAGAGAACGATTACACGCAAACTCAGCATGTACTAGTTTGATGTCCAAATGTTTTGAGTTTTGTTAACCAACCCCTCAACAACGTACCTAAAGTTCTATTACTCACCTTCGTTTGACCATCAGTTTCTGGATGATGGGATGTACTAAAAAGTAACTTAGTACCAACTTTCCTCCAAAAAGTGTTCCAAAAGTAACTCAAAAACATGGAATCCCTATCAGAAACAACATTTTAGGAATAATATGCAATGGAACCACCTCTTTAAAGTACAAATCAGACGCATTAGATGCATCATTGCTTTTATGACATGGCACAAAGTGAGCAATTTTTGAAAACCTATCCACCACCACTATAATGGAATCCTTCCCCCTTTGAGTTGTATGCAAAGCCATAATAAATTCCATTGACACATCTTTCCAACGACGAATAGGAACCGGCAAACAAGTGTGTAAACACCATGCATGAAAGATTTTTTCGTCATCTGACATGTAACACACTTGCCCACTATATTGGTTACATCCCAACATCTTTGGCCAAAAGAAATGTTCTTAAAGCACCTCCAAAGTTTTGTTAATGGAAAAAAGACCCGCCAAACCACCACCATGAGCTAAGACAAGTAGTAAACTATAACTATAATTCAAACTGGCTTATATGAAGCCTTTATTACAAAGTTGGTGGTCACATGCCACCCAACCAACTACTCAGTAAACTAATAATGAAAATTAAATAAACTCTTGAAACCACACAAAAAAAACGTTTGACATACTAATGAATGAAAAAAACGACCGTGCTCCATTAAGGAGCTATAAGAAGCATTAAAGTGTAACCCTACTCCACCAAAGAGTAACAAAAATGGCTAGGAGCTTTATGAAGCAAAAATTAACGGTTTTGAGCACTTATGAAGCCTTTAAAACGTTGCACTAGCCTTCATGCGACCATAATTCAATACGTAGGTTACCACACATAACCCAAACATTGAGCCTAAACCACCTTCTAGCCTGCTAGTAATCACTAATCCATCTCCTTGAGCTTTCATGTTCCATGGATAGATCATCCCCTCCCCCTTTGAAAGGAAATGAGCTCCACGAATCAGCAACTCCCGTATTGCATGTTTAGGGACACAAAGGTGATTGCCTTTTGATGCCTTTATGGGCTTGATTAAGTGAGTAGGGTTGTATTTAGGTAAACTAAGCTAGAATAACAACCACAAATGATACGTGTATGGGAAGAAATGGATAGATTAGTAACAAATCAAGACTTACTAAGTTGAATACCGGTGAAAACAATCCAAGACATTTGATTGAATGTGTATCAAGTCAAGAACACATCTTGACTATGACAAGTAATGAACTATAACTATAATTCAAAGTGAACAAAGGTTCTTTTGATTAAAATTTTATCTATCTGCTTTTTACATGCATAAACTTGGCTTATATGAAGCATTTATTACAAAGTTGGTGGTCACAAGCCACCCAACCAACTACTTAGTTAAATAATAATGAAAGTATAAGAAACTCATGAAACCACACAAAGACAACGTTGACATACTAATGAAAAGTCATTTGCTAAAATTTTTTCTCTCTTTAACTTTCTCTCTCTAAGATTTTCTCTCTCGTTTGTTCCAGTTTTCGGGAGTGACTTGCCGGAATTTCTGGTTGATCGGAGCTCGTTCCGGTGCCGGAATTCCACCATCCCTGTTTGGATTTGATCTATTATCATCTTCAATTGTCTGTGCGATTGGAGGTGGAATGTTCGGGAAAATTGGAAATATGTTCGGCATGAATTACACAGATCCTCCTGATCCAGATAATCTAAAAGTGTATGAAGATGAATTGGATGCTGATGTTGGAGCTAGAAGAAGAGGTAGAAGAGCTGTGCACAAGGAAATTTCTCCCTATGCTGGGGAGAAGCCACTTCGTTTAAAAGGAAAATTTGAATCTAATGCATATAGAATTCAGGAAGAAAAGAAGTATTTGAGTTCGAAGTCCCCAATTGAAAGATCGAAGGTCGTGCTAAGAGCTGGAGTTCGTGACATAATTAAATCTGGATATGGAAAAGAAAATGTCGATCCAGAATTTATTAAAGCGGAGCTTGATGCGTTCGAGAAGGCGATAGAGGATGAGAAGAAAATGGAATCGCAGAATAAATCTAAAACAATTGGGGTGTCTAAATTGAAGAATGAAATGGTTGAGGAAAAAGGATTTGTGATGCTTCCAGTAACGTCAGACATGCTTGAAGGATTCATTTCTTCAAAGGATATCAGTAGCGCTAATCGATCTTCATCCCAATCATCTGTTGATGAATCGATTTCTTCCAGGGGCTTAAAAGCTTCGAAGGATATGGCTAATGGATCTTCTTCTTCAGTATCTGGTTATGTTATTGAAGCCAATAATGACAAGGGCATTTTGGGTAAGTCTCCTTTATCACAAATTGATCCTAATAATTTAGGCTCCCCTTTGATCTCTGATATGAATCCTAGCGGCCCAATTAATTGTTCTACTAGTTGTAATGATGAAGATATGAAAGATTTAATGAATGAAAATGAGAATGTGGAATTTGATGCTGGTAGCAATGAGAAGTTGGAACAGGGAGTTAATTTTCTGAAGACAGATTTCTCTAAGCCTGTCATTTCCCCTGCAGCTAAGATGGTTAGTGATTTCAATAAAAAGTCTTATGCTCGTATGGTTGAGGCTACAAGCACTGTGGTTGATCTTAATATCAAAGTAATTCCAAAAGTTGAGGGGAAACCTATTGGGAAAGTTGAATTGCCTTATGCTGACCTTATGCTTGGGGGAGCTCCTTATCATGCTACACTTTATGGCTTCTTTGTAGGGAAGAAACTCGCATTTCCAACGGTTAACCATTTTTCCTTTAAGATGTGGAAGACTTTTGGATTAAAGGACATAATGGTAAATGATGAAGGTTTCTTTTTCTTTAAGTTTGATTCAAAGGAAGGCATGATGAGTGTTTTAGAGGGAGGTCCATGGCTTATTAACAATGTTCCAATGTTTGTTTAAAGATGGAGGCCAGGGCTAGTGCTGAGTAAACCTCAAATTAACTCAGTTCCTGTGTGGGTTAAAGTGTTTAATGTTCCCTTGGAGTATTGGAACAGCAAGGGAATTACAGTGATTGCTAATGAAATTGGGAAACCTATAGCTATGGATAAAATCACTCAGAAAATGTGTAATGAGCATTGGGGAAGGCCAGCATTTATGAGATTTCTTGTGGAAATGTCTGCAGAGTCAGAATGGATTAAAGAATTGAGTGTTATTTCAATTGATTTTGGGACAGGAGAAAAGGTTGAATCAAAATGCAGAGTTGAGTATGCATGGAGGCCAGATGTTTGTACGCACTGTAAAATATATGGGCACAAAAATAGCAATTGTGGGATTCTAAATTGTCAAAAAACTGAAAGTGTTGCTGATGTGGTTAAAACAGAAGATGGAAATGGGAAAAAAGAACAAGTTGATGATGAAGGATTTATTTTGGTCACTAAAAAGAATAATAAAGGGCTGAAGGCTAATTCTGGTGTAGTTATTAATGAGAATGGAAAGGTGGATTTGATTAAATCATTGGAGAAAAATACGGTTCCAGCCAATGAAGAAGATGTTGTTAGTAAAAGTGAAGAAATATCAAAAGCTGTGGGTGATCAAGGAAACCAAAAACGAAAGCAAGTTGAAAAGCAAGAAAGTCAAAAAGAATGTGGTTAAGGGATATGTCATACTTGGATGAGATTGATCCGGAGATTATTACTGGAGGTGGCCAGGAGATAAACACCAAAAATTTAATTGTTGATCAATGATGATGAATATAGGGTGCTGGAATGTGAGGGGGTTGAATTTAAGGCCTAAACAGGAAGAAATAAAGAATGTGGTTAGAAGTAATAATTTGTCCCTGTTTGCTATTCTTGAGTCCCAGTTGAGATTTAATAAACTTCAATCGACTTGTAATAATGTTTTTGGGAAATGGATGTGGATTTCGAACCAAGACATGAGTCCTAAAGGCACTCGAATTATTATCGGTTGGGATCCGGAGGAATTAGTTGTTATGCCTTTAGATTCTAATAAGCAGGTTATGCACTGTCAGGTGTTGTTTATTCGGGAAAATAAAAGAATTTTTTGCTCCTTTGTTTATGCTTGTAACTATTATATGGAGAGAAGGAAGCTTTGGCAATCTCTTGGGAAAAATAAAGATGTGGTTAGTGGGATGCCTTGGTTAATAGTTGGAGATTTTAATGTTACCAGACAATTGCTTGATTCTTCTTCTGGCACCTCGCGACTGTCTAGGGGAATGGTTGATTTTAATGAATGCATGAATTTTATTGAAGTTCAAGACATCAATAAAAATGGTCTTCACTTTTCATGGAATCAAAGGCTGAATGGAAATAATGGGATTCTTAAAAAATTAGATAGAGTTTTGGGAAATTTCAAATTTATTGAGGATTTTCCAGATGTCTATGCTAATTTTCAGCCTTATAGAATTTCAGATCATTGCCCAATGATAGTGAAATTTCCTTTTAAAAAGAAGTTCAAAGTTAGACCATTTAAGTTTGTTAATGCCCTAACTCTCTTGGAAGATTTTATCCCTACGGTTGAGAAAGCTTGGAATACCCCTGTTGAAGGTTTTGACATGTTTCGTTTATGTCAAAAATTGAAAATATTGAAGAAGCCTCTTCGTAAGTTGCTGTTTGGTCAGGGAAGTTATGCTGGAAAAGTGCAAAAATGCAGAGAAGATTTGGATAGAGTGCAGACAGATCTCGATAATGATCCTAATAATGGTGATTTACGTTCTGAAGAAGGTTTGTACATGCAAGCTTTTCTTAATGCTTGTAAAGAAGAAGAGATGGTCTTAAAGCAAAGAGCTAAAGTGCAGTGGTTAAAAGAAGGAGACAGTAATTCTGCTTATTTCCACAAAGTTGTCAGGGGCAAGATAAACAAAAATAGAGTTGAAACCATTTTGGGCAATGATGGGAATTGGAAAGAAGGTGATGAAGCTTATAAACAGATTGTGAATTATTTCAGTGGTTATTTGGGAGTAGACAGTGAAGTGAGTCCTATCAATAATCCAGAAGATCTCTTTGAAAATAAATTGAACCAAGAACAAGCTCTCGATATGGTCAAAGAAATTACTTGTGAGGAAATTAAAGCTGCAGTTTTTGATATTGATGATGACAAAGCTCCAGGGCCGGATGGTTATTCTTCAAAATTCTTCAAGGCTGCTTGGGTTATTGTGGGAGAAGATTTCTGTAAAGCAGTGAAATAATTTTTTTGTAAGAAAAAGATTCTTAAGGAGATCAATGCTACAGCTATAGCATTGGTTCCTAAAGTTCAGACACCTGGTAGAGTTGGGGATTATAGACCAATTGCTTGTTGCAATGTGGTTTATAAATGCATAAGTAAAATAATTGTGAAGAGGATTCGTGACTATCTGAAATTTCTTGTTTCGGATAATCAATCTGCATTTATTCCAGGCCGATCCATACTTGATAATGTTCTTTTGTCCCAAGAATTGGTGAAGGGATATCACATAGATAGAGGTTATGCTCGTTGTGCTCTAAAGGTGGACATCCAAAAAGCTTATGATTCTGTTAATTGGAAGTTTTTGCAGAATATTCTGGTGAATTTTGGGTTTCATAATTCCATGATTTCTTGGATAATGAATTGTGTTTCCACTTCTTCCTTTATGATCAACATCAATGGCAACTTTCATGGTTATTTTCAAGGAAAGAGAGGATTGAGGCAAGGCTGCCCTTTATCTCCCTATCTTTTTACCCTTGTGATGGAAGTCTTCAATCTTATGCTCAAAAGAACTATTCATGAGAATGTTGGGTTCAAATATCATTGGAGATGTAGTGCTCAGAAGATTACCCATCTTTGTTTTGCAGATGATTTGATGCTTTTTTGTCATGGAAATACTGGATCCATCAGAATTATTAAGAAAGCTATGGATGAATTTGCTGGAACTGCTGGTCTTATTCCTAATTTGTCAAAAAGTCACATTTTCTTTGGTAATGTGAAAGAGCCTTTTAAGAGAAGAATCCTTGATGTGCTTCCTTTTGTTGAAGGCAAACTTCCTATGAAGTATTTGGGAATTCCTTTAATCTCTATTAGGCTTTTTACTAGAGATTGCAAGAACCTTGTTGAAAGAGTGAAATTAAAAGTTAATAATTGGAAGAATAAAACGCTTTCATATGCTGGGAGATTCCAACTAATTAGTTCTGTTCTTGCTTCTCTTCCAGTTTATTGGGCTTCTGTGGTTTTGATTCCGAAGAGCATTATCAAAGACATTGAGAAAATCATGAGAAACTTTCTTTGGAATAGTGGGGAGAGCAGAAAAGGAATAGCTAAAGTTGCATGGAATGAGATTTGTAAGCCTAAGGTCTATGGTGGTCTTGGTTTAAAGAATTTATCAGATTGGAATATTGCCCTTTTATCCAATAGAATTTGGAAGATTTTAAGTGGGCATAATTCTTTATGGGTGAGATGGATAAATTCTCATCTTCTGGAGGGTAGAAGTTTTTGGGATGTGGATTATAAAGACAAAATGAGCTGGAGTTGGAGAAATCTTTTAAAAATTAGGCCTTATCTTCGTGATTCTTTTTATGTGCAAATAGGAAGTGGGGATGGAACGTTCATGTGGTTTGACAATTGGCATCAACTGGGGCCTTTAAGTTATGTTTTGTCTCCTAGGGAGATAGCCAATGCTGGATACAATATTAGAGATAAAGTGAGTGATGTCATTATTAATGAAGATTGGAGTTGGCCTGATGAGTGGATTAGATTGATCCCACAACTAGGAGATGCCCATGTTCCTAGTCTGATCAGAGGAAAAAAAGATGTTGTGTTTTGGTTGAATTGCAAAAATGAATTAGTTCCTTTTACCGTTAATCAGGTTTCTGCTTCCCTTAGTTGTCGTGAATCTCCTGTTGGGTGGCATGATTTGGTCTGGTTTCAAAATAGAATATCAAGCCATTGTTTTATTTTGTGGCTTGCTATTCGTGGTAGGCTCAGAACTCAAGATAGAATGAAAAAAATGGAAGAATTCTAATGATTTCTGTTGTGTGTTTTGTAACAACCAAATGGATTCTCACTCCCATTTGTTTTTTGAATGTAATTTTCCTTTGATGGTGTGGGAGAGGGTGAAATCTAAAGTGAAATTAAGGCATAATTCGGGTGATTGGTTTCAGATTGGCCAGGAGCTTCAAGTTTCTTTAAAGAAGAAATGCATTGGTAATTTCATTCAAAAGATTGCTTTAGCTGCTTCTATATATCATATTTGGAATGAAAGAAATAGGAGATTGTTTGGAAGGAAAAGAAATTCGGTGGATGATGTGATTAAGAATATCATGGAAGACATTAGACTTAAGATGTTCAGCCTTAAATGGGGTTATCTTGGTCTTAATGAGGAAATTTGCAAGGAATGGAGTATTCCTATAAATAGAAATAATTGATTCCATGAAGAGTGACATTAAGTTGTGGTTGGATTGGGAGGCTGTTTGTCAGGGTAGCTGGCATGGTAACGAGAATAAGTGGGTGGTCATTGTCTCTGAATTTAGATTTCCTAGCATCAGAGATCAAAATTGTAATCTGTGGCACAAAGGGTATTTTGGTCAATTCTGGAAAATAAAAGATTTGAAGGAATTATTAATGTGTGGGAGGATTAATGGGATAAATTTATTTGGTGAAGCTGAGGTGATGAAGATTTACGTAAAGGGTTTTAGATGGGATTGGGATTTGATTAATAGAGAAGGAGGGGGAGTTTTTAAAAATTTTTGGATGTTGAATAAAAGGAATTGCTGGTGTCGGTCTCTATGGATGCCGATGTATTCTGTTTTCTTATTTGCGTCCGGAATTTTTAGCGTTCAGCGATGGGAAATTGAAGATGGGAATCGGCGATGCAATGATCAGAATTTTCTGGTTTCTATTGAGATGGATAAGCAAGGGCAATCTGGGCATTCTTCCAATTATTTAGAAAGGGGTAATAGCTTGCGGTTTAACGATCGTTGTCACAGAAAAGGAATAAATAAGAAACAGGGGCATGCTGGGATTTTTTTAATCGATAGTGAATTTGGTTTTTGGGTGGAGGGGTATTTCGGTAATTCTGAAGTATTCTGGCTTTTTATTCTTTTTAGAGATAATTGTGGGAGAGAGGATAAAAGGAAGAATTTTAAAAAAAGCGAAAATTTAAGAATCTGGATCAAAGGGTATTTCGGTCAAGTGTGAGGAAAATACAAAATGGAAGATAAATTTGTGAATTGCTTGGGGATGATCGAAAATTGGAGGAAGGACTTAGCGAGTGGGAATCTGATGAGTGGGTTTTTTGAAAAGCAAATGAAAGTTGAAATTGGAAGTGGGTGGTGTGATGTCCAGTGGGTTTTGGATCTACTGAGATAAATAATAAGCAAGGGCAATTTGGGCATTTTTCCAAATTTGTTGATTCTTGGTGCTGGAATGATTATAATGGAGGTTGGTTGGTCTTGCAAAGTGGCTGGAATAATAATTCTGGGAATCAAATTTCTTTTCATATGTGTATGAAGAGACAGGGGCAACTTGGTCAAATTTATGAGAAGGGCGCCAATTTTAATCAATTTATGATGATTCTATGGAGTTTGGCTATTAAGAGACAAAATTGGAACTATTGGATATGGATGAATTCTTTTGTTTTTGAAGGAGTTCATATCCAATATTTTTACAAAAGAATTGACGGACATGGGACTTTTACCATTTTTTCCCTTAAAAATGGATTGCAACTTGGTTTAATCCCGAGTATCATTTGGTTTATGCCTTATGATGTGGATCATTTTTATCAATGCATGGGTTTTGTGCTCATATGTTGTGAATGTTCGCCTTGGAAACAAGGTGAGTATTTTCAAGGAATTGACGGAAATGGGATTTTTATTACTTTTTCCCTTAAATGTAAAATGCATCTCGGTTTGATCCCGAGTTTCATTTGGTTAAATCCTTATGAAGTGGACTTTTATCATTTTCAATTGGGGTTTCTCAATTGTTATGATCTTCCGCCTTAGAAACGAGGTGTGTATATAAAAGGAATTGTCGGATTTGGGATTTTTATCACTTTTTCCCTTAAAAGTGAATTGCATCTCGGTTTGATCCCGAGTTTCATTTGGTTAAGGCCTTATGAAGTGGACTTTTATCATTTTCAATCGGGGTTTCCCAATTGTTATGATCTTCCGTCTTGGAAACGAGGCGTGTATATAAAAGGAATTGACGGTTTTGGGATTTTTATCACTTTTTCCCTTAAAAGTGAACCCCCGCCTTGGAAACAAGGTGTGTATATCAAAGGAATTGACGGAATCGGGATTTTTATCACTTTTTCCCTTAAAAGTGAAATTTCGTCTTGGAAACAAGATGAGCTCATTCAAGGAATTGACGGGTTTGGGATTTTTCTCACTTTTTCCCTTAAAAGTGATTTTCCACCTTGGAAACAAGGTGAGTATATTCAAGGAATTGACAGATTCGGGATTTTTATCACTTTTTCCCTTAAAAGTGAACACACACCATGGAAACATGGTTTTTACATTCATGGAATTGACGGATATATTCTTTTTAGTTTTGTTGAAGATGGAGAAATTATAGAAAACTTATTGAGAGTTGTTGGGATTGAAGAAGATTGGAAGGCCTTATTGAAGATGGTTTTGAAGATCTTTGATATACATAGAAGAGGTTTTGGTGCCAAGTGCAATATTAATTTTGTTATTTTGGAAAGAATTGGAGGGACTTTGGGCATACATATATTTTTTGGGAGTCATAGGGAAAAGGATTGGAAAAATTGGAAAATTGTGAATAGAGAGGATGAAAGTGTGTCTAATTTTAGCATTATACTTTCGCTTTACTTATATGGAAATAAAGCTAAAAGAATGGAGAGAAGAAAGAAGATTGCTATTGTGGATTTCATTGGGAATTGGAATGTAGATACTATATTCATTTTATTGTGGAATTTTTGGGGTATTTTTGATCATGGGAATTGCGTTAATTTTAGCTTTGGGATTTGGAGCATACATAGAGATTGTTTATATGAAGATTGGAAGAAAAGATGGAGAGTTCAATTCGCGTTGGAATGGATTTTTGAAGACCACTCCGGATTGTGGAGTTGGAATAAAATAATTTGTATTTTCATTGGTTACAATGTCGTTAGGCCTAGTCTTTACTTTTGGTATCTGCGTGATATTTGGATTTTTGTCATTTTTGGGGTTTGTCCAAAAATGACATAACTCTTGTATTTCTTTTTCTGTTTTTATAAAATTTTGCCGGGGCTTCGGCCTCTTTCCCACAAAAAAAGACATACTAATGAATGAAAAAAACGACCATGCTCCATTAGGGGGCTATAAGAAGCATTAAAGTGTAACCCTACTCCACCAAAGAGTATCAAAAATGGCTAGGAGGCTTTATCAAGCAAAAAGTAACAGTTTTGAGCACTTATGAAGCCTTTGAAACGGTGCCCTAGCCTATATGCGACCATAATTCAATTCGTAGGTTACCACACACAACCCAACCATTGAGCCCAAACCACCTTCTAGCCTGCTAGTAATCACTAATCCATCACCTTGGGCTTTCATGATCCATGGATGGATCATCCCCTCCCCCTTTGAAAGGAAATGACCTTAATTCATCAAGGCCATCCTCAACAAGATAAGGTTAAAGGTCTCCCATATTAATGGTAGCACGTACTCCATGGTCTCCTCCCAAATCCACCTTATAAGCATTATCATTGACATGTGACACCACTTTGAAAGGACCTTCTGCTCTTGGCGTTAACTTTTGTTCTTCCTTTTGTTAGGAAAACGTTCTTTCCATATATGCACCTACACCAAGTCACCATCTTGAAAGACGTGTAGTTTCTTATGCATGTTGGAATTCTTTTTCTACAACTCTTTCACGGCTTCAATCTTCACGTGAACTTGTTAGTGTAGTTTCATCTTGTTGGAATTCTTTTCGTACCTAAAGTTCCACCACTACTATAATGGAATCCTTCCCCCTTTGAGTTGTATGCAAAGCCATAACAAATTCCAATGACACATCTTTCCAACGACGAATAGGAACTGGCAAAGACCATGCTTGAAAGTTTTTTTCGTTATCTGACATGTAACACACTTGCTTACTATGTTGGTTACATCCCAATGTCTTTGGCCAAAAGAAATGTTCTTAAAGCACCTCTAAAATTTTGGTAATGGAAACATGACCCGCTAAACCACCACCATGCTCCACGAATCAGCAACTCCCGTATTGCATGTTTAGGGACACAAAGGTGATTGCCTTTTGATGCCTTTATGGGCTTGATTAAGTGAGTAGGGTTGTGTTTAGGTAAATTAAGCTAGAATAACAACCACAAATGATACGTGTATGGGAAGAAATGGATAGATTAGAAACAAATCAAGACGTACTAAGTTGTATACTAGTAAAAACAATCCAAGACATATTTGATTGAATGCGTATCAAGTCAAGAACATGTCTCGACTATGAGAAGTCGTGAGCTATAACTTTAATTCAAAGTGAACAAAGGTTCCTTTGATTAATATTTCATCTATCTCCTTTTTCCATGCATAAACTTGCTTATATGAAGCCTTTATTACAAATTTGGTGGTCACAAGCCACCCAACCAACTACTCAGTAAAACTAATAATGAAAATTAAAGAAACTCAGGATACCACACAAAAAAACATCTGACACACTAGTGAATGAAAAAAACGACCATGCTACATTAAGGAGCTATAAGAAGCATTAAAGTGTAACTCTAATCCACCAAAGAATATCAAAAATGCCTAGGAGGCTTTATGAAGCAAAAAGTAACGATTTTGAGCACTTATGAAGCCTTTAAAACGTTGTCATAGCCTATATGCTACCATAATTAAATTCGTAGGTTACGACGCACAACCCAACCATTGAGCCCAAACCACCTTCTAGCCTACTAGTAATCACTAATCTATCACCTTGGGCTTTTATGATCCATTCATGAATCATCCCCTCCCCTTTTTAAAGGAAATGACCTCAATTCATCATGGCCATCCTCAACAAGATAAGGTCAACGGTCTCCCACATTAAAGGTAGCTCACACACCATGGTCTCCTCCCAAATCCACCTTATAAGCATTATCATTGACATGTGACACCAGCTTGAAAGGACTGTGACAACCCGAAAACTTCTACCCGGTACGTCTAGTCAGTTAATCTAAGTTAAACTCATTTCTGTTAACTCCTAGCACTGATTAAGGGCTCATTTAAGCGTTTAAAGCCTTAAGTACAACCAATGTTTAAATTAGGGATTAGTTAGTTTAAGATTTAGGGTTGCAAATAGGCCAAACACTCAATCAAAAGGAGTGTGTGGCCACACACATGACTGTGTGGCCGCACACCCAAGTGTATGGCTGCACACACGAGTGTGTGGCCGCACACCCGAGTGTATGGCTGCACACATGAATGTGTGGCCGCACACCCGAGTGTATGGATGCACATATGAGTGTGTGCGCACACCCGAGTGTATGGCCGCACACCCATCCTCCAGCCGCACACTCATCCCTATTTATATAGGGTGACCCCTTCACTCATTCCTTTCATTTGGTTGGACCATGCATGATGGTTTTTTTCGTCATCCGACATGTAACACACTTGCCCACTGTGTTGGTTACATCCCTAACATCTTTAGCCCAGAAGAAATGTTCTTAAAGCACCTTCAAAGTTTTGGTAATGGAAAAATGACCCGCCAAACCACCACCATGAGCTTCACGAATAAGCAACTCCCGTATTGCATGTTTAGGGACACAAATGTGATTGCCTTTTGATGCCTTTATGGGCTTGATTAAGTGAGTAGGGCCGTGTTTAGGTAAATTAAGCTACAATAACAACCAAAAATGATAGGTGTATGGGAAGAAATGGATCGATTAGTAACAAATCAAGACCTACTATGTTGTATACTTGTGAAAACTATCCAAGACATAATATCTCTCTGAATGCGTATCAAGTCAAGAACATGTCTCGACTATGACAAATAATGAACTATAACTATAATTCAAACTGAACAAAGGTTCTTTTGATTAAAATTTCGTCTATCTCTTTTTTCCATGCATAATTTGGCTTATATGAAGCCTTTATTACAAAGTTGGTGGTTACAAGCCACCCAACCAACTACTCAGTTAAACTAATAATGAAAATTAAAGAAACTCATGAAACTACACAAAAAAACGTCTAAAAAACTAATGAATGAAAAAAGCATCCACGTTCCATTAAGGAGAAAAAAAGAAGCAATAAAGTGTAACCCAAATCCACTAAAGAGTATCAATAAGGGATACAAGGCTTGATGAAAAAAAAAGTAACGGTTTTGAGCACTTATGAAGCCTTTAAAATGTTGCCCTAGCGTTCACGCGACCTTAATTCAATACGTAGGTTACCATGCACAACCCAACCATTAAGTACAAACCACCTTCTAGCCTACTAGTAATCACTACTCCATCACCTTTTTCGGCTTTTCATGAGCCATCCATGGATCCTCCCCTCCCCCTTTGAAAGGAAATGACCTTTATTCATCAAGTCCATACTCAACAAGATACGGTGAAAGGTCTCCCACATTAAAGGTAGCATGCACTCCATGGTCTCCTCCCAGATCCACCTTATAAGCATTATCATTGACATGTGTCACCACTTTGTAAGGACCTTCAGCTCTTGGCATCAACTTTTGTTCTTCCTTTTGTTAGGAAAACGTTCTTTCCTTATATGCACCTAAACCAGGTCACTATCTTGAAAGACATGTGGTGTCCTATGCATGTTGGAATTCTGTTAGTACACGTCATTCACGGCTTCAATCTTCACAAACTTGTTGGCGTAGTTTCACCATTGCCTTCAACTTGTCATTAGCATCCTTGTGAACCAATTTGTCGTTTTGAAATGGAATCAAATACAAAGGCTTGTAAGGATTCACACCATACACCACTTACAAAGGCTTGTAAGGACCTTCAGCTCTTGGCATCAACTTTTGTTCTTCCTTTTGTTAGGAAAACGTTATTTCCTCATGTGCACCTAAACCAAGTCACCATTTTGAAAGACACGTGGTTTCCTATGTATGTTGGAATTCTATTTGTACACGTCATTCACGGCTTCAATCTTCAGACGAACTTGTTGGTGTAGTTTCAACATGGCCTTCAACTTGTCATTAGCATCCTTGTGAACCAATTCATCGTTTGGAAATGGAATCAAATACAATGGATTGTAAGGATTCACACCATACACCACTTATAAAGGAGTGACCTATAGCATAAGTAGGAGAATGATTACTCGTAAACTCAGCATGTGTAAGTTTGATGTCCAACTGTTTTTGAGTTTTGCTAACCAGCCCCCTCAACAACGTATCCAAAGTTCTATTAGTCACCTTCGTTTGCCCATCAGTTTGTGGTTGATGGGACGTACTAAAAAGTAACTTAGTACCAACTTTCCTCCACAAAGTGTTCCAAATTTAACTCAAAAACAAGGAATCCCTATCAGAAACAATAGTGTTAGGAATAATATGCAAGCGAACCACTTCTTTAAAGTACAAATCAGACACATTAGATAAATCATTGGTTTTATGACATGGCATAAAGTGAGCCATTTTTAAAAACCTATCCACCACCACTATAATGGATTCCTTTCCCCCTTTGAATTCTAGGCAAAGCCATACTGAATTCCATTGACACATCATGCCAAGGACGAATAGGAACCGACAAAGGAGTGTAAACACCATGCATGATGGTTTTTTTCGTCATCCGACATGTAACACACTTGCCCACTGTGTTGGTTACATCCCTAACATCTTTAGGCCAGAAGAAATGTTCTTAAAGCACCTTCAAAGTTTTGGTAATGGAAAAATGACCCGCCAAACCACCACCATGAGCTTCACGAATCAGCAACTCCCGTATTGCATGTTTAGGGACACAAATGTGATTGCCTTTTGATGCCTTTATGGGCTTGATTAAGTGAGTAGGGCCGTGTTTAGGTAAATTAAGCTACAATAACAACCAAAAATGATAGGTGTATAGGAAGAAATGGATCGATTAGTAACAAATCAAGACCTACTATGTTGTATACTTGTGAAAACTATCCAAGACATAATATCTCTCTGAATGCGTATCAAGTCAAGAACATGTCTCGACTATGACAAATAATGAACTATAACTATAATTCAAACTGAACAAAGGTTCTTTTGATTAAAATTTCGTCTATCTCTTTTTTCCATGCATAATTTGGCTTATATGAAGCCTTTATTACAAAGTTGGTGGTTACAAGCCACCCAACCAACTACTCAGTTAAACTAATAATGAAAATTAAAGAAACTCATGAAACCACACAAAAAAACGTCTGAAACACTAATGAATGAAAAAAGCATCCATGTTCCATTTAGGAGAAAAAAGAAGCAATAAGGGATACAAGGCTTGATGAAGAAAAAAGTAACGGTTTTGAGCACTTATGAAGCCTTTAAAATGTTGCCCTAGCGTTCACGTGACCTTAATTCAATACGTAGGTTACCATGCACAACCCAACCATTAAGTACAAACCACCTTCTAGCCTACTAGTAATCACTAATCTATCACCTTTTTCGGCTTTTCATGAGCCATCCATGGATCCTCCCCTCCCCCTTTGAAAGGAAATGACCTTAATTCATCAAGTCCATACTCAACAAGATACGGTGAAAGGTCTCCCACATTAAAGGTAGCATGCACTCCATGGTCTCCTCCCATATCCACCTTATAAGCATTATCATTGACATGTGTCACCACTTTGTAAGGACCTTCAGCTCTTGGCATCAACTTTTGTTCTTCCTTTTGTTAGGAAAACGTTCTTTCCTCATATGCACCTAAACCAGGTCACTATCTTGAAAGACATGTGGTGTCCTATGCATGTTGGAATTCTGTTAGTACACGTCATTCACGGCTTCAATCTTCACAAACTTGTTGGCGTAGTTTCACCATTGCCTTCAACTTGTCATTAGCATCCTTGTGAACCAATTTGTCGTTTTGAAATGGAATCAAATACAAAGGCTTGTAAGGATTCACACCATACACCACTTACAAAGGCTTGTAAGGACCTTCAGCTCTTGGCATCAACTTTTGTTCTTCCTTTTGTTAGGAAAACGTTATTTCCTCATGTGCACCTAAACCAAGTCACCATTTTGAAAGACACGTGGTTTCCTATGTATGTTGGAATTCTATTTGTACACGTCATTCACGGCTTCAATCTTCAGACGAACTTGTTGGTGTAGTTTCAACATGGCCTTCAACTTGTCATTAGCATCCTTGTGAACCAATTCATCGTTTGGAAATGGAATCAAATACAATGGATTGTAAGGATTCACACCATACACCACTTATAAAGGAGTGACCTATAGCATAAGTAGGAGAATGATTACTCGTAAACTCAGCATGTGTAAGTTTGATGTCCAACTGTTTTTGAGTTTTGCTAACCAGCCCCCTCAACAACGTACCCAAAGTTCTATTAGTCACCTTCGTTTGCCAATCAGTTTGTGGTTGATGGGACGTACTAAAAAGTAACTTAGTACCAACTTTCCTCCACAAAGTGTTCCAAATTTAACTCAAAAACAAGGAATCCCTATCAGAAACAATAGTTTTAGGAATAATATGCAAGCGAACCACTTCTTTAAAGTACAAATCAGACACATTAGATAAATCATTGGTTTTATGACATGGCATAAAGTGAGCCATTTTTAAAAACCTATCCACCACCACTATAATGGATTCCTTTCCCCCTTTGAATTCTAGGCAAAGCCATACTGAATTCCATTGACACATCATGCCAAGGACGAATAGGAACCGACAAAGGAGTGTAAACACCATGCATGATGGTTTTTTTCGTCATCCGACATGTAACACACTTGCCCACTGTGTTGGTTACATCCCTAACATCTTTAGGCCAGAAGAAATGTTCTTAAAGCACCTTCAAAGTTTTGGTAATGGAAAAATGACCCGCCAAACCACCACCATGAGCTTCACGAATCAGCAACTCCCGTATTGCATGTTTAGGGACACAAATGTGATTGCCTTTTGATGCCTTTACGGGCTTGTTTAAGTGAGTAGGGCCGTGTTTAGGTAAATTAAGCTACAATAACAACAAAAAATGATAGGTGTATGGGAAGAAATGGATTGATTAGTAACAAATCAAGACCTACTATGTTGTATACTTGTGAAAACTATCCAAGACATAATATTTCTCTGAATGCGTATCAAGTCAAGAACATGTCTCGACTATGACAAATAATGAACTATAACTATAATTCAAACTGAACAAAGGTTCTTTGGATTAAAATTTCGTCTATCTCTTTTTTCCATGCATAATTTGGCTTATATGAAGCCTTTATTACAAAGTTGGTGGTTACAAGCCACCCAACCAACTACTCAGTTAAACTAATAATGAAAATTAAAGAAACTCATGAAACCACACAAAAAAACGTCTGAAACACTAAAGAGTATCAATAAGGGATACAAGGCTTGATGAAGAAAAAAGTAACGATTTTGAGCACTTATGAAGCCTTTAAAATGTTGCCCTAGCGTTCACGGGACCTTAATTCAATACGTAGGTTACCATGCACAACCCAACCATTAAGTACAAACCACCTTCTAGCCTACTAGTAATCACTAATCCATCACCTTTTTCGGCTTTTCATGAGCCATCCATGGATCCTCCCCTCCCCCTTTGAAAGGAAATGACCTTAATTCATCAAGTCCATACTCAACAAGATACGGTGAAAGGTCTCCCACATTAAAGGTAGCATGCACTCCATGGTCTCCTCCCAGATCCACCTTATAAGCATTATCATTGACATGTGTCACCACTTTGTAAGGACCTTCAGCTCTTGGCATCAACTTTTGTTCTTCCTTTTGTTAGGAAAACGTTCTTTCCTTATATGCACCTAAACCAGGTCACTATCTTGAAAGACATGTGGTGTCCTATGCATGTTGGAATTCTGTTAGTACACGTCATTCACGGCTTCAATCTTCACAAACTTGTTGGCGTAGTTTCACCATTGCCTTCAACTTGTCATTAGCATCCTTGTGAACCAATTTGTCGTTTTGAAATGGAATCAAATACAAAGGCTTGTAAGGATTCACACCATACACCACTTACAAAGGCTTGTAAGGACCTTCAGCTCTTGGCATCAACTTTTGTTCTTCCTTTTGTTAGGAAAACGTTATTTCCTCATGTGCACCTAAACCAAGTCACCATTTTGAAAGACACGTGGTTTCCTATGTATGTTGGAATTCTATTTGTACACGTCATTCACGGCTTCAATCTTCAGACGAACTTGTTGGTGTAGTTTCAACATGGCCTTCAACTTGTCATTAGCATCCTTGTGTACCAATTCATCGTTTGGAAATGGAATCAAATACAATGGATTGTAAGGATTCACACCATACACCACTTATAATGGAGTGACCTATAGCATAAGTAGGAGAATGATTACTCATAAACTCAGCATGTGTAAGTTTGATGTCCAACTGTTTTTGAGTTTTGCTAACCAGCCCCCTCAACAACGTACCCAAAGTTCTATTAGTCACCTTCGTTTGCCCATCAGTTTGTGGTTGATGGGACGTACTAAAAAGTAACTTAGTACCAACTTTCCTCCACAAAGTGTTCCAAATTTAACTCAAAAACAAGGAATCCCTATCAGAAACAATAGTTTTAGGAATAATATGCAAGCGAACCACTTCTTTAAAGTACAAATCAGACACATTAGATAAATCATTGGTTTTATGACATGGCATAAAATGAGCCATTTTTAAAAACCTATCCACCACCACTATAATGGATTCCTTTCCCCCTTTGAATTCTAGGCAAAGCCATACTGAATTCCATTGACACATCATGCCAAGGACGAATAGGAACCGACAAAGGAGTGTAAACACCATGCATGATGGTTTTTTTCGTCATCCGACATGTAACACACTTGCCCACTGTGTTGGTTACATCCCTAACATCTTTAGGCCAGAAGAAATGTTCTTAAAGCACCTTCAAAGTTTTGGTAATGGAAAAATGACCCGCCAAACCACCACCATGAGCTTCACGAATCAGCAACTCCCGTATTGCATGTTTAGGGACACAAATGTGATTGCCTTTTGATGCCTTTATGGGCTTGATAAGTGAGTAGGGCCGTGTTTAGGTAAATTAAGCTACAATAACAACCAAAAATGATAGGTGTATGGGAAGAAATGGATCGATTAGTAACAAATCAAGACCTACTATGTTGTATACTTGTGAAAACTATCCAAGACATAATATTTCTCTGAATGCGTATCAAGTCAAGAACATGTCTCGACTATGACAAATAATGAACTATAACTATAATTCAAACTGAACAAAGGTTCTTTTGATTAAAATTTCGTCTATCTCTTTTTTCCATGCATAATTTGGCTTATATGAAGCCTTTATTACAAAGTTGATGAATTAAGGTCATTTCCTTTCAAAGAGGGAGGGGAGGATCCATGCATGGGTCATGAAAAGCCGAAAAATGTGATGGATTAGTGATTACTAGTAGGCTAGAAGGTGGTTTGTACTCAATGGTTGAGTTGTGCATGGTAACCTACGTATTAAATTAGGGTCGCATGAAGGCTAGGGCAACATTTTAAAGGCTTAATATTTGCTCAAAACTGTTACTTTTTGCTTCGTCAAGCCTTCTAGCCATTGTTGATACTCTTTGGTGGATTTGGATTACACTTTAATGCTTCTTTTTGCTCCTTAATGGAGCATGGACACTTTTTTCATTCATCAGTGTGTCAGACGTTTTTTTGTGTGGTTTCATGAGTTTCTTTAATTTCCATTATTAGTTTTACTGAGTAGTTGGTTGGGTGGCTAGTAACCACCAACTTTGTTATAAAGGCTTCATATAAGCCAATTATGCATGGAAAAAAGAGATAGATGAAATTTTAATCAAACTAACCTTTGTTCACTTTGAACAAGAGTTGATGCCAAGAGCTGAAGGTCCTTACAAGCCTTTGTAAGTGGTGTATGGTGTGAACCCTTACGAGCCTTTGTATATTATTCCATTTCCAAACGATGAATTGGTTCACAAGGATGCTAATGACAAGTTGAAGGCCATGACGAAACTACACCAACAAGCTAGTGTGAAGATTGAAGCCGTGATTGACGTGTAGAAACAGATTTCCAACATGTATAGGAAACCTCGTGTCTTTCAAGATGGTGATTTGGTGTTGGTGCATATGAGGAAAGAACGTTTTCCAAACAAAAGTTGATGCCAAAAGCTGAAGGTCCTTATAAGCCTACGTAAGTGGTGTATGGTGTGAATCCTTACAAGCCTTTGTATTTCATTCCATTTCCAAATGGTGAATTGGTTCACAAGGATGCAAATGACAATTTGAAGGCCATGACGTAACTACACCAACAAGTTTGTGTGAAGATTGACGCTGTGTATGACGTGCACAAACAGATTTCCAACATGCATAGGAAACCACATGTCTTACAAGATGGTTACGTGGTTTAGGCGCATATGAGGAAAGAACGTTTTGCTAACAAAAGGAAGAACAAAAGTTGATGACAAGAGCTGAAGGTCCTTACAAAGTGGTGACACATTTCAATGATAATACTTATAAGGTTGATCTGGGACGAGACCATGGAGTGCATGCTACCTTTAATGTGGAAGACCTTTCACCGTATCTTGTTGAGGATGGCCTTGATGAATTAAGGTCATTTCCTTTCAAAGAGGGAGGGGAGGATCCATGCATGGCTCATGAAAAGCCGAAAAATGTGATGGATTAGTGATTACTAGTAGGCTAGAAGGTGGTTTGTACTCAATGGTTGAGTTGTGCATGGTAACCTACGTATTAAATTAGGGTCGCATGAAGGCTAGGGCAACATTTTAAAGGCTTAATAATTGCTCAAAACTGTTACTTTTTGCTTCGTCAAGCCTTCTAGCCATTGTTGATACTCTTTGGTGGATTTGGATTACACTTTAATGCTTCTTTTTGCTCCTTAATGGAGCATGGACACTTTTTTCATTCATCAGTGTGTCAGACGTTTTTTTGTGTGGTTTCATGAGTTTCTTTAATTTCCATTATTAGTTTTACTGAGTAGTTGGTTGGGTGGCTAGTAACCACCAACTTTGTTATAAAGGCTTCATATAAGCCAATTATGCATGGAAAAAAGAGATAGATGAAATTTTAATCAAACTAACCTTTGTTCACTTTGAACAAGAGTTGATGCCAAGAGCTGAAGGTCCTTACAAGCCTTTGTAAGTGGTGTATGGTGTGAACCCTTACGAGCCTTTGTATATTATTCCATTTCCAAACGATGAATTGGTTTACAAGGATGCTAATGACAAGTTGAAGGCCATGACGAAACTACACCAACAAGCTAGTGTGAAGATTGAAGCCGTGATTGACGTGTAGAAACAGATTTCCAACATGTATAGGAAACCTCGTGTCTTTCAAGATGGTGATTTGGTGTTGGTGCATATGAGGAAAGAACGTTTTCCAAACAAAAGTTGATGCCAAAAGCTGAAGGTCCTTATAAGCCTATGTAAGTGGTGTATGGTGTGAATCCTTACAAGCCTTTGTATTTCATTCCATTTCCAAATGGTGAATTGGTTCACAAGGATGCAAATGACAATTTGAAGGCCATGATGTAACTACACCAACAAGTTTGTGTGAAGATTGACGCTGTGTATGACGTGCACAAACAGATTTCCAACATGCATAGGAAACCACGTGTCTTACAAGATGGTGACGTGGTTTAGGCGCATATGAGGAAAGAACGTTTTGCTAACAAAAGGAAGAAAAAAAGTTGATGACAAGAGCTGAAGGTCCTTACAAAGTGGTGACACATTTCAATGATAATACTTATAAGGTTGATCTGGGACGAGACCATGGAGTGCATGCTACCTTTAATGTGGAAGACCTTTCACCGTATCTTGTTGAGGATGGCCTTGATGAATTAAGGTCATTTCCTTTCAAAGAGGGAGGGGAGGATCCATGCATGGCTCATGAAAAGCCGAAAAATGTGATGGATTAGTGATTACTAGTAGGCTAGAAGCTGGTTTGTACTTAATGGTTGAGTTGTGCATGGTAACCTACGTATTAAATTAGGGTCGCATGACGGCTAGGGCAACATTTTAAAGGCTTAATAAGTGCTCAAAACTGTTACTTTTTGCTTCGTCAAGCCTTCTAGCCATTGTTGATACTCTTTGGTGGATTTGGATTACACTTTAATGCTTCTTTTTGCTCCTTAATGGAGCATGGACACTTTTTTCATTCATCAGTGTGTCAGACGTTTTTTTGTGTGGTTTCATGAGTTTCTTTAATTTCCATTATTAGTTTTACTGAGTAGTTGGTTGGGTGGCTAGTAACCACCAACTTTGTTATAAAGGCTTCATATAAGCCAATTATGCATGGAAAAAAGAGATAGATGAAATTTTAATCAAACTAACCTTTGTTCACTTTGAACAAGAGTTGATGCCAAGAGCTGAAGGTCCTTACAAGCCTTTGTAAGTGGTGTATGGTGTGAATCCTTACGAGCCTTTGTATATTATTCCATTTCCAAATGATGAATTGGTTCACAAGGATGCTAATGACAAGTTGAAGGCCATGACGAAACTACACCAACAAGCTCATGTGAAGATTGAAGCCGTGATTGACGTGTACAAACAGAATTCCAACATGTATAGGAAACCTCGTGTCTTTCAAGATGGTGATTTGTTTGGTGTTGGTGCATATGAGGAAAGAACTTTTTCCAAACAAAAGTTGATGCCAAAAGCTGAAGGTCCTTATAAGCCTACGTAAGTGGTGTATGGTGTGAATCCTTACAAGCCTTTGTATTTCATTCCATTTCCAAATGGTGAATTGGTTCACAAGGATGCAAATGACAATTTGAAGGCCATGATGTAACTACACCAACAAGTTTGTGTGAAGATTGAAGCTGTGTATGACGTGCACAAACAGAATTCCAACATGCATAGGAAACCACGTGTCTTACAAGATGGTGACGTGGTTTAGGCGCATATGAGTAAAGAACGTTTTGCTAACAAAAGGAAGAACAAAAGTTGATGACAAGAGCTGAAGGTCCTTACAAAGTGGTGACACATTTCAATGATAATACTTATAAGGTTGATCTAGGACGAGACCATGGAGTGCATGCTACCTTTAATGTGGAAGACCTTTCACCGTATCTTGTTGAGGATGGCCTTGATGAATTAAGGTCATTTCCTTTCAAAGAGGGAGGGGAGGATCCATGCGTGGCTCATGAAAAGCCGAAAAATGTGATGGATTAGTGATTACTAGTAGGCTAGAAGCTGGTTTGTACTCAATGGTTGAGTTGTGCATGGTAACCTACGTATTAAATTAGGGTCGCATGAAGGCTAGGGCAACATTTTAAAGGCTTAATAATTGATCAAAACTGTTACTTTTTGCTTCGTCAAGCCTTCTAGCCATTGTTGATACTCTTTGGTGGATTTGGATTACACTTTAATGCTTCTTTTTGCTCCTTAATGGAGCATGGACACTTTTTTCATTCATCAGTGTGTCAGACGTTTTTTTGTGTGGTTTCATGAGTTTCTTTAATTTCCATTATTAGTTTTACTGAGTAGTTGGTTGGGGGGCTAGTAACCACCAACTTTGTTATAAAGGCTTCATATAAGCCAATTATGCATGGAAAAAAGAGATAGATGAAATTTTAATCAAACTAACCTTTGTTCACTTTGAACAAGAGTTGATGCCAAGAGCTGAAGGTCCTTACAAGCCTTTGTAAGTGGTGTATGGTGTGAACCCTTACGAGCCTTTGTATATTATTCCATTTCCAAACGATGAATTGGTTTACAAGGATGCTAATGATAAGTTGAAGGCCATGACGAAACTACACCAACAAGCTAGTGTGAAGATTGAAGCCGTGATTGACGTGTAGAAACAGATTTCCAACATGTATAGGAAACCTCGTGTCTTTCAAGATGGTGATTTGGTGTTGGTGCATATGAGGAAAGAACGTTTTCCAAACAAAAGTTGATGCCAAAAGCTGAAGGTCCTTATAAGCCTATGTAAGTGGTGTATGGTGTGAATCCTTACAAGCCTTTGTATTTCATTCCATTTCCAAATGGTGAATTGGTTCACAAGGATGCAAATGACAATTTGAAGGCCATGATGTAACTACACCAACAAGTTTGTATGAAGATTGACGCTGTGTACGACGTGCACAAACAGATTTCCAACATGCATAGGAAACCACGTGTCTTACAAGATGGTTACGTGGTTTAGGCGCATATGAGGAAAGAACGTTTTGCTAACAAAAGGAAGAAAAAAAGTTGATGACAAGAGCTGAAGGTCCTTACAAAGTGGTGACACATTTCAATGATAATACTTATAAGGTTGATCTGGGACGAGACCATGGAGTGCATGCTACCTTTAATGTGGAAGACCTTTCACCGTATCTTGTTGAGGATGGCCTTGATGAATTAAGGTCATTTCCTTTCAAAGAGGGAGTGGAGGATCCATGCATGGCTCATGAAAAGCCGAAAAATGTGATGGATTAGTGATTACTAGTAGACTAGAAGCTGGTTTGTACTTAATGGTTGAGTTGTGCATGGTAACCTACGTATTAAATTAGGGTCGCATGACGGCTAGGGCAACATTTTAAAGGCTTAATAAGTGCTCAAAACTGTTACTTTTTGCTTCGTCAAGCCTTCTAGCCATTGTTGATACTCTTTGGTGGATTTGGATTACACTTTAATGCTTCTTTTTGCTCCTTAATGGAGCATGGACACTTTTTTCATTCATCAGTGTGTCAGACGTTTTTTTGTGTGGTTTCATGAGTTTCTTTAATTTCCATTATTAGTTTTACTGAGTAGTTGGTTGGGTGGCTAGTAACCACCAACTTTGTTATAAAGGCTTCATATAAGCCAATTATGCATGGAAAAAAGAGATAGATGAAATTTTAATCAAACTAACCTTTGTTCACTTTGAACAAGAGTTGATGCCAAGAGCTGAAGGTCCTTACAAGCCTTTGTAAGTGGTGTATGGTGTGAATCCTTACGAGCCTTTGTATATTATTCCATTTCCAAATGATGAATTGGTTCACAAGGATGCTAATGACAAGTTGAAGGCCATGACGAAACTACACCAACAAGCTCATGTGAAGATTGAAGCCGTGATTGACGTGTACAAACAGAATTCCAACATGTATAGGAAACCTCGTGTCTTTCAAGATGGTGATTTGTTTGGTGTTGGTGCATATGAGGAAAGAACTTTTTCCAAACAAAAGTTGATGCCAAAAGCTGAAGGTCCTTATAAGCCTACGTAAGTGGTGTATGGTGTGAATCCTTACAAGCCTTTGTATTTCATTCCATTTCCAAATGGTGAATTGGTTCACAAGGATGCAAATGACAATTTGAAGGCCATGATGTAACTACACCAACAAGTTTGTGTGAAGATTGAAGCTGTGTATGACGTGCACAAACAGAATTCCAACATGCATAGGAAACCACGTGTCTTACAAGATGGTGACGTGGTTTAGGCGCATATGAGTAAAGAACGTTTTGCTAACAAAAGGAAGAACAAAAGTTGATGACAAGAGCTGAAGGTCCTTACAAAGTGGTGACACATTTCAATGATAATACTTATAAGGTTGATCTAGGACGAGACCATGGAGTGCATGCTACCTTTAATGTGGAAGACCTTTCACCGTATCTTGTTGAGGATGGCCTTGATGAATTAAGGTCATTTCCTTTCAAAGAGGGAGGGGAGGATCCATGCGTGGCTCATGAAAAGCCGAAAAATGTGATGGATTAGTGATTACTAGTAGGCTAGAAGCTGGTTTGTACTCAATGGTTGAGTTGTGCATGGTAACCTACGTATTAAATTAGGGTCGCATGAAGGCTAGGGCAACATTTTAAAGGCTTAATAATTGATCAAAACTGTTACTTTTTGCTTCGTCAAGCCTTCTAGCCATTGTTGATACTCTTTGGTGGATTTGGATTACACTTTAATGCTTCTTTTTGCTCCTTAATGGAGCATGGACACTTTTTTCATTCATCAGTGTGTCAGACGTTTTTTTGTGTGGTTTCATGAGTTTCTTTAATTTCCATTATTAGTTTTACTGAGTAGTTGGTTGGGTGGCTAGTAACCACCAACTTTGTTACAAAGGCTTCATATAAGCCAATTATGCATGGAAAAAAGAGATAGATGAAATTTTAATCAAACTAACCTTTGTTCACTTTGAACAAGAGTTGATGCCAAGAGCTGAAGGTCCTTACAAGCCTTTGTAAGTGGTGTATGGTTTGAATCCTTACGAGCCTTTGTATATTATTCCATTTCCAAACGATGAATTGGTTCACAAGGATGCTAATGACAAGTTGAAGGCCATGACGAAACTACACCAACAAGCTTGTGTGAAGATTGAAGCCGTGATTGACGTGTACAAACAGATTTCCAACATGTATAGGAAACCTCGTGTCTTTCAAGATGGTGATTTGGTGTTGGTGCATATGAGGAAAGAACTTTTTCCAAACAAAAGTTGATGCCAAAAGCTGAAGGTCCTTATAAGCCTACGTAAGTGGTGTATGGTGTGAATCCTTACAAGCCTTTGTATTTCATTCCATTTCCAAATGGTGAATTGGTTCACAAGGATGCAAATGACAATTTGAAGGCCATGATGTAACTACACCAACAAGTTTGTGTGAAGATTGAAGCTGTGTATGACGTGCACAAACAGAATTCCAACATGCATAGGAAACCACGTGTCTTACAAGATGGTGACGTGGTTTAGGCGCATATGAGGAAATAACGTTTTGCTAACAAAAGGAAGAACAAAAGTTGATGACAAGAGCTGAAGGTCCTTAGAAGGTGGTGACACATTTCAATGATAATACTTATAAGGTTGATCTGGGACGAGACCATGGAGTGCATGCTACCTTTAATGTGGAAGACCTTTCACCGTATCTTGTTGAGGATGGCCTTGATGAATTAAGGTCATTTCCTTTCAAAGAGGGAGGGGAGGATCCATGCGTGGCTCATGAAAAGCCGAAAAATGTGATGGATTAGTGATTACTAGTAGGCTAGAAGGTGGTTTGTACTCAATGGTTGAGTTGTGCATGGTAACCTACGTATTAAATTAGGGTCGCATGAAGGCTAGGGCAACATTTTAAAGGCTTAATAATTGATCAAAACTGTTACTTTTTGCTTCGTCAAGCCTTCTAGCCATTGTTGATACTCTTTGGTGGATTTGGATTACACTTTAATGCTTCTTTTTGCTCCTTAATGGAGCATGGACACTTTTTTCATTCATCAGTGTGTCAGACGTTTTTTTGTGTGGTTTCATGAGTTTCTTTAATTTCCATTATTAGTTTTACTTAGTAGTTGGTTGGGTGGCTAGTAACCACCAACTTTGTTACAAAGGCTTCATATAAGCCAATTATGCATGGAAAAAAGAGATAGATGAAATTTTAATCAAACTAACCTTTGTTCACTTTGAACAAGAGTTGATGCCAAGAGCTGAAGGTCCTTACAAGCCTTTGTAAGTGGTGTATGGTTTGAATCCTTACGAGCCTTTGTATATTATTCCATTTCCAAACGATGAATTGGTTCACAAGGATGCTAATGACAAGTTGAAGGCCATGACGAAACTACACCAACAAGCTTGTGTGAAGATTGAAGCCGTGATTGACGTGTACAAACAGAATTCCAACATGTATAGGAAACCTCGTGTCTTTCAAGATGGTGATTTGGTGTTGGTGCATATGAGGAAAGAACTTTTTCCAAACAAAAGTTGATGCCAAAAGCTGAAGGTCCTTATAAGCCTACGTAAGTGGTGTATGGTGTGAATCCTTACAAGCCTTTGTATTTCATTCCATTTCCAAATGGTGAATTGGTTCACAAGGATGCAAATGACAATTTGAAGGCCATGATCTAACTACACCAACAAGTTTGTGTGAAGATTGAAGCTGTGTATGACGTGCACAAACAGAATTCCAACATGCATAGGAAACCACGTGTCTTACAAGATGGTGACGTGGTTTAGGCGCATATGAGGAAATAACGTTTTGCTAACAAAAGGAAGAACAAAACTTGATGACAAGAGCTGAAGGTCCTTAGAAGGTGGTGACACATTTCAATGATAATACTTATAAGGTTGATCTGGGACGAGACCATGGAGTGCATGCTACCTTTAATGTGGAAGACCTTTCACCGTATCTTGTTGAGGATGGCCTTGATGAATTAAGGTCATTTCCTTTCAAAGAGGGAGGGGAGGATCCATGCGTGGCTCATGAAAAGCCGAAAAATGTGATGGATTAGTGATTACTAGTAGGCTAGAAGCTGGTTTGTACTCAATGGTTGAGTTGTGCATGGTAACCTACGTATTAAATTAGGGTCGTATGAAGGCTAGGGCAACATTTTAAAGGCTTAATAATTGATCAAAACTGTTACTTTTTGCTTCGTCAAGCCTTCTAGCCATTGTTGATACTCTTTGGTGGATTTGGATTACACTTTAATGCTTCTTTTTGCTCCTTAATGGAGCATGGACACTTTTTTCATTCATCAGTGTGTCAGACGTTTTTTTGTGTGGTTTCATGAGTTTCTTTAATTTCCATTATTAGTTTTACTGAGTAGTTGGTTGGGTGGCTAGTAACCACCAACTTTGTTATAAAGGCTTCATATAAGCCAATTATGCATGGAAAAAAGAGATAGATGAAATTTTAATCAAACTAACCTTTGTTCACTTTGAACAAGAGTTGATGCCAAGAGCTGAAGGTCCTTACAAGCCTTTGTAAGTGGTGTATGGTGTGAATCCTTACGAGCCTTTGTATATTATTCCATTTCCAAACGATGAATTGGTTCACAAGGATGCTAATGACAAGCTGAAGGCCATGACGAAACTACACCAACAAGCTAGTGTGAAGATTGAAGCCGTGATTGACGTGTACAAACAGAATTCCAACATGTATAGGAAACCTCGTGTCTTTCAAGATGGTGATTTGGTGTTGGTGCATATGAGGAAAGAACGTTTTCCAAACAAAAGTTGATGCCAAAAGCTGAAGGTCCTTATAAGCCTACGTAAGTGGTGTATGGTGTGAATCCTTACAAGCCTTTGTATTTCATTCCATTTCCAAATGGTGAATTGGTTCACAAGGATGCAAATGACAATTTGAAGGCCATGATGTAACTACACCAACAAGTTTGTGTGAAGATTGAAGCTGTGTATGACGTGTACAAACAGAATTCCAACATGCATAGGAAACCACGTGTCTTACAAGATGGTGACGTGGTTTAGGCGCATATGAGGAAAGAACGTTTTGCTAACAAAAGGAAGAACAAAAGTTGATGACAAGAGCTGAAGGTCCTTACAAAGTGGTGACACATTTCAATGATAATACTTATAAGGTTGATCTGGGACGAGACCATGGAGTGCATGCTACCTTTAATGTGGAAGACCTTTCACCGTATCTTGTTGAGGATGGCCTTGATGAATTAAGGTCATTTCCTTTCAAAGAGGGAGGGGAGGATCCATGCATGGCTCATGAAAAGCCGAAAAATGTGATGGATTAGTGATTACTAGTAGGCTAGAAGGTGGTTTGTACTCAATGGTTGAGTTGTGCATGGTAACCTACGTATTAAATTAGGGTCGCATGAAGGCTAGGGCAACATTTTAAAGGCTTAATAATTGCTCAAAACTGTTACGTTTTGCTTCGTCAAGCCTTCTAGCCATTGTTGATACTCTTTGGTGGATTTGGATTACACTTTAATGCTTCTTTTTGCTCCTTAATGGAGCATCGACACTTTTTTCATTCATCAGTGTGTCAGACGTTTTTTTGTGTGGTTTCATGAGTTTCTTTAATTTCCATTATTAGTTTTACTAAGTAGTTGGTTGGGTGGCTAGTAACCACCAACTTTGTTATAAAGGCTTCATATAAGCCAATTATGCATGGAAAAAAGAGATAGATGAAATTTTAATCAAACTAACCTTTGTTCACTTTGAACAAGAGTTGATGCCAAGAGCTGAAGGTCCTTACAAGCCTTTGTAAGTGGTGTATGGTGTGAACCCTTACGAGCCTTTGTATATTATTCCATTTCCAAACGATGAATTGGTTCACAAGGATGCTAATGACAAGTTGAAGGCCATGACGAAACTAAACCAACAAGCTAGTGTGAAGATTGAAGCCGTGATTGACGTGTAGAAACAGATTTCCAACATGTATAGGAAACCTCGTGTCTTTCAAGATGGTGATTTGGTGTTGGTGCATATGAGGAAAGAACGTTTTCCAAACAAAAGTTGATGCCAAAAACCTGAAGGTCCTTATAAGCCTACGTAAGTGGTGTATGGTGTGAATCCTTACAAGCCTTTGTATTTCATTCCATTTCCAAATGGTGAATTGGTTCACAAGGATGCAAATGACAATTTGAAGGCCATGATGTAACTACACCAACAAGTTTGTGTGAAGATTGACGCTGTGTATGACGTGCACAAACAGATTTCCAACATGCATAGGAAACCACGTGTCTTACAAGATGGTGACGTGGTTTAGGCACATATGAGGAAAGAACGTTTTGCTAACAAAAGGAAGAACAAAAGTTGATGACAAGAGTTGAAGGTCCTTACAAAGTGGTGACACATTTCAATGATAATACTTATAAGGTTGATCTGGGACGAGACCATGGAGTGCATGCTACCTTTAATGTGGAAGACCTTTCACCGTATCTTGTTGAGGATGGCCTTGATGAATTAAGGTCATTTCCTTTCAAAGAGGGAGGGGAGGATCCATGCATGGCTCATGAAAAGCCGGAAAATGTGATGGATTAGTGATTACTAGTAGGCTAGAAGCTGGTTTGTACTCAATGGTTGAGTTGTGCATGGTAACCTACGTATTAAATTAGGGTCGCATGAAGGCTAGGGCAACATTTTAAAGGCTTAATAAGTGCTCAAAACTGTTACTTTTTGCTTCGTCAAGCCTTCTAGCCATTGTTGATACTCTTTGGTGGATTTGGATTACACTTTAATGCTTCTTTTTGCTCCTTAATGGAGCATGGACACTTTTTTCATTCATCAGTGTGTCAGACGTTTTTTTGTGTGGTTTCATGAGTTTCTTTAATTTCCATTATTAGTTTTACTGAGTAGTTGGTTGGGTGGCTAGTAACCACCAACTTTGTTATAAAGGCTTCATATAAGCCAATTATGCATGGAAAAAAGAGATAGATGAAATTTTATTCAAACTAACCTTTGTTCACTTTGAACAAGAGTTGATGCCAAGAGCTGAAGGTCCTTACAAGCCTTTGTAAGTGGTGTATGGTGTGAATCCTTACGAGCCTTTGTATATTATTCCATTTCCAAACGATGAATTGGTTCACAAGGATGCTAATGACAAGTTGAAGGCCATGACGAAACTACACAAACAAGCTCGTGTGAAGATTGAAGCCGTGATTGACGTGTACAAACAGAATTCCAACATGTATAGGAAACCTCGTGTCTTTCAAGATGGTGATTTGGTGTTGGTGCATATGAGGGAAGAACGTTTTCCAAACAAAAGTTGATGCCAAAAGCTGAAGGTCCTTATAAGCCTACGTAAGTGGTGTATGGTGTGAATCCTTACAAGCCTTTGTATTTCATTCCATTTCCAAATGGTGAATTGGTTCACAAGGATGCAAATGACAATTTGAAGGCCATGATGTAACTACACCAACAAGTTTGTGTGAAGATTGAAGCTGTGTATGACGTGTACAAACAGAATTCCAACATGCATAGGAAACCACGTGTCTTACAAGATGGTGACGTGGTTTAGGCGCATATGAGGAAATAACGTTTTGCTAACAAAAGGAAGAACAAAAGTTGATGACAAGAGCTGAAGGTCCTTACAAAGTGGTGACACATTTCAATGATAATACTTATAAGGTTGATCTGGGACGAGACCATGGAGTGCATGCTACCTTTAATGTGGAAGACCTTTCACCGTATCTTGTTGAGGATGGCCTTGATGAATTAAGGTCATTTCCTTTCAAAGAGGGAGGGGAGGATCCATGCATGGCTCATGAAAAGCCGAAAAATGTGATGGATTAGTGATTACTAGTAGGCTAGAAGGTGGTTTGTACTCAATGGTTGAGTTGTGCATGGTAACCTACGTATTAAATTAGGGTCGCATGAAGGCTAGGGCAACATTTTAAAGGCTTAATAATTGCTCAAAACTGTTACTTTTTGCTTCGTCAAGCCTTCTAGCCATTGTTGATACTCTTTGGTGGATTTGGATTACACTTTAATGCTTCTTTTTGCTCCTTAATGGAGCATGGACACTTTTTTCATTCATCAGTGTGTCAGACGTTTTTTTGTGTGGTTTCATGAGTTTCTTTAATTTCCATTATTAGTTTTACTGAGTAGTTGGTTGGGTGGCTAGTAACCACCAACTTTGTTATAAAGGCTTCATATAAGCCAATTATGCATGGAAAAAAGAGATAGATGAAATTTTATTCAAACTAACCTTTGTTCACTTTGAACAAGAGTTGATGCCAAGAGCTGAAGGTCCTTACAAGCCTTTGTAAGTGGTGTATGGTGTGAATCCTTACGAGCCTTTGTATATTATTCCATTTCCAAACGATGAATTGGTTCACAAGGATGCTAATGACAAGTTGAAGGCCATGACGAAACTACACAAACAAGCTCGTGTGAAGATTGAAGCCGTGATTGACGTGTACAAACAGAATTCCAACATGTATAGGAAACCTCGTGTCTTTCAAGATGGTGATTTGGTGTTGGTGCATATGAGGGAAGAACGTTTTCCAAACAAAAGTTGATGCCAAAAGCTGAAGGTCCTTATAAGCCTACGTAAGTGGTGTATGGTGTGAATCCTTACAAGCCTTTGTATTTCATTCCATTTCCAAATGGTGAATTGGTTCACAAGGATGCAAATGACAATTTGAAGGCCATGATGTAACTACACCAACAAGTTTGTGTGAAGATTGAAGCTGTGTATGACGTGTACAAACAGAATTCCAACATGCATAGGAAACCACGTGTCTTACAAGATGGTGACGTGGTTTAGGCGCATATGAGGAAATAACGTTTTGCTAACAAAAGGAAGAACAAAAGTTGATGACAAGAGCTGAAGGTCCTTACAAAGTGGTGACACATTTCAATGATAATACTTATAAGGTTGATCTGGGACGAGACCATGGAGTGCATGCTACCTTTAATGTGGAAGACCTTTCACCGTATCTTGTTGAGGATGGCCTTGATGAATTAAGGTCATTTCCTTTCAAAGAGGGAGGGGAGGATCCATGCATGGCTCATGAAAAGCCGAAAAATGTGATGGATTAGTGATTACTAGTAGGCTAGAAGGTGGTTTGTACTCAATGGTTGAGTTGTGCATGGTAACCTACGTATTAAATTAGGGTCGCATGAAGGCTAGGGCAACATTTTAAAGGCTTAATAATTGCTCAAAACTGTTACTTTTTGCTTCGTCAAGCCTTCTAGCCATTGTTGATACTCTTTGGTGGATTTGGATTACACTTTAATGCTTCTTTTTGCTCCTTAATGGAGCATGGACACTTTTTTCATTCATCAGTGTGTCAGACGTTTTTTTGTGTGGTTTCATGAGTTTCTTTAATTTCCATTATTAGTTTTACTGAGTAGTTGGTTGGGTGGCTAGTAACCACCAACTTTGTTATAAAGGCTTCATATAAGCCAATTATGCATGGAAAAAAGAGATAGATGAAATTTTAATCAAACTTAGCTTTGTTCACTTTGAACAAGAGTTGATGCCAAGAGCTGAAGGTCCTTACAAGCCTTTGTAAGTGGTGTATGGTGTGAACCCTTACGAGCCTTTGTATATTATTCCATTTCCAAACGATGAATTGGTTTACAAGGATGCTAATGACAAGTTGAAGGCCATGACGAAACTACACCAACAAGCTAGTGTGACGATTGAAGCCGTGATTGACGTGTAGAAACAGATTTCCAACATGTATAGGAAACCTCGTGTCTTTCAAGATGGTGATTTGGTGTTGGTGCATATGAGGAAAGAACGTTTTCCAAACAAAAGTTGATGCCAAAAGCTGAAGGTCCTTATAAGCCTACGTAAGTGGTGTATGGTGTGAATCCTTACAAGCCTTTGTATTTCATTCCATTTCCAAATGGTGAATTGGTTCACAAGGATGCAAATGACAAATTGAAGGCCATGATGTAACTACACCAACAAGTTTGTGTGAAGATTGACGCTGTGTATGACGTGCACAAACAGATTTCCAACATGCATAGGAAACCACGTGTCTTACAAGATGGTGACGTGGTTTAGGCGCATATGAGGAAAGAACGTTTTGCTAACAAAAGGAAGAACAAAAGTTGATGACAAGAGCTGAAGGTCCTTACAAAGTGGTGACACATTTCAATGATAATACTTATAAGGTTGATCTGGGACGAGACCATGGAGTGCATGCTACCTTTAATGTGGAAGACCTTTCACCGTATCTTGTTGAGGATGGCCTTGATGAATTAAGGTCATTTCCTTTCAAAGAGGGAGGGGAGGATCCATGCATGGCTCATGAAAAGCCGAAAAATGTGATGGATTAGTGATTACTAGTAGGCAAGAAGCTGGTTTGTACACAATGGTTGAGTTGTGCATGGTAACCTACGTATTAAATTAGGGTCGCATGAAGGCTAGGGCAACATTTTAAAGGCTTAATAATTGCTCAAAACTGTTACTTTTTGCTTCGTCAAGCCTTCTAGCCATTGTTGATACTCTTTGGTGGATTTGGATTACACTTTAATGCTTCTTTTTGCTCCTTAATGGAGCATGGACACTTTTTTCATTCATCAGTGTGTCAGACGTTTTTTTGTGTGGTTTCATGAGTTTCTTTAATTTCCATTATTAGTTTTACTGAGTAGTTGGTTGGGTGGCTAGTAACCACCAACTTTGTTATAAAGGCTTCATATAAGCCAATTATGCATGGAAAAAAGAGATAGATGAAATTTTAATCAAACTAACCTTTGTTCACTTTGAACAAGAGTTGATGCCAAGAGCTGAAGGTCCTTACAAGCCTTTGTAAGTGGTGTATGGTGTGAACCCTTACGAGCCTTTGTATATTATTCCATTTCCAAACGATGAATTGGTTTACAAGGATGCTAATGACAAGTTGAAGGCCATGACGAAACTACACCAACAAGCTAGTGTAACGATTGAAGCCGTGATTGACGTGTAGAAACAGATTTCCAACATGTATAGGAAACCTCGTGTCTTTCAAGATGGTGATTTGGTGTTGGTGCATATGAGGAAAGAACGTTTTCCAAACAAAAGTTGATGCCAAAAGCTGAAGGTCCTTATAAGCCTACGTAAGTGGTGTATGGTGTGAATCCTTACAAGCCTTTGTATTTCATTCCATTTCCAAATGGTGAATTGGTTCACAAGGATGCAAATGACAATTTGAAGGCCATGATGTAACTACACCAACAAGTTTGTGTGAAGATTGACGTTGTGTATGACGTGCACAAACAGATTTCCAACATGCATAGGAAACCACGTGTCTTACAAGATGGTGACGTGGTTTAGGCGCATATGAGGAAATAACGTTTTGCTAACAAAAGGAAGAACAAAAGTTGATGACAAGAGCTGAAGGTCCTTACAAAGTGGTGACACATTTCAATGATAATACTTATAAGGTTGATCTGGGACGAGACCATGGAGTGCATGCTACCTTTAATGTGGAAGACCTTTCACCGTATCTTGTTGAGGATGGCCTTGATGAATTAAGGTCATTTCCTTTCAAAGAGGGAGGGGAGGATCCATGCATGGCTCATGAAAAGCCGAAAAATGTGATGGATTAGTGATTACTAGTAGGCTAGAAGCTGGTTTGTACTCAATGGTTGAGTTGTGCATGGTAACCTACGTATTAAATTAGGGTCGCATGAAGGCTAGGGCAACATTTTAAAGGCTTAATAAGTGCTCAAAACTGTTACTTTTTGCTTCGTCAAGCCTTCTAGCCATTGTTGATACTCTTTGGTGGATTTGGATTACACTTTAATGCTTCTTTTTGCTCCTTAATGGAGCATGGACACTTTTTTCATTCATCAGTGTGTCAGACGTTTTTTTGTGTGGTTTCATGAGTTTCTTTAATTTCCATTATTAGTTTTACTGAGTAGTTGGTTGGGTGGCTAGTAACCACCAACTTTGTTATAAAGGCTTCATATAAGCCAATTATGCATGGAAAAAAGAGATAGATGAAATTTTATTCAAACTAACCTTTGTTCACTTTGAACAAGAGTTGATGCCAAGAGCTGAAGGTCCTTACAAGCCTTTGTAAGTGGTGTATGGTGTGAATCCTTACGAGCCTTTGTATATTATTCCATTTCCAAACGATGAATTGGTTCACAAGGATGCTAATGACAAGTTGAAGGCCATGACGAAACTACACCAACAAGCTCGTGTGAAGATTGAAGCCGTGATTGACGTGTACAAACAGAATTCCAACATGTATAGGAAACCTCGTGTCTTTCAAGATGGTGATTTGGTGTTGGTGCATATGAGGGAAGAACGTTTTCCAAACAAAAGTTGATGCCAAAAGCTGAAGGTCCTTATAAGCCTACGTAAGTGGTGTATGGTGTGAATCCTTACAAGCCTTTGTATTTCATTCCATTTCCAAATGGTGAATTGGTTCACAAGGATGCAAATGACAATTTGAAGGCCATGATGTAACTACACCAACAAGTTTGTGTGAAGATTGAAGCTGTGTATGAGGTGTACAAACAGAATTCCAACATGCATAGGAAACCACGTGTCTTACAAGATGGTGACGTGGTTTAGGCGCATATGAGGAAATAACGTTTTGCTAACAAAAGGAAGAACAAAAGTTGATGACAAGAGCTGAAGGTCCTTACAAAGTGGTGACACATTTCAATGATAATACTTATAAGGGTGATCTGGGACGAGACCATGGAGTGCATGCTACCTTTAATGTGGAAGACCTTTCACCGTATCTTGTTGAGGATGGCCTTGATGAATTAAGGTCATTTCCTTTCAAAGAGGGAGGGGAGGATCCATGCATGGGTCATGAAAAGCCGAAAAATGTGATGGATTAGTGATTACTAGTAGGCTAGAAGGTGGTTTGTACTCAATGGTTGAGTTGTGCATGGTAACCTACGTATTAAATTAGGGTCGCATGAAGGCTAGGGCAACATTTTAAAGGCTTAATAATTGCTCAAAACTGTTACTTTTTGCTTCGTCAAGCCTTCTAGCCATTGTTGATACTCTTTGGTGGATTTGGATTACACTTTAATGCTTCTTTTTGCTCCTTAATGGAGCATGGACACTTTTTTCATTCATCAGTGTGTCAGACGTTTTTTTGTGTGGTTTCATGAGTTTCTTTAATTTCCATTATTAGTTTTACTGAGTAGTTGGTTGGGTGGCTAGTAACCACCAACTTTGTTATAAAGGCTTCATATAAGCCAATTATGCATGGAAAAAAGAGATAGATGAAATTTTAATCAAACTAACCTTTGTTCACTTTGAACAAGAGTTGATGCCAAGAGCTGAAGGTCCTTACAAGCCTTTGTAAGTGGTGTATGGTGTGAACCCTTACGAGCCTTTGTATATTATTCCATTTCCAAACGATGAATTGGTTTACAAGGATGCTAATGACAAGTTGAAGGCCATGACGAAACTACACCAACAAGCTAGTGTGACGATTGAAGCCGTGATTGACGTGTAGAAACAGATTTCCAACATGTATAGGAAACCTCGTGTCTTTCAAGATGGTGATTTGGTGTTGGTGCATATGAGGAAAGAACGTTTTCCAAACAAAAGTTGATGCCAAAAGCTGAAGGTCCTTATAAGCCTACGTAAGTGGTGTATGGTGTGAATCCTTACAAGCCTTTGTATTTCATTCCATTTCCAAATGGTGAATTGGTTCACAAGGATGCAAATGACAATTTGAAGGCCATGATGTAACTACACCAACAAGTTTGTGTGAAGATTGACGCTGTCTATGACGTGCACAAACAGATTTCCAACATGCATAGGAAACCACGTGTCTTACAAGATGGTGACGTGGTTTAGGCGCATATGAGGAAAGAACGTTTTGCTAACAAAAGGAAGAACAAAAGTTGATGACAAGAGCTGAAGGTCCTTACAAAGTGGTGACACATTTCAATGATAATACTTATAAGGTTGATCTGGGACAAGACCATGGAGTGCATGCTACCTTTAATGTGGAAGACCTTTCACCGTATCTTGTTGAGGATGGCCTTGATGAATTAAGGTCATTTCCTTTCAAAGAGGGAGGGGAGGATCCATGTATGGGTCATGAAAAGCCGAAAAATGTGATGGATTAGTGATTACTAGTAGGCTAGAAGGTGGTTTGTACTCAATGGTTGAGTTGTGCATGGTAACCTACGTATTAAATTAGGGTCGCATGAAGGCTAGGGCAACATTTTAAAGGCTTAATAATTGCTCAAAACTGTTACTTTTTGCTTCGTCAAGCCTTCTAGCCATTGTTGATACTCTTTGTTGGATTTGGATTACACTTTAATGCTTCTTTTTGCTCCTTAATGGAGCATGGACACTTTTTTCATTCATCAGTGTGTCAGACGTTTTTTTGTGTGGTTTCATGAGTTTCTTTAATTTCCATTATTAGTTTTACTGAGTAGTTGGTTGGGTGGCTAGTAACCACCAACTTTGTTATAAAGGCTTCATATAAGCCAATTATGCATGGAAAAAAGAGATAGATGAAATTTTAATCAAACTAACCTTTGTTCACTTTGAACAAGAGTTGATGCCAAGAGCTGAAGGTCCTTACAAGCCTTTGTAAGTGGTGTATGGTGTGAACCCTTACGAGCCTTTGTATATTATTCCATTTCCAAACGATGAATTGGTTTACAAGGATGCTAATGACAAGTTGAAGGCCATGACGAAACTACACCAACAAGCTAGTGTGACGATTGAAGCCGTGATTGACGTGTAGAAACAGATTTCCAACATGTATAGGAAACCTCGTGTCTTTCAAGATGGTGATTTGGTGTTGGTGCATATGAGGAAAGAACGTTTTCCAAACAAAAGTTGATGCCAAAAGCTGAAGGTCCTTATAAGCCTACGTAAGTGGTGTATGGTGTGAATCCTTACAAGCCTTTGTATTTCATTCCATTTCCAAATGGTGAATTGGTTCACAAGGATGCAAATGACAATTTGAAGGCCATGATGTAACTACACCAACAAGTTTGTGTGAAGATTGACGCTGTGTATGACGTGCACAAACAGATTTCCAACATGCATAGGAAACCACGTGTCTTACAAGATGGTGACGTGGTTTAGGCGCATATGAGGAAAGAACGTTTTGTTAACAAAAGGAAGAACAAAAGTTGATGACAAGAGCTGAAGGTCCTTACAAAGTGGTGACACATTTCAATGATAATACTTATAAGGTTGATCTGGGACGAGACCATGGAGTGCATGCTACCTTTAATGTGGAAGACCTTTCACCGTATCTTGTTGAGGATGGCCTTGATGAATTAAGGTCATTTCCTTTCAAAGAGGGAGGGGAGGATCCATGTATGGGTCATGAAAAGCCGAAAAATGTGATGGATTAGTGATTACTAGTAGGCTAGAAGGTGGTTTGTACTCAATGGTTGAGTTGTGCATGGTAACCTACGTATTAAATTAGGGTCGCATGAAGGCTAGGGCAACATTTTAAAGGCTTAATAATTGCTCAAAACTGTTACTTTTTGCTTCGTCAAGCCTTCTAGCCATTGTTGATACTCTTTGTTGGATTTGGATTACACTTTAATGCTTCTTTTTGCTCCTTAATGGAGCATGGAAATTTTTTTCATTCATCAGTGTGTCAGACGTTTTTTTGTGTGGTTTCATGAGTTTCTTTAATTTCCATTATTAGTTTTACTGAGTAGTTGGTTGGGTGGCTAGTAACCACCAACTTTGTTATAAAGGCTTCATATAAGCCAATTATGCATGGAAAAAAGAGATAGATGAAATTTTAATCAAACTAACCTTTGTTCACTTTGAACAAGAGTTGATGCCAAGAGCTGAAGGTCCTTACAAGCCTTTGTAAGTGGTGTATGGTGTGAACCCTTACGAGCCTTTGTATATTATTCCATTTCCAAACGATGAATTGGTTTACAAGGATGCTAATGACAAGTTGAAGGCCATGACGAAACTACACCAACAAGCTAGTGTGACGATTGAAGCCGTGATTGACGTGTAGAAACAGATTTCCAACATGTATAGGAAACCTCGTGTCTTTCAAGATGGTGATTTGGTGTTGGTGCATATGAGGAAAGAACGTTTTCCAAACAAAAGTTGATGCCAAAAGCTGAAGGTCCTTATAAGCCTACGTAAGTGGTGTATGGTGTGAATCCTTACAAGCCTTTGTATTTCATTCCATTTCCAAATGGTGAATTGGTTCACAAGGATGCAAATGACAATTTGAAGGCCATGATGTAACTACACCAACAAGTTTGTGTGAAGATTGACGCTGTGTATGACGTGCACAAACAGATTTCCAACATGCATAGGAAACCACGTGTCTTACAAGATGGTGACGTGGTTTAGGCGCATATGAGGAAAGAACGTTTTGTTAACAAAAGGAAGAACAAAAGTTGATGACAAGAGCTGAAGGTCCTTACAAAGTGGTGACACATTTCAATGATAATACTTATAAGGTTGATCTGGGACGAGACCATGGAGTGCATGCTACCTTTAATGTGGAAGACCTTTCACCGTATCTTGTTGAGGATGGCCTTGATGAATTAAGGTCATTTCCTTTCAAAGAGGGAGGGGAGGATCCATGCATGGGTCATGAAAAGCCGAAAAATGTGATGGATTAGTGATTACTAGTAGGCTAGAAGGTGGTTTGTACTCAATGGTTGAGTTGTGCATGGTAACCTACGTATTAAATTAGGGTCGCATGAAGGCTAGGGCAACATTTTAAAGGCTTAATAAGTGCTCAAAACTGTTACTTTTTGCTTCGTCAAGCCTTCTAGCCATTGTTGATACTCTTTGGTGGATTTGGATTACACTTTAATGCTTCTTTTTGCTCCTTAATGGAGCATGGACACTTTTTTCATTCATCAGTGTGTCAGACGTTTTTTTGTGTGGTTTCATGAGTTTCTTTAATTTCCATTATTAGTTTTACTGAGTAGTTGGTTGGGTGGCTAGTAACCACCAACTTTGTTATAAAGGCTTCATATAAGCCAATTATGCATGGAAAAAAGAGATAGATGAAATTTTATTCAAACTAACCTTTGTTCACTTTGAACAAGAGTTGATGCCAAGAGCTGAAGGTCCTTACAAGCCTTTGTAAGTGGTGTATGGTGTGAATCCTTACGAGCCTTTGTATATTATTCCATTTCCAAACGATGAATTGGTTCACAAGGATGCTAATGACAAGTTGAAGGCCATGACGAAACTACACCAACAAGCTCGTGTGAAGATTGAAGCCGTGATTGACGTGTACAAACAGAATTCCAACATGTATAGGAAACCTCGTGTCTTTCAAGATGGTGATTTGGTGTTGGTGCATATGAGGGAAGAACGTTTTCCAAACAAAAGTTGATGCCAAAAGCTGAAGGTCCTTATAAGCCTACGTAAGTGGTGTATGGTGTGAATCCTTACAAGCCTTTGTATTTCATTCCATTTCCAAATGGTGAATTGGTTCACAAGGATGCAAATGACAATTTGAAGGCCATGATGTAACTACACCAACAAGTTTGTGTGAAGATTGAAGCTGTGTATGAGGTGTACAAACAGAATTCCAACATGCATAGGAAACCACGTGTCTTACAAGATGGTGACGTGGTTTAGGCGCATATGAGGAAATAACGTTTTGCTAACAAAAGGAAGAACAAAACTTGATGACAAGAGCTGAAGGTCCTTACAAAGTGGTGACACATTTCAATGATAATACTTATAAGGTTGATCTGGGACGAGACCATGGAGTGCATGCTACCTTTAATGTGGAAGACCTTTCACCGTATCTTGTTGAGGATGGCCTTGACGAATTAAGGTCATTTCCTTTCAAAGAGGGAGGGGAGGATCCATGCATGGGTCATGAAAAGCCGAAAAATGTGATGGATTAGTGATTACTAGTAGGCTAGAAGGTGGTTTGTACTCAATGGTTGAGTTGTGCATGGTAACCTACGTATTAAATTAGGGTCGCATGAAGGCTAGGGCAACATTTTAAAGGATTAATAAGTGCTCAAAACTGTTACTTTTTGCTTCGTCAAGCCTTCTAGCCATTGTTGATACTCTTTGGTGGATTTGGATTACACTTTATTGCTTCTTTTTGCTCCTTAATGGAGCATGGACACTTTTTTCATTCATCAGTGTGTCAGACGTTTTTTTGTGTGGTTTCATGAGTTTCTTTAATTTCCATTATTAGTTTTACTGAGTAGTTGGTTGGGTGGCTAGTAACCACCAACTTTGTTATAAAGGCTTCATATAAGCCAATTATGCATGGAAAAAAGAGATAGATGAAATTTTAATCAAACTAACCTTTGTTCACTTTGAACAAGAGTTGATGCCAAGAGCTGAAGGTCCTTACAAGCCTTTGTAAGTGGTGTATGGTGTGAACCCTTACGAGCCTTTGTATATTATTCCATTTCCAAACGATGAATTGGTTCACAAGGATGCTAATGACAAGTTGAAGGCCATGACGAAACTACACCAACAAGCTAGTGTGAAGATTGAAGCCGTGATTGACGTGTAGAAACAGATTTCCAACATGTATAGGAAACCTCGTGTCTTTCAAGATGGTGATTTGGTGTTGGTGCATATGAGGAAAGAACGTTTTCCAAACAAAAGTTGATGCCAAAAGCTGAAGGTCCTTATAAGCCTACGTAAGTGGTGTATGGTGTGAATCCTTACAAGCTTTTGTATTTCATTCCATTTCCAAATGGTGAATTGGTTCACAAGGATGCAAATGACAATTTGAAGGCCATGATGTAACTACAGCAACAAGTTTGTGTGAAGATTGACGCTGTGTATGACGTGCACAAACAGATTTCCAACATGCATAGGAAACCACGTGTCTTACAAGATGGTGACGTGGTTTAGGCGCATATGAGGAAAGAACGTTTTGCTAACAAAAGGAAGAACAAAAGTTGATGACAAGAGCTGAAGGTCCTTACAAAGTGGTGACACATTTCAATGATAATACTTATAAGGTTGATCTGGGACGAGACCATGGAGTGCATGCTACCTTTAATGTGGAAGACCTTTCACCGTATCTTGTTGAGGATGGCCTTGATGAATTAAGGTCATTTCCTTTCAAAGAGGGAGGGGAGGATCCATGCATGGCTCATGAAAAGCCGAAAAATGTGATGGATTAGTGATTACTAGTAGGCTAGAAGGTGGTTTGTACTCAATGGTTGAGTTGTGCATGGTAACCTACGTATTAAATTAGGGTCGCATGAAGGCTAGGGCAACATTTTAAAGGCTTAATAAGTGCTCAAAACTGTTACTTTTTGCTTCGTCAAGCCTTCTAGCCATTGTTGATACTCTTTGGTGGATTTGGATTACACTTTAATGCTTCTTTTTGCTCCTTAATGGAGCATGGACACTTTTTTCATTCATCAGTGTGTCAGACATTTTTTTGTGTGGTTTCATGAGTTTCTCTAATTTCCATTATTAGTTTTACTGAGTAGTTGGTTGGGTGGCTAGTAACCACCAACTTTGTTATAAAGGCTTCATATAAGCCAATTATGCATGGAAAAAAGAGATAGATGAAATTTTAATCAAACTAACCTTTGTTCACTTTGAACAAGAGTTGATGCCAAGAGCTGAAGGTCCTTACAAGCCTTTGTAAGTGGTGTATGGTGTGAATCCTTACGAGCCTTTGTATATTATTCCATTTCCAAACGATGAATTGGTTCACAAGGATGCTAATGACAAGTTGAAGGCCATGACGAAACTACACCAACAAGCTAGTGTGAAGATTGAAGCCGTGATTGACGTGTACAAACAGAATTCCAACATGTATAGGAAACCTCGTGTCTTTCAAGATGGTGATTTGGTGTTGGTGCATATGAGGGAAGAACGTTTTCCAAACAAAAGTTGATGCCAAAAGCTGAAGGTCCTTATAAGCCTACGTAAGTGGTGTATGGTGTGAATCCTTACAAGCCTTTGTATTTCATTCCATTTCCAAATGGTGAATTGGTTCACAAGGATGCAAATGACAATTTGAAGGCCATGATGTAACTACACCAACAAGTTTGTGTGAAGATTGAAGCTGTGTATGAGGTGTACAAACAGAATTCCAACATGCATAGGAAACCACGTGTCTTACAAGATGGTGACGTGGTTTAGGCGCATATGAGGAAACAACGTTTTGCTAACAAAAGGAAGAACAAAACTTGATGACAAGAGCTGAAGGTCCTTACAAAGTGGTGACACATTTCAATGATAATACTTATAAGGTTGATCTGGGACGAGACCATGGAGTGCATGCTACCTTTAATGTGGAAGACCTTTCACCGTATCTTGTTGAGGATGGCCTTGACGAATTAAGGTCATTTCCTTTCAAAGAGGGAGGGGAGGATCCATGCATGGGTCATGAAAAGCCGAAAAATGTGATGGATTAGTGATTACTAGTAGGCTAGAAGGTGGTTTGTACTCAATGGTTGAGTTGTGCATGGTAACCTACGTATTAAATTAGGGTCGCATGAAGGCTAGGGCAACATTTTAAAGGATTAATAAGTGCTCAAAACTGTTACTTTTTGCTTCGTCAAGCCTTCTAGCCATTGTTGATACTCTTTGGTGGATTTGGATTACACTTTATTGCTTCTTTTTGCTCCTTAATGGAGCATGGACACTTTTTTCATTCATCAGTGTGTCAGACGTTTTTTTGTGTGGTTTCATGAGTTTCTTTAATTTCCATTATTAGTTTTACTGAGTAGTTGGTTGGGTGGCTAGTAACCACCAACTTTGTTATAAAGGCTTCATATAAGCCAATTATGCATGGAAAAAAGAGATAGATGAAATTTTAATCAAACTAACCTTTGTTCACTTTGAACAAGAGTTGATGCCAAGAGCTGAAGGTCCTTACAAGCCTTTGTAAGTGGTGTATGGTGTGAACCCTTACGAGCCTTTGTATATTATTCCATTTCCAAACGATGAATTGGTTCACAAGGATGCTAATGACAAGTTGAAGGCCATGACGAAACTACACCAACAAGCTAGTGTGAAGATTGAAGCCGTGATTGACGTGTAGAAACAGATTTCCAACATGTATAGGAAACCTCGTGTCTTTCAAGATGGTGATTTGGTGTTGGTGCATATGAGGAAAGAACGTTTTCCAAACAAAAGTTGATGCCAAAAGCTGAAGGTCCTTATAAGCCTACGTAAGTGGTGTATGGTGTGAATCCTTACAAGCTTTTGTATTTCATTCCATTTCCAAATGGTGAATTGGTTCACAAGGATGCAAATGACAATTTGAAGGCCATGATGTAACTACAGCAACAAGTTTGTGTGAAGATTGACGCTGTGTATGACGTGCACAAACAGATTTCCAACATGCATAGGAAACCACGTGTCTTACAAGATGGTGACGTGGTTTAGGCGCATATGAGGAAAGAACGTTTTGCTAACAAAAGGAAGAACAAAAGTTGATGACAAGAGCTGAAGGTCCTTACAAAGTGGTGACACATTTCAATGATAATACTTATAAGGTTGATCTGGGACGAGACCATGGAGTGCATGCTACCTTTAATGTGGAAGACCTTTCACCGTATCTTGTTGAGGATGGCCTTGATGAATTAAGGTCATTTCCTTTCAAAGAGGGAGGGGAGGATCCATGCATGGCTCATGAAAAGCCGAAAAATGTGATGGATTAGTGATTACTAGTAGGCTAGAAGCTGGTTTGTACTCAATGGTTGAGTTGTGCATGGTAACCTACGTATTAAATTAGGGTCGCATGAAGGCTAGGGCAACATTTTAAAGGCTTAATAAGTGCTCAAAACTGTTACTTTTTGCTTCGTCAAGCCTTCTAGCCATTGTTGATACTCTTTGGTGGATTTGGATTACACTTTAATGCTTCTTTTTGCTCCTTAATGGAGCATGGACACTTTTTTCATTCATCAGTGTGTCAGACGTTTTTTTGTGTGGTTTCATGAGTTTCTTTAATTTCCATTATTAGTTTTACTGAGTAGTTGGTTGGGTGGCTAGTAACCACCAACTTTGTTATAAAGGCTTCATATAAGCCAATTATGCATGGAAAAAAGAGATAGATGAAATTTTAATCAAACTAACCTTTGTTCACTTTGAACAAGAGTTGATGCCAAGAGCTGAAGGTCCTTACAAGCCTTTGTAAGTGGTGTATGGTGTGAATCCTTACGAGCCTTTGTATATTATTCCATTTCCAAACGATGAATTGGTTCACAAGGATGCTAATGACAAGTTGAAGGCCATGACGAAACTACACCAACAAGCTCGTGTGAAGATTGAAGCCGTGATTGATGTGTACAAACAGAATTCCAACATGTATAGGAAACCTCGTGTCTTTCAAGATGGTGATTTGGTGTTGGTGCATATGAGGGAAGAACGTTTTCCAAACTAAAGTTGATGCCAAAAGCTGAAGGTCCTTATAAGCCTACGTAAGTGGTGTATGGTGTGAATCCTTACAAGCCTTTGTATTTCATTCCATTTCCAAATGGTGAATTGGTTCACAAGGATGCAAATGACAATTTGAAGGCCATGATCTAACTACACCAACAAGTTTGTGTGAAGATTGAAGCTGTGTATGACGTGCACAAACAGAATTCCAACATGCATAGGAAACCACGTGTCTTACAAGATGGTGACGTGGTTTAGGCGCATATGAGGAAATAACGTTTTGCTAACAAAAGGAAGAACAAAAGTTGATGACAAGAGCTGAAGGTCCTTAGAAGGTGGTGACACATTTCAATGATAATACTTATAAGGTTGATCTGGGACGAGACCATGGAGTGCATGCTACCTTTAATGTGGAAGACCTTTCACCGTATCTTGTTGAGGATGGCCTTGATGAATTAAGGTCATTTCCTTTCAAAGAGGGAGGGGAGGATCCATGCGTGGCTCATGAAAAGCCGAAAAATGTGATGGATTAGTGATTACTAGTAGGCTAGAAGCTGGTTTGTACTCAATGGTTGAGTTGTGCATGGTAACCTACGTATTAAATTAGGGTCGCATGAAGGTTAGGGCAACATTTTAAAGGCTTAATAATTGCTCAAAACTGTTACTTTTTGCTTCGTCAAGCCTTCTAGCCATTGTTGATACTCTTTGGTGGATTTGGATTACACTTTAATGCTTATTTTTGCTCCTTAATGGAGCATGGACACTTTTTTCATTCATCAGTGTGTTAGACAGTTTTTTGTGTGGTTTCATGAGTTTCTTTAATTTCCATTATTAGTTTTACTGAGTAGTTGGTTGGGTGGCTAGTAACCACCAACTTTGTTATAAAGGCTTCATATAAGCCAATTATGCATGGAAAAAAGAGATAGATGAAATTTTAATCAAACTAACCTTTGTTCACTTTGAACAAGAGTTGATGCCAAGAGCTGAAGGTCCTTACAAGCCTTTGTAAGTGGTGTATGGTGTGAATCCTTACGAGCCTTTGTATATTATTCCATTTCCAAACGATGAATTGGTTCACAAGGATGCTAATGACAAGTTGAAGGCCATGACGAAACTACACCAACAAGCTAGTGTGAAGATTGAAGCCGTGATTGACGTGTACAAACAGAATTCCAACATTTATAGGAAACCTCGTGTCTTTCAAGATGGTGATTTGGTGTTGGTGCATATGAGGAAAGAACGTTTTCCAAACAAAAGTTGATGCCAAAAGCTGAAGGTCCTTATAAGCCTACGTAAGTGGTGTATGGTGTGAATCCTTACAAGCCTTTGTATTTCATTCCATTTCCAAATGGTGAATTGGTTCACAAGGATGCAAATGACAATTTGAAGGCCATGATGTAACTACACCAACAAGTTTGTGTGAAGATTGACGCTGTGTATGACGTGCACAAACAGATTTCCAACATGCATAGGAAACCACGTGTCTTACAAGATGGTGACGTGGTTTAGGCGCATATGAGGAAAGAACGTTTTGCTAACAAAAGGAAGAACAAAAGTTGATGACAAGAGCTGAAGGTCCTTACAAAGTGGTGACACATTTCAATGATAATACTTATAAGGTTGATCTGGGACGAGACCATGGAGTGCATGCTACCTTTAATGTGGAAGACCTTTCACCGTATCTTGTTGAGGATGGCCTTGATGAATTAAGGTCATTTCCTTTCAATGAGGGAGGGGAGGATCCATGCATGGCTCATGAAAAGCCGAAAAATGTGATGGATTAGTGATTACTAGTAGGCTAGAAGCTGGTTTGTACTCAATGGTTGAGTTGTGCATGGTAACCTACGTATTAAATTAGGGTCGCATGAAGGCTAGGGCAACATTTTAAAGGCTTAATAAGTGCTCAAAACTGTTACTTTTTGCTTCGTCAAGCCTTCTAGCCATTGTTGATACTCTTTGGTGGATTTGGATTACACTTTAATGCTTCTTTTTGCTCCTTAATGGAGCATGGACACTTTTTTCATTCATCAGTGTGTCAGACATTTTTTTGTGTGGTTTCATGAGTTTCTTTAATTTCCATTATTAGTTTTACTGAGTAGTTGGTTGGGTGGCTAGTAACCACCAACTTTGTTATAAAGGCTTCATATAAGCCAATTATGCATGGAAAAAAGAGATAGATGAAATTTTAATCAAACTAACCTTTGTTCACTTTGAACAAGAGTTGATGCCAAGAGCTGAAGGTCCTTACAAGCCTTTGTAAGTGGTGTATGGTGTGAACCCTTACGAGCCTTTGTATATTATTCCATTTCCAAACGATGAATTGGTTTACAAGGATGCTAATGACAAGTTGAAGGCCATGACGAAACTACACCAACAAGCTAGTGTGACGATTGAAGCCGTGATTGACGTGTAGAAACAGATTTCCAACATGTATAGGAAACCTCGTGTCTTTCAAGATGGTGATTTGGTGTTGGTGCATATGAGGAAAGAACGTTTTCCAAACAAAAGTTGATGCCAAAAGCTGAAGGTCCTTATAAGCCTACGTAAGTGGTGTATGGTGTGAATCCTTACAAGCTTTTGTATTTCATTCCATTTCCAAATGGTGAATTGGTTCACAAGGAGGCAAATGACAATTTGAAGGCCATGATGTAACTACAGCAACAAGTTTGTGTGAAGATTGACGCTGTGTATGACGTGCACAAACAGATTTCCAACATGCATAGGAAACCACGTGTCTTACAAGATGGTGACGTGGTTTAGGCGCATATGAGGAAAGAACGTTTTGCTAACAAAAGGAAGAACAAAAGTTGATGACAAGAGCTGAAGGTCCTTACAAAGTGGTGACACATTTCAATGATAATACTTATAAGGTTGATCTGGGACGAGACCATGGAGTGCATGCTACCTTTAATGTGGAAGACCTTTCACCGTATCTTGTTGAGGATGGCCTTGATGAATTAAGGTCATTTCCTTTCAAAGAGGGAGGGGAGGATCCATGCATGGCTCATGAAATGCCGAAAAATGTGATGGATTAGTGATTACTAGTAGGCTAGAAGCTGGTTTGTACTCAATGGTTGAGTTGTGCATGGTAACCTACGTATTAAATTAGGGTCGCATGAAGGCTAGGGCAACATTTTAAAGGCTTAATAAGTGCTCAAAACTGTTACTTTTTGCTTCGTCAAGCCTTCTAGCCATTGTTGATACTCTTTGGTGGATTTGGATTACACTTTAATGCTTCTTTTTGCTCCTTAATGGAGCATGGACACTTTTTTCATTCATCAGTGTGTCAGACATTTTTTTGTGTGGTTTCATGAGTTTCTCTAATTTCCATTATTAGTTTTACTGAGTAGTTGGTTGGGTGGCTAGTAACCACCAACTTTGTTATAAAGGCTTCATATAAGCCAATTATGCATGGAAAAAAGAGATAGATGAAATTTTAATCAAACTAACCTTTGTTCACTTTGAACAAGAGTTGATGCCAAGAGCTGAAGGTCCTTACAAGCCTTTGTAAGTGGTGTATGGTGTGAATCCTTACGAGCCTTTGTATATTATTCCATTTCCAAACGATGAATTGGTTCACAAGGATGCTAATGACAAGTTGAAGGCCATGACGAAACTACACCAACAAGCTAGTGTGAAGATTGAAGCCGTGATTGACGTGTACAAACAGAATTCCAACATGTATAGGAAACCTCGTGTCTTTCAAGATGGTGATTTGGTGTTGGTGCATATGAGGGAAGAACGTTTTCCAAACAAAAGTTGATGCCAAAAGCTGAAGGTCCTTATAAGCCTACGTAAGTGGTGTATGGTGTGAATCCTTACAAGCCTTTGTATTTCATTCCATTTCCAAATGGTGAATTGGTTCACAAGGATGCAAATGACAATTTGAAGGCCATGATGTAACTACACCAACAAGTTTGTGTGAAGATTGAAGCTGTGTATGAGGTGTACAAACAGAATTCCAACATGCATAGGAAACCACGTGTCTTACAAGATGGTGACGTGGTTTAGGCGCATATGAGGAAACAACGTTTTGCTAACAAAAGGAAGAACAAAACTTGATGACAAGAGCTGAAGGTCCTTACAAAGTGGTGACACATTTCAATGATAATACTTATAAGGTTGATCTGGGACGAGACCATGGAGTGCATGCTACCTTTAATGTGGAAGACCTTTCACCGTATCTTGTTGAGGATGGCCTTGACGAATTAAGGTCATTTCCTTTCAAAGAGGGAGGGGAGGATCCATGCATGGGTCATGAAAAGCCGAAAAATGTGATGGATTAGTGATTACTAGTAGGCTAGAAGGTGGTTTGTACTCAATGGTTGAGTTGTGCATGGTAACCTACGTATTAAATTAGGGTCGCATGAAGGCTAGGGCAACATTTTAAAGGATTAATAAGTGCTCAAAACTGTTACTTTTTGCTTCGTCAAGCCTTCTAGCCATTGTTGATACTCTTTGGTGGATTTGGATTACACTTTATTGCTTCTTTTTGCTCCTTAATGGAGCATGGACACTTTTTTCATTCATCAGTGTGTCAGACGTTTTTTTGTGTGGTTTCATGAGTTTCTTTAATTTCCATTATTAGTTTTACTGAGTAGTTGGTTGGGTGGCTAGTAACCACCAACTTTGTTATAAAGGCTTCATATAAGCCAATTATGCATGGAAAAAAGAGATAGATGAAATTTTAATCAAACTAACCTTTGTTCACTTTGAACAAGAGTTGATGCCAAGAGCTGAAGGTCCTTACAAGCCTTTGTAAGTGGTGTATGGTGTGAACCCTTACGAGCCTTTGTATATTATTCCATTTCCAAACGATGAATTGGTTCACAAGGATGCTAATGACAAGTTGAAGGCCATGACGAAACTACACCAACAAGCTAGTGTGAAGATTGAAGCCGTGATTGACGTGTAGAAACAGATTTCCAACATGTATAGGAAACCTCGTGTCTTTCAAGATGGTGATTTGGTGTTGGTGCATATGAGGAAAGAACGTTTTCCAAACAAAAGTTGATGCCAAAAGCTGAAGGTCCTTATAAGCCTACGTAAGTGGTGTATGGTGTGAATCCTTACAAGCTTTTGTATTTCATTCCATTTCCAAATGGTGAATTGGTTCACAAGGATGCAAATGACAATTTGAAGGCCATGATGTAACTACAGCAACAAGTTTGTGTGAAGATTGACGCTGTGTATGACGTGCACAAACAGATTTCCAACATGCATAGGAAACCACGTGTCTTACAAGATGGTGACGTGGTTTAGGCGCATATGAGGAAAGAACGTTTTGCTAACAAAAGGAAGAACAAAAGTTGATGACAAGAGCTGAAGGTCCTTACAAAGTGGTGACACATTTCAATGATAATACTTATAAGGTTGATCTGGGACGAGACCATGGAGTGCATGCTACCTTTAATGTGGAAGACCTTTCACCGTATCTTGTTGAGGATGGCCTTGATGAATTAAGGTCATTTCCTTTCAAAGAGGGAGGGGAGGATCCATGCATGGCTCATGAAAAGCCGAAAAATGTGATGGATTAGTGATTACTAGTAGGCTAGAAGCTGTCTTGTACTCAATGGTTGAGTTGTGCATGGTAACCTACGTATTAAATTAGGGTCGCATGAAGGCTAGGGCAACATTTTAAAGGCTTAATAAGTGCTCAAAACTGTTACTTTTTGCTTCGTCAAGCCTTCTAGCCATTGTTGATACTCTTTGGTGGATTTGGATTACACTTTAATGCTTCTTTTTGCTCCTTAATGGAGCATGGACACTTTTTTCATTCATCAGTGTGTCAGACGTTTTTTTGTGTGGTTTCATGAGTTTCTTTAATTTCCATTATTAGTTTTACTGAGTAGTTGGTTGGGTGGCTAGTAACCACCAACTTTGTTATAAAGGCTTCATATAAGCCAATTATGCATGGAAAAAAGAGATAGATGAAATTTTAATCAAACTAACCTTTGTTCACTTTGAACAAGAGTTGATGCCAAGAGCTGAAGGTCCTTACAAGCCTTTGTAAGTGGTGTATGGTGTGAATCCTTACGAGCCTTTGTATATTATTCCATTTCCAAACGATGAATTGGTTCACAAGGATGCTAATGACAAGTTGAAGGCCATGACGAAACTACACCAACAAGCTCGTGTGAAGATTGAAGCCGTGATTGACGTGTACAAACAGAATTCCAACATGTATAGGAAACCTCGTGTCTTTCAAGATGGTGATTTGGTGTTGGTGCATATGAGGGAAGAACGTTTTCCAAACTAAAGTTGATGCCAAAAGCTGAAGGTCCTTATAAGCCTACGTAAGTGGTGTATGGTGTGAATCCTTACAAGCCTTTGTATTTCATTCCATTTCCATATGGTGAATTGGTTCACAAGGATGCAAATGACAATTTGAAGGCCATGATGTAACTACACCAACAAGTTTGTGTGAAGATTGAAGCTGTGTATGAGGTGTACAAACAGAATTCCAACATGCATAGGAAACCACGTGTCTTACAAGATGGTGACGTGGTTTAGGCGCATATGAGGAAACAACGTTTTGCTAACAAAAGGAAGAACAAAACTTGATGACAAGAGCTGAAGGTCCTTACAAAGTGGTGACACATTTCAATGATAATACTTATAAGGTTGATCTGGGACGAGACCATGGAGTGCATGCTACCTTTAATGTGGAAGACCTTTCACCGTATCTTGTTGAGGATGGCCTTGATGAATTAAGGTCATTTCCTTTCAAAGAGGGAGGGGAGGATCCATGCATGGGTCATGAAAAGCCGAAAAATGTGATGGATTAGTGATTACTAGTAGGCTAGAAGGTGGTTTGTACTCAATGGTTGAGTTGTGCATGGTAACCTACGTATTAAATTAGGGTCGCATGAAGGTTAGGGCAACATTTTAAAGGCTTAATAATTGCTCAAAACTGTTACTTTTTGCTTCGTCAAGCCTTCTAGCCATTGTTGATACTCTTTGGTGGATTTGGATTACACTTTAATGCTTCTTTTTGCTCCTTAATGGAGCATGGACACTTTTTTCATTCATCAGTGTGTCAGACGTTTTTTTGTGGGGTTTCATGAGTTTCTTTAATTTCCATTATTAGTTTTACTGAGTAGTTGGTTGGGTGGCTAGTAACCACCAACTTTGTTATAAAGGCTTCATATAAGCCAATTATGCATGGAAAAAAGAGATAGATGAAATTTTAATCAAACTAACCTTTGTTCACTTTGAACACGAGTTGATGCCAAGAGCTGAAGGTCCTTACAAGCCTTTGTAAGTGGTGTATGGTGTGAATCCTTACGAGCCTTTGTATATTATTCCATTTCCAAACGATGAATTGGTTCACAAGGATGCTAATGACAAGTTGAAGGCCATGACGAAACTACACCAACAAGCTCGTGTGAAGATTCAAGCCGTGATTGACGTGTACAAACAGAATTCCAACATGTATAGGAAGCCTCGTGTCTTTCAAGATGGTGATTTGGTGTTGGTGCATATGAGGAAAGAACTTTTTCCAAACAAAAGTTGATGCCAAAAGCTGAAGGTCCTTATAAGCCTACGTAAGTGGTGTATGGTGTGAATGCTTACAAGCCTTTGTATTTCATTCCATTTCCAAATGGTGAATTGGTTCACAAGGATGCAAATGACAATTTGAAGGCCATGATGTAACTACACCAACAAGTTTGTGTGAAGATTGAAGCTGTGTATGACGTGCACAAACAGAATTCCAACATGCATAGGAAACCACGTGTCTTACAAGATGGTGACGTGGTTTAGGCGCATATGAGGAAATAACGTTTTGCTAACAAAAGGAAGAACAAAAGTTGATGACAAGAGCTGAAGGTCCTTACAAGGTGGTGACACATTTCAATGATAATACTTATAAGGTTGATCTGGGACGAGACCATGGAGTGCATGCTACCTTTAATGTGGAAGACCTTTCACCGTATCTTGTTGAGGATGGCCTTGATGAATTAAGGTCATTTCCTTTCAAAGAGGGAGGGGAGGATCCATGCATGGCTCATGAAAAGCCGAAAAATGTGATGGATTAGTGATTACTAGTAGGCTAGAAGGTGGTTTGTACTCAATGGTTGAGTTGTGCATGGTAACCTACGTATTAAATTAGGGTCGCATGAAGGCTAGGGCAACATTTTAAAGGCTTAATAATTGCTCCAAACTGTTACTTTTTGCTTCGTCAAGCCTTCTAGCCATTGTTGATACTCTTTGGTGGATTTGGATTACACTTTAATGCTTCTTTTTGCTCCTTAATGGAGCATGGACACTTTTTTCATTCATCAGTGTGTCAGACGTTTTTTTGTGTGGTTTAATGAGTTTCTTTAATTTCCATTATTAGTTTTACTGAGTAGTTGGTTGGGTGGCTAGTAACCACCAACTTTGTTATAAAGGCTTCATATAAGCCAATTATGCATGGAAAAAAGAGATAGATGAAATTTTAATCAAACTAACCTTTGTTCACTTTGAACAAGAGTTGATGCCAAGAGCTGAAGGTCCTTACAAGCCTTTGTAAGTGGTGTATGGTGTGAATCCTTACGAGCCTTTGTATATTATTCCATTTCCAAACGATGAATTGGTTCACAAGGATGCTAATGACAAGTTGAAGGCCATGACGAAACTACACCAACAAGCTCGTGTGAAGATTGAAGCCGTGATTGACGTGTACAAACAGAATTCCAACATGTATAGGAAGCCTCGTGTCTTTCAAGATGGTGATTTGGTGTTGGTGCATATGAGGAAAGAACTTTTTCCAAACAAAAGTTGATGCCAAAAGCTGAAGGTCCTTATAAGCCTACGTAAGTGGTGTATGGTGTGAATCCTTACAAGCCTTTGTATTTCATTCCATTTCCAAATGGTGAATTGGTTCACAAGGATGCAAATGACAATTTGAAGGCCATGATGTAACTACACCAACAAGTTTGTGTGAAGATTGAAGCTGTGTATGACGTGCACAAACAGAATTCCAACATGCATAGGAAACCACGTGTCTTACAAGATGGTGACGTGGTTTAGGCGCATATGAGGAAATAACGTTTTGCTAACAAAAGGAAGAACAAAAGTTGATGACAAGAGCTGAAGGTCCTTACAAGGTGGTGACACATTTCAATGATAATACTTATAAGGTTGATCTGGGACGAGACCATGGAGTGCATGCTACCTTTAATGTGGAAGACCTTTCACCGTATCTTGTTGAGGATGGCCTTGATGAATTAAGGTCATTTCCTTTCAAAGAGGGAGGGGAGGATCCATGCATGGCTCATGAAAAGCCGAAAAATGTGATGGATTAGTGATTACTAGTAGGCTAGAAGCTGGTTTGTACTCAATGGTTGAGTTGTGCATGGTAACCTACGTATTAAATTAGGGTCGCATGAAGGCTAGGGCAACATTTTAAAGGCTTAATAAGTGCTCAAAACTGTTACTTTTTGCTTCGTCAAGCCTTCTAGCCATTGTTGATACTCTTTGGTGGATTTGGATTACAGTTTAATGCTTCTTTTTGCTCCTTAATGGAGCATGGACACTTTTTTCATTCATCAGTGTGTCAGACGTTTTTTTGTGTGGTTTCATGAGTTTCTTTAATTTCCATTATTAGTTTTACTGAGTAGTTGGTTGGGTGGCTAGTAACCACCAACTTTGTTATAAAGGCTTCATATAAGCCAATTATGCATGGAAAAAAGAGATAGATGAAATTTTAATCAAACTAACCTTTGTTCACTTTGAACAAGAGTTGATGCCAAGAGCTGAAGGTCCTTACAAGCCTTTGTAAGTGGTGTATGGTGTGAATCCTTACGAGCCTTTGTATATTATTCCATTTCCAAACGATGAATTGGTTCACAAGGATGCTAATGACAAGTTGAAGGCCATGACGAAACTACACCAACAAGCTCGTGTGAAGATTGAAGCCGTGATTGACGTGTACAAACAGAATTCCAACATGTATAGGAAGCCTCGTGTCTTTCAAGATGGTGATTTGGTGTTGGTGCATATGAGGAAAGAACTTTTTCCAAACAAAAGTTGATGCCAAAAGCTGAAGGTCCTTATAAGCCTACGTAAGTGGTGTATGGTGTGAATCCTTACAAGCCTTTGTATTTCATTCCATTTCCAAATGGTGAATTGGTTCACAAGGATGCAAATGACAATTTGAAGGCCATGATGTAACTACACCAACAAGTTTGTGTGAAGATTGAAGCTGTGTATGACGTGCACAAACAGAATTCCAACATGCATAGGAAACCACGTGTCTTACAAGATGGTGACGTGGTTTAGGCGCATATGAGGAAATAACGTTTTGCTAACAAAAGGAAGAACAAAAGTTGATGACAAGAGCTGAAGGTCCTTACAAGGTGGTGACACATTTCAATGATAATACTTATAAGGTTGATCTGGGACGAGACCATGGAGTGCATGCTACCTTTAATGTGGAAGACCTTTCACCGTATCTTGTTGAGGATGGCCTTGATGAATTAAGGTCATTTCCTTTCAAAGAGGGAGGGGAGGATCCATGCATGGCTCATGAAAAGCCGAAAAATGTGATGGATTAGTGATTACTAGTAGGCTAGAAGCTGGTTTGTACTCAATGGTTGAGTTGTGCATGGTAACCTACGTATTAAATTAGGTCGCATGAAGGCTAGGGCAACATTTTAAAGGCTTAATAAGTGCTCAAAACTGTTACTTTTTGCTTCGTCAAGCCTTCTAGCCATTGTTGATACTCTTTGGTGGATTTGGATTACACTTTAATGCTTCTTTTTGCTCCTTAATGGAGCATGGACACTTTTTTCATTCATCAGTGTGTCAGACGTTTTTTTGTGTGGTTTCATGAGTTTCTTTAATTTCCATTATTAGTTTTACTGAGTAGTTGGTTGGGTGGCTAGTAGCCACCAACTTTGTTATAAAGGCTTCATATAAGCCAATTATGCATGGAAAAAAGAGATAGATGAAATTTTAATCAAACTAACCTTTGTTCACTTTGAACAAGAGTTGATGCCAAGAGCTGAAGGTCCTTACAAGCCTTTGTAAGTGGTGTATGGTGTGAATCCTTACGAGCCTTTGTATATTATTCCATTTCCAAACGATGAATTGGTTCACAAGGATGCTAATGACAAGTTGAAGGCCATGACGAAACTACACCAACAAGCTAGTGTGAAGATTGAAGCCGTGATTGACGTATACAAACAGAATTCCAACATGTATAGGAAACCTCGTGTCTTTCAAGATGGTGATTTGGTGTTGGTGCATATGAGGAAAGAACGTTTTCCAAACAAAAGTTGATGCCAAAAGCTGAAGGTCCTTATAAGCCTACGTAAGTGGTGTATGGTGTGAATCCTTACAAGCCGTTGTATTTCATTCCATTTCCAAATGGTGAATTGGTTCACAAGGATGCAAATGACAATTTGAAGGCCATGATGTAACTACACCAACAAGTTTGTGTGAAGATTGAAGCTGTGTATGACGTGTACAAACAGAATTCCAACATGCATAGGAAACCACGTGTCTTACAAGATGGTGACGTGGTTTAGGCGCATATGAGGAAAGAACGTTTTGCTAACAAAAGGAAGAACAAAACTTGATGACAAGAGCTGAAGGTCCTTACAAAGTGGTGACACATTTCAATGATAATACTTATAAGGTTGATCTGGGACGAGACCATGGAGTGCATGCTACCTTTAATGTGGAAGACCTTTCACCGTATCTTGTTGAGGATGGCCTTGATGAATTAAGGTCATTTCCTTTCAAAGAGGGAGGGGAGGATCCATGCATGGCTCATGAAAAGCCGAAAAATGTGATGGATTAGTGATTACTAGTAGGCTAGAAGCTGGTTTGTACTCAATGGTTGAGTTGTGCATGGTAACCTACGTATTAAATTAGGGTCGCATGAAGGCTAGGGCAACATTTTAAAGGCTTAATAAGTGCTCAAAACTGTTACTTTTTGCTTCGTCAAGCCTTCTAGCCATTGTTGATACTCTTTGGTGGATTTGGATTACAGTTTAATGCTTCTTTTTGCTCCTTAATGGAGCATGGACACTTTTTTCATTCATCAGTGTGTCAGACGTTTTTTTGTGTGGTTTCATGAGTTTCTTTAATTTCCATTATTAGTTTTACTGAGTAGTTGGTTGGGTGGCTAGTAACCACCAACTTTGTTATAAAGGCTTCATATAAGCCAATTATGCATGGAAAAAAGAGATAGATGAAATTTTAATCAAACTAACCTTTGTTCACTTTGAACAAGAGTTTATGCCAAGAGCTGAAGGTCCTTACAAGCCTTTGTAAGTGGTGTATGGTGTGAACCCTTACGAGCCTTTGTATATTATTCCATTTCCAAACGATGAATTGGTTCACAAGGATGCTAATGACAAATTGAAGGCCATGACGAAACTACACCAACAAGCTAGTGTGAAGATTGAAGCCGTGATTGACGTGTACAAACAGAATTCCAACATGTATAGGAAACCTCGTGTCTTTCAAGATGGTGATTTGGTGTTGGTGCATATGAGGAAAGAACGTTTTCCAAACAAAAGTTGATGCCAAAAGCTGAAGGTCCTTATAAGCCTACGTAAGTGGTGTATGGTGTGAATCCTTACAAGCCTTTGTATTTCATTCCATTTCCAAATGGTGAATTGGTTCACAAGGATGCAAATGACAATTTGAAGGCCATGATGTAACTACACCAACAAGTTTGTGTGAAGATTGAAGCTGTGTATGACGTGTACAAACAGAATTCCAACATGCATAGGAAACCACGTGTCTTACAAGATGGTGACGTGGTTTAGGCGCATATGAGGAAATAACGTTTTGCTAACAAAAGGAAGAACAAAAGTTGATGACAAGAGCTGAAGGTCCTTACAAAGTGGTGACACATTTCAATGATAATACTTATAAGGTTGATCTGGGACGAGACCATGGAGTGCATGCTACCTTTAATGTGGTCACCGTATCTTGTTGAGGATGGCCTTGATGAATTAAGGTCATTTCCTTTCAAAGAGGGAGGGGAGGATCCATGCATGGGTCATGAAAAGCCGAAAAATGTGATGGATTAGTGATTACTAGTAGGCTAGAAGGTGGTTTGTACTCAATGGTTGAGTTGTGCATGGTAACCTACGTATTAAATTAGGGTCGCATGAAGGCTAGGGCAACATTTTAAAGGCTTAATAATTGCTCAAAACTGTTACTTTTTGCTTCGTCAAGCCTTCTAGCCATTGTTGATACTCTTTGGTGGATTTGGATTACACTTTAATGCTTCTTTTTGCTCCTTAATGGAGCATGGACACTTTTTTCATTCATCAGTGTGTCAGACGTTTTTTTGTGTGGTTTCATGAGTTTCTTTAATTTCCATTATTAGTTTTACTGAGTAGTTGGTTGGGTGGCTAGTAACCACCAACTTTGTTATAAAGGCTTCATATAAGCCAATTATGCATGGAAAAAAGAGATAGATGAAATTTTAATCAAACTAACCTTTGTTCACTTTGAACAAGAGTTGATGCCAAGAGCTGAAGGTCCTTACAAGCCTTTGTAAGTGGTGTATGGTGTGAATCCTTACGAGCCTTTGTATATTATTCCATTTCCAAACGATGAATTGGTTCACAAGGATGCTAATGACAAGTTGAAGGCCATGACGAAACTACACCAACAAGCTCGTGTGAAGATTCAAGCCGTGATTGACGTGTACAAACAGAATTCCAACATGTATAGGAAGCCTCGTGTCTTTCAAGATGGTGATTTAGTGTTGGTGCATATGAGGAAAGAACTTTTTCCAAACAAAAGTTGATGCCAAAAGCTGAAGGTCCTTATAAGCCTACGTAAGTGGTGTATGGTGTGAATCCTTACAAGCCTTTGTATTTCATTCCATTTCCAAATGGTGAATTGGTTCACAAGGATGCAAATGACAATTTGAAGGCCATGATGTAACTACACCAACAAGTTTGTGTGAAGATTGAAGCTGTGTATGACGTGCACAAACAAAATTCCAACATGCATAGGAAACCACGTGTCTTACAAGATGGTGACGTGGTTTAGGCGCATATGAGGAAATAACGTTTTGCTAACAAAAGGAAGAACAAAAGTTGATGACAAGAGCTGAAGGTCCTTACAAGGTGGTGACACATTTCAATGATAATACTTATAAGGTTGATCTGGGACGAGACCATGGAGTGCATGCTACCTTTAATGTGGAAGACCTTTCACCGTATCTTGTTGAGGATGGCCTTGATGAATTAAGGTCATTTCCTTTCAAAGAGGGAGGGGAGGATCCATGCATGGCTCATGAAAAGCCGAAAAATGTGATGGATTAGTGATTACTAGTAGGCTAGAAGCTGGTTTGTACTCAATGGTTGAGTTGTGCATGGTAACCTACGTATTAAATTAGGGTCGCATGAAGGCTAGGGCAACATTTTAAAGGCTTAATAAGTGCTCAAAACTGTTACTTTTTGCTTCGTCAAGCCTTCTAGCCATTGTTGATACTCTTTGGTGGATTTGGATTACAGTTTAATGCTTCTTTTTGCTCCTTAATGGAGCATGGACACTTTTTTCATTCATCAGTGTGTCAGACGTTTTTTTGTGTGGTTTCATGAGTTTCTTTAATTTCCATTATTAGTTTTACTGAGTAGTTGGTTGGGTGGCTAGTAACCACCAACTTTGTTATAAAGGCTTCATATAAGCCAATTATGCATGGAAAAAAGAGATAGATGAAATTTTAATCAAACTAACCTTTGTTCACTTTGAACAAGAGTTGATGCCAAGAGCTGAAGGTCCTTACAAGCCTTTGTAAGTGGTGTATGGTGTGAACCCTTACGAGCCTTTGTATATTATTCCATTTCCAAACGATGAATTGGTTCACAAGGATGCTAATGACAAATTGAAGGCCATGACGAAACTACACCAACAAGCTAGTGTGAAGATTGAAGCCGTGATTGACGTGTACAAACAGAATTCCAACATGTATAGGAAACCTCGTGTCTTTCAAGATGGTGATTTGGTGTTGGTGCATATGAGGAAAGAACGTTTTCCAAACAAAAGTTGATGCCAAAAGCTGAAGGTCCTTATAAGCCTACGTAAGTGGTGTATGGTGTGAATCCTTACAAGCCTTTGTATTTCATTCCATTTCCAAATGGTGAATTGGTTCACAAGGATGCAAATGACAATTTGAAGGCCATGATGTAACTACACCAACAAGTTTGTGTGAAGATTGAAGCTGTGTATGACGTGTACAAACAGAATTCCAACATGCATAGGAAACCACGTGTCTTACAAGATGGTGACGTGGTTTAGGCGCATATGAGGAAATAACGTTTTGCTAACAAAAGGAAGAACAAAAGTTGATGACAAGAGCTGAAGGTCCTTACAAAGTGGTGACACATTTCAATGATAATACTTATAAGGTTGATCTGGGACGAGACCATGGAGTGCATGCTACCTTTAATGTGGTCACCGTATCTTGTTGAGGATGGCCTTGATGAATTAAGGTCATTTCCTTTCAAAGAGGGAGGGGAGGATCCATGCATGGGTCATGAAAAGCCGAAAAATGTGATGGATTAGTGATTACTAGTAGGCTAGAAGGTGGTTTGTACTCAATGGTTGAGTTGTGCATGGTAACCTACGTATTAAATTAGGGTCGCATGAAGGCTAGGGCAACATTTTAAAGGCTTAATAATTGCTCAAAACTGTTACTTTTTGCTTCGTCAAGCCTTCTAGCCATTGTTGATACTCTTTGGTGGATTTGGATTACACTTTAATGCTTCTTTTTGCTCCTTAATGGAGCATGGACACTTTTTTCATTCATCAGTGTGTCAGACGTTTTTTTGTGTGGTTTCATGAGTTTCTTTAATTTCCATTATTAGTTTTACTGAGTAGTTGGTTGGGTGGCTAGTAACCACCAACTTTGTTATAAAGGCTTCATATAAGCCAATTATGCATGGAAAAAAGAGATAGATGAAATTTTAATCAAACTAACCTTTGTTCACTTTGAACAAGAGTTGATGCCAAGAGCTGAAGGTCCTTACAAGCCTTTGTAAGTGGTGTATGGTGTGAATCCTTACGAGCCTTTGTATATTATTCCATTTCCAAACGATGAATTGGTTCACAAGGATGCTAATGACAAGTTGAAGGCCATGACGAAACTACACCAACAAGCTCGTGTGAAGATTCAAGCCGTGATTGACGTGTACAAACAGAATTCCAACATGTATAGGAAGCCTCGTGTCTTTCAAGATGGTGATTTAGTGTTGGTGCATATGAGGAAAGAACTTTTTCCAAACAAAAGTTGATGCCAAAAGCTGAAGGTCCTTATAAGCCTACGTAAGTGGTGTATGGTGTGAATCCTTACAAGCCTTTGTATTTCATTCCATTTCCAAATGGTGAATTGGTTCACAAGGATGCAAATGACAATTTGAAGGCCATGATGTAACTACACCAACAAGTTTGTGTGAAGATTGAAGCTGTGTATGACGTGCACAAACAAAATTCCAACATGCATAGGAAACCACGTGTCTTACAAGATGGTGACGTGGTTTAGGCGCATATGAGGAAATAACGTTTTGCTAACAAAAGGAAGAACAAAAGTTGATGACAAGAGCTGAAGGTCCTTACAAGGTGGTGACACATTTCAATGATAATACTTATAAGGTTGATCTGGGACGAGACCATGGAGTGCATGCTACCTTTAATGTGGAAGACCTTTCACCGTATCTTGTTGAGGATGGCCTTGATGAATTAAGGTCATTTCCTTTCAAAGAGGGAGGGGAGGATCCATGCATGGCTCATGAAAAGCCGAAAAATGTGATGGATTAGTGATTACTAGTAGGCTAGAAGCTGGTTTGTACTCAATGGTTGAGTTGTGCATGGTAACCTACGTATTAAATTAGGGTCGCATGAAGGCTAGGGCAACATTTTAAAGGCTTAATAAGTGCTCAAAACTGTTACTTTTTGCTTCGTCAAGCCTTCTAGCCATTGTTGATACTCTTTGGTGGATTTGGATTACACTTTAATGCTTCTTTTTGCTCCTTAATGGAGCATGGACACTTTTTTCATTCATCAGTGTGTCAGACATTTTTTTGTGTGGTTTCATGAGTTTCTTTAATTTCCATTATTAGTTTTACTGAGTAGTTGGTTGGGTGGCTAGTAACCACCAACTTTGTTATAAAGGCTTCATATAAGCCAATTATGCATGGAAAAAAGAGATAGATGAAATTTTAATCAAACTAACCTTTGTTCACTTTGAACAAGAGTTGATGCCAAGAGCTGAAGGTCCTTACAAGCCTTTGTAAGTGGTGTATGGTGTGAATCCTTACGAGCCTTTGTATATTATTCCATTTCCAAACGATGAATTGGTTCACAAGGATGCTAATGACAAGTTGAAGGCCATGACGAAACTACACCAACAAGCTAGTGTGAAGATTGAAGCCGTGATTGACGTGTACAAACAGAATTCCAACATGTATAGGAAACCTCGTGTCTTTCAAGATGGTGATTTGGTGTTGGTGCATATGAGGAAAGAACGTTTTCCAAACAAAAGTTGATGCCAAAAGCTGAAGGTCCTTATAAGCCTACGTAAGTGGTGTATGGTGTGAATCCTTACAAGCCTTTGTATTTCATTCCATTTCCAAATGGTGAATTGGTTCACAAGGATGCAAATGACAATTTGAAGGCCATGATGTAACTACACCAACAAGTTTGTGTGAAGATTGAAGCTGTGTATGACGTGTACAAACAGAATTCCAACATGCATAGGAAACCACGTGTCTTACAAGATGGTGACGTGGTTTAGGCGCATATGAGGAAAGAACGTTTTGCTAACAAAAGGAAGAACAAAAGTTGATGACAAGAGCTGAAGGTCCTTACAAAGTGGTGACATATTTCAATGATAATACTTATAAGGTTGATCTGGGACGAGACCATGGAGTGCATGCTACCTTTAATGTGGAAGACCTTTGACCGTATCTTGTTGAGGATGGCCTTGATGAATTAAGGTCATTTCCTTTCAATGAGGGAGGGGAGGATCCATGCATGGCTCATGAAAAGCCGAAAAATGTGATGGATTAGTGATTACTAGTAGGCTAGAAGCTGGTTTGTACTCAATGGTTGAGTTGTGCATGGTAACCTACGTATTAAATTAGGGTCGCATGAAGGCTAGGGCAACATTTTAAAGGCTTAATAAGTGCTCAAAACTGTTACTTTTTGCTTCGTCAAGCCTTCTAGCCATTGTTGATACTCTTTGGTGGATTTGGATTACACTTTAATGCTTCTTTTTGCTCCTTAATGGAGCATGGACACTTTTTTCATTCATCAGTGTGTCAGACGTTTTTTTGTGTGGTTTCATGAGTTTCTTTAATTTCCATTATTAGTTTTACTGAGTAGTTGGTTGGGTGGCTAGTAACCACCAACTTTGTTATAAAGGCTTCATATAAGCCAATTATGCATGGAAAAAAGAGATAGATGAAATTTTAATCAAACTAACCTTTGTTCACTTTGAACAAGAGTTGATGCCAAGAGCTGAAGGTCCTTACAAGCCTTTGTAAGTGGTGTATGGTGTGAACCCTTACGAGCCTTTGTATATTATTCCATTTCCAAACGATGAATTGGTTCACAAGGATGCTAATGACAAATTGAAGGCCATGACGAAACTACACCAACAAGCTAGTGTGAAGATTGAAGCCGTGATTGACGTGTAGAAACAGAATTCCAACATGTATAGGAAACCTCGTGTCTTTCAAGATGGTGATTTGGTGTTGGTGCATATGAGGAAAGAACGTTTTCCAAACAAAAGTTGATGCCAAAAGCTGAAGGTCCTTATAAGCCTACGTAAGTGGTGTATGGTGTGAATCCTTACAAGCCTTTGTATTTCATTCCATTTCCAAATGGTGAATTGGTTCACAAGGATGCAAATGACAATTTGAAGGCCATGATGTAACTACACCAACAAGTTTGTGTGAAGATTGAAGCTGTGTGTGACGTGTACAAACAGAGTTCCAACATGCATAGGAAACCACGTGTCTTACAAGATGGTGACGTGGTTTAGGCGCATATGAGGAAAGAACGTTTTGCTAACAAAAGGAAGAACAAAAGTTGATGACAAGAGCTGAAGGTCCTTACAAAGTGGTGACACATTTCAATGATAATACTTATAAGGTTGATCTGGGACGAGACCATGGAGTGCATGCTACCTTTAATGTGGAAGACCTTTCACCGTATCTTGTTGAGGATGGCCTTGATGAATTAAGGTCATTTCCTTTCAATGAGGGAGGGGAGGATCCATGCAAGGCTCATGAAAAGCCGAAAAATGTGATGGATTAGTGATTACTCGTAGGCTAGAAGCTGGTTTGTACTCAATGGTTGAGTTGTGCATGGTAACCTACGTATTAAATTAGGGTCGCATGAAGGCTAGGGCAACATTTTAAAGGCTTAATAAGTGCTCAAAACTGTTACTTTTTGCTTCGTCAAGCCTTCTAGCCATTGTTGATACTCTTTGGTGGATTTGGATTACACTTTAATGCTTCTTTTTGCTCCTTAATGGAGCATGGACACTTTTTTCATTCATCAGTGTGTCAGACGTTTTTTTGTGTGGTTTCATGAGTTTCTTTAATTTCCATTATTAGTTTTACTGAGTAGTTGGTTGGGTGGCTAGTAACCACCAACTTTGTTATAAAGGCTTCATATAAGCCAATTATGCATGGAAAAAAGAGATAGATGAAATTTTAATCAAACTAACCTTTGTTCACTTTGAACAAGAGTTGATGCCAAGAGCTGAAGGTCCTTACAAGCCTTTGTAAGTGGTGTATGGTGTGAACCCTTACGAGCCTTTGTATATTATTCCATTTCCAAACGATGAATTGGTTCACAAGGATGCTAATGACAAATTGAAGGCCATGACGAAACTACACCAACAAGCTAGTGTGAAGATTGAAGCCGTGATTGACGTGTAGAAACAGAATTCCAACATGTATAGGAAACCTCGTGTCTTTCAAGATGGTGATTTGGTGTTGGTGCATATGAGAAAAGAACGTTTTCCAAACAAAAGTTGATGCCAAAAGCTGAAGGTCCTTATAAGCCTACGTAAGTGGTGTATGGTGTGAATCCTTACAAGCCTTTGTATTTCATTCCATTTCCAAATGGTGAATTGGTTCACAAGGATGCAAATGACAATTTGAAGGCCATGATGTAACTACACCAACAAGTTTGTGTGAAGATTGAAGCTGTGTATGACGTGCACAAACAGAATTCCAACATGCATAGGAAACCACGTGTCTTACAAGATGGTGACGTGGTTTAGGCGCATATGAGGAAATAACATTTTGCTAACAAAAGGAAGAACAAAAGTTGATGACAAGAGCTGAAGGTCCTTACAAAGTGGTGACACATTTCAATGATAATACTTATAAGGTTGATCTGGGACGAGACCATGGAGTGCATGCTACCTTTAATGTGGAAGACCTTTCACCGTATCTTGTTGAGGATGGCCTTGATGAATTAAGGTCATTTCCTTTCAAAGAGGGAGGGGAGGATCCATGCATGGCTCATGAAAAGCCGAAAAATGTGATGGATTAGTGATTACTAGTAGGCTAGAAGCTGGTTTGTACTCAATGGTTGAGTTGTGCATGGTAACCTACGTATTAAATTAGGGTCGCATGAAGGCTAGGGCAACATTTTAAAGGCTTAATAAGTGCTCAAAACTGTTACTTTTTGCTTCGTCAAGCCTTCTAGCCATTGTTGATACTCTTTGGTGGATTTGGATTACACTTTAATGCTTCTTTTTGCTCCTTAATGGAGCATGGACACTTTTTTCATTCATCAGTGTGTCAGACGTTTTTTTGTGTGGTTTCATGAGTTTCTTTAATTTCCATTATTAGTTTTACTGAGTAGTTGGTTGGGTGGCTAGTAACCACCAACTTTGTTATAAAGGCTTCATATAAGCCAATTATGCATGGAAAAAAGAGATAGATGAAATTTTAATCAAACTAACCTTTGTTCACTTTGAACAAGAGTTTATGCCAAGAGCTGAAGGTCCTTACAAGCCTTTGTAAGTGGTGTATGGTGTGAACCCTTACGAGCCTTTGTATATTATTCCATTTCCAAACGATGAATTGGTTCACAAGGATGCTAATGACAAATTGAAGGCCATGAAGAAACTACACCAACAAGCTAGTGTGAAGATTGAAGCCGTGATTGACGTATACAAACAGAATTCCAACATGTATAGGAAACCTCGTGTCTTTCAAGATGGTGATTTGGTGTTGGTGCATATGAGGAAAGAACGTTTTCCAAACAAAAGTTGATGCCAAAAGCTGAAGGTCCTTATAAGCCTACGTAAGTGGTGTATGGTGTGAATCCTTACAAGCCTTTGTATTTCATTCCATTTCCAAATGGTGAATTGGTTCACAAGGATGCAAATGACAATTTGAAGGCCATGATGTAACTACACCAACAAGTTTGTGTGAAGATTGAAGCTGTGTATGACGTGTACAAACAGAATTCCAACATGCATAGGAAACCACGTGTCTTACAAGATGGTGACGTGGTTTAGGCGCATATGAGGAAATAACGTTTTGCTAACAAAAGGAAGAACAAAAGTTGATGACAAGAGCTGAAGGTCCTTACAAAGTGGTGACACATTTCAATGATAATACTTATAAGGTTGATCTGGGACGAGACCATGGAGTGCATGCTACCTTTAATGTGGTCACCGTATCTTGTTGAGGATGGCCTTGATGAATTAAGGTCATTTCCTTTCAAAGAGGGAGGGGAGGATCCATGCATGGGTCATGAAAAGCCGAAAAATGTGATGGATTAGTGATTACTAGTAGGCTAGAAGGTGGTTTGTACTCAATGGTTGAGTTGTGCATGGTAACCTACGTATTAAATTAGGGTCGCATGAAGGCTAGGGCAACATTTTAAAGGCTTAATAATTGCTCAAAACTGTTACTTTTTGCTTCGTCAAGCCTTCTAGCCATTGTTGATACTCTTTGGTGGATTTGGATTACACTTTAATGCTTCTTTTTGCTCCTTAATGGAGCATGGACACTTTTTTCATTCATCAGTGTGTCAGACGTTTTTTTGTGTGGTTTCATGAGTTTCTTTAATTTCCATTATTAGTTTTACTGAGTAGTTGGTTGGGTGGCTAGTAACCACCAACTTTGTTATAAAGGCTTCATATAAGCCAATTATGCATGGAAAAAAGAGATAGATGAAATTTTAATCAAACTAACCTTTGTTCACTTTGAACAAGAGTTGATGCCAAGAGCTGAAGGTCCTTACAAGCCTTTGTAAGTGGTGTATGGTGTGAATCCTTACGAGCCTTTGTATATTATTCCATTTCCAAACGATGAATTGGTTCACAAGGATGCTAATGACAAGTTGAAGGCCATGACGAAACTACACCAACAAGCTCGTGTGAAGATTCAAGCCGTGATTGACGTGTACAAACAGAATTCCAACATGTATAGGAAGCCTCGTGTCTTTCAAGATGGTGATTTGGTGTTGGTGCATATGAGGAAAGAACTTTTTCCAAACAAAAGTTGATGCCAAAAGCTGAAGGTCCTTATAAGCCTACGTAAGTGGTGTATGGTGTGAATCCTTACAAGCCTTTGTATTTCATTCCATTTCCAAATGGTGAATTGGTTCACAAGGATGCAAATGACAATTTGAAGGCCATGATGTAACTACACCAACAAGTTTGTGTGAAGATTGAAGCTGTGTATGACGTGCACAAACAGAATTCCAACATGCATAGGAAACCACGTGTCTTACAAGATGGTGACGTGGTTTAGGCGCATATGAGGAAATAACGTTTTGCTAACAAAAGGAAGAACAAAAGTTGATGACAAGAGCTGAAGGTCCTTACAAGGTGGTGACACATTTCAATGATAATACTTATAAGGTTGATCTGGGACGAGACCATGGAGTGCATGCTACCTTTAATGTGGAAGACCTTTCACCGTATCTTGTTGAGGATGGCCTTGATGAATTAAGGTCATTTCCTTTCAAAGAGGGAGGGGAGGATCCATGCATGGCTCATGAAAAGCCGAAAAATGTGATGGATTAGTGATTACTAGTAGGCTAGAAGCTGGTTTGTACTCAATGGTTGAGTTGTGCATGGTAACCTACGTATTAAATTAGGGTCGCATGAAGGCTAGGGCAACATTTTAAAGGCTTAATAAGTGCTCAAAACTGTTACTTTTTGCTTCGTCAAGCCTTCTAGCCATTGTTGATACTCTTTGGTGGATTTGGATTACACTTTAATGCTTCTTTTTGCTCCTTAATGGAGCATGGACACTTTTTTCATTCATCAGTGTGTCAGACATTTTTTTGTGTGGTTTCATGAGTTTCTTTAATTTCCATTATTAGTTTTACTGAGTAGTTGGTTGGGTGGCTAGTAACCACCAACTTTGTTATAAAGGCTTCATATAAGCCAATTATGCATGGAAAAAAGAGATAGATGAAATTTTAATCAAACTAACCTTTGTTCACTTTGAACAAGAGTTGATGCCAAGAGCTGAAGGTCCTTACAAGCCTTTGTAAGTGGTGTATGGTGTGAATCCTTACGAGCCTTTGTATATTATTCCATTTCCAAACGATGAATTGGTTCACAAGGATGCTAATGACAAGTTGAAGGCCATGACGAAACTACACCAACAAGCTAGTGTGAAGATTGAAGCCGTGATTGACGTGTACAAACAGAATTCCAACATGTATAGGAAACCTCGTGTCTTTCAAGATGGTGATTTGGTGTTGGTGCATATGAGGAAAGAACGTTTTCCAAACAAAAGTTGATGCCAAAAGCTGAAGGTCCTTATAAGCCTACGTAAGTGGTGTATGGTGTGAATCCTTACAAGCCTTTGTATTTCATTCCATTTCCAAATGGTGAATTGGTTCACAAGGATGCAAATGACAATTTGAAGGCCATGATGTAACTACACCAACAAGTTTGTGTGAAGATTGAAGCTGTGTATGACGTGTACAAACAGAATTCCAACATGCATAGGAAACCACGTGTCTTACAAGATGGTGACGTGGTTTAGGCGCATATGAGGAAAGAACGTTTTGCTAACAAAAGGAAGAACAAAAGTTGATGACAAGAGCTGAAGGTCCTTACAAAGTGGTGACATATTTCAATGATAATACTTATAAGGTTGATCTGGGACGAGACCATGGAGTGCATGCTACCTTTAATGTGGAAGACCTTTGACCGTATCTTGTTGAGGATGGCCTTGATGAATTAAGGTCATTTCCTTTCAATGAGGGAGGGGAGGATCCATGCATGGCTCATGAAAAGCCGAAAAATGTGATGGATTAGTGATTACTAGTAGGCTAGAAGCTGGTTTGTACTCAATGGTTGAGTTGTGCATGGTAACCTACGTATTAAATTAGGGTCGCATGAAGGCTAGGGCAACATTTTAAAGGCTTAATAAGTGCTCAAAACTGTTACTTTTTGCTTCGTCAAGCCTTCTAGCCATTGTTGATACTCTTTGGTGGATTTGGATTACACTTTAATGCTTCTTTTTGCTCCTTAATGGAGCATGGACACTTTTTTCATTCATCAGTGTGTCAGACGTTTTTTTGTGTGGTTTCATGAGTTTCTTTAATTTCCATTATTAGTTTTACTGAGTAGTTGGTTGGGTGGCTAGTAACCACCAACTTTGTTATAAAGGCTTCATATAAGCCAATTATGCATGGAAAAAAGAGATAGATGAAATTTTAATCAAACTAACCTTTGTTCACTTTGAACAAGAGTTGATGCCAAGAGCTGAAGGTCCTTCCAAGCCTTTGTAAGTGGTGTATGGTGTGAACCCTTACGAGCCTTTGTATATTATTCCATTTCCAAACGATGAATTGGTTCACAAGGATGCTAATGACAAATTGAAGGCCATGACGAAACTACACCAACAAGCTAGTGTGAAGATTGAAGGCGTGATTGACGTGTAGAAACAGAATTCCAACATGTATAGGAAACCTCGTGTCTTTCAAGATGGTGATTTGGTGTTGGTGCATATGAGGAAAGAACGTTTTCCAAACAAAAGTTGATGCCAAAAGCTGAAGGTCCTTATAAGCCTACGTAAGTGGTGTATGGTGTGAATCCTTACAAGCCTTTGTATTTCATTCCATTTCCAAATGGTGAATTGGTTCACAAGGATGCAAATGACAATTTGAAGGCCATGATGTAACTACACCAACAAGTTTGTGTGAAGATTGAAGCTGTGTATGACGTGTACAAACAGAGTTCCAACATGCATAGGAAACCACGTGTCTTACAAGATGGTGACGTGGTTTAGGCGCATATGAGGAAAGAACGTTTTGCTAACAAAAGGAAGAACAAAAGTTGATGACAAGAGCTGAAGGTCCTTACAAAGTGGTGACACATTTCAATGATAATACTTATAAGGTTGATCTGGGACGAGACCATGGAGTGCATGCTACCTTTAATGTGGAAGACCTTTCACCGTATCTTGTTGAGGATGGCCTTGATGAATTAAGGTCATTTCCTTTCAATGAGGGAGGGGAGGATCCATGCAAGGCTCATGAAAAGCCGAAAAATGTGATGGATTAGTGATTACTCGTAGGCTAGAAGCTGGTTTGTACTCAATGGTTGAGTTGTGCACGGTAACCTACGTATTAAATTAGGGTCGCATGAAGGCTAGGGCAACATTTTAAAGGCTTAATAAGTGCTCAAAACTGTTACTTTTTGCTTCGTCAAGCCTTCTAGCCATTGTTGATACTCTTTGGTGGATTTGGATTACACTTTAATGCTTCTTTTTGCTCCTTAATGGAGCATGGACACTTTTTTCATTCATCAGTGTGTCAGACGTTTTTTTGTGTGGTTTCATGAGTTTCTTTAATTTCCATTATTAGTTTTACTGAGTAGTTGGTTGGGTGGCTAGTAACCACCAACTTTGTTATAAAGGCTTCATATAAGCCAATTATCCATGGAAAAAAGAGATAGATGAAATTTTAATCAAACTAACCTTTGTTCACTTTGAACAAGAGTTGATGCCAAGAGCTGAAGGTCCTTACAAGCCTTTGTAAGTGGTGTATGGTGTGAACCCTTACGAGCCTTTGTATATTATTCCATTTCCAAACGATGAATTGGTTCACAAGGATGCTAATGACAAATTGAAGGCCATGACGAAACTACACCAACAAGCTAGTGTGAAGATTGAAGCCGTGATTGACGTGTAGAAACAGAATTCCAACATGTATAGGAAACCTCGTGTCTTTCAAGATGGTGATTTGGTGTTGGTGCATATGAGAAAAGAACGTTTTCCAAACAAAAGTTGATGCCAAAAGCTGAAGGTCCTTATAAGCCTACGTAAGTGGTGTATGGTGTGAATCCTTACAAGCCTTTGTATTTCATTCCATTTCCAAATGGTGAATTGGTTCACAAGGATGCAAATGACAATTTGAAGGCCATGATGTAACTACACCAACAAGTTTGTGTGAAGATTGAAGCTGTGTATGACGTGCACAAACAGAATTCCAACATGCATAGGAAACCACGTGTCTTACAAGATGGTGACGTGGTTTAGGCGCATATGAGGAAATAACGTTTTGCTAACAAAAGGAAGAACAAAAGTTGATGACAAGAGCTGAAGGTCCTTACAAAGTGGTGACACATTTCAATGATAATACTTATAAGGTTGATCTGGGACGAGACCATGGAGTGCATGCTACCTTTAATGTGGAAGACCTTTCACCGTATCTTGTTGAGGATGGCCTTGATGAATTAAGGTCATTTCCTTTCAAAGAGGGAGGGGAGGATCCATGCATGGCTCATGAAAAGCCGAAAAATGTGATGGATTAGTGATTACTAGTAGGCTAGAAGCTGGTTTGTACTCAATGGTTGAGTTGTGCATGGTAACCTACGTATTAAATTAGGGTCGCATGAAGGCTAGGGCAACATTTTAAAGGCTTAATAAGTGCTCAAAACTGTTACTTTTTGCTTCGTCAAGCCTTTTAGCCCTTATTGATACTCTTTGGTGGATTTGGATTACACTTTAATGCTTCTTTTTGCTCCTTAATGGAGCATGGACACTTTTTTCATTCATCAGTGTGTCAGACGTTTTTTTGTGTGGTTTCATGAGTTTCTTTAATTTCCATTATTAGTTTTACTGAGTAGTTGGTTGGGTGGCTAGTAACCACCAACTTTGTTATAAAGGCTTCATATAAGCCAATTATGCATGGAAAAAAGAGATAGATGAAATTTTAATCAAACTAACCTTTGTTCACTTTGAACAAGAGTTTATGCCAAGAGCTGAAGGTCCTTACAAGCCTTTGTAAGTGGTGTATGGTGTGAACCCTTACGAGCCTTTGTATATTATTCCATTTCCAAACGATGAATTGGTTCACAAGGATGCTAATGACAAATTGAAGGCCATGACGAAACTACACCAACAAGCTAGTGTGAAGATTGAAGCCGTGATTGACGTGTACAAACAGAATTCCAACATGTATAGGAAACCTCGTGTCTTTCAAGATGGTGATTTGGTGTTGGTGCATATGAGGAAAGAACGTTTTCCAAACAAAAGTTGATGCCAAAAGCTGAAGGTCCTTATAAGCCTACGTAAGTGGTGTATGGTGTGAATCCTTACAAGCCTTTGTATTTCATTCCATTTCCAAATGGTGAATTGGTTCACAAGGATGCAAATGACAATTTGAAGGCCATGATGTAACTACACCAACAAGTTTGTGTGGAGATTGAAGTGGTGTATGGTGTGAACCCTTACGAACCTTTGTATATTATTCCATTTCCAAACGATGAAGTGGTTTACAAGGATGCTAATGACAAGTTGAAGGCCATGACGAAACTACACCAACAAGCTAGTGTGAAGATTGAAGCCGTGATTGACGTGTAGAAACAGATTTCCAACATGTATAGGAAACCTCGTGTCTTTCAAGATGGTGATTTGGTGTTGGTGCATTTGAGGAAAGAACGTTTTCCAAACAAAAGTTGATGCCAAAAGCTAAAGGTCCTTATAAGCCTACGTAAGTGGTGTATGGTGTGAATCCTTACAAGCCTTTGTATTTCATTCCATTTCCAAATGGTGAATTGGTTCACAAGGATGCAAATGACAATTTGAAGGCCATGATGTAACTACACCAACAAGTTTGTGTGAAGATTGACGCTGTGTATGACGTGCACAAACAGATTTCCAACATGCATAGGAAACCACGTGTCTTACAAGATGGTGACGTGGTTTAGGCGCATATGAGGAAAGAACGTTTTGCTAACAAAAGGAAGAACAAAAGTTGATGACAAGAGCTGAAGGTCCTTACAAAGTGGTGACACATTTCAATGATAATACTTATAAGGTTGATCTGGGACGAGACCATGGAGTGCATGCTACCTTTAATGTGGAAGACCTTTCACCGTATCTTGTTGAGGATGGCCTTGATGAATTAAGGTCATTTCCTTTCAAAGAGGGAGGGGAGGATCCATGCATGGCTCATGAAAAGCCAAAAAATGTGATGGATTAGTGATTACTAGTAGGCTAGAAGCTGGTTTGTACTCAATGGTTGAGTTGTGCATGGTAACCTACGTATTAAATTAGGGTCGCATGAAGGCTAGGGCAACATTTTAAAGGCTTAATAAGTGCTCAAAACTGTTACTTTTTGCTTCGTCAAGCCTTCTAGCCATTGTTGATACTCTTTGGTGGATTTGGATTACACTTTAATGCTTCTTTTTGCTCCTTAATGGAGCATGGACACTTTTTTCATTCATCAGTGTGTCAGACGTTTTTTTGTGTGGTTTCATGAGTTTCTTTAATTTCCATTATTAGTTTTACTGAGTAGTTGGTTGGGTGGCTAGTAACCACCAACTTTGTTATAAAGGCTTCATATAAGCCAATTATGCATGGAAAAAAGAGATAGATGAAATTTTAATCAAACTAACCTTTGTTCACTTTGAACAAGAGTTGATGCCAAGAGCTGAAGGTCCTTACAAGCCTTTGTAAGTGGTGTATGGTGTGAATCCTTACGAGCCTTTGTATATTATTCCATTTCCAAACGATGAATTGGTTCACAAGGATGCTAATGACAAGTTGAAGGCCATGACGAAACTACACCAACAAGCTCGTGTGAAGATTGAAGCCGTGATTGACGTGTACAAACAGAATTCCAACATGTATAGGAAACCTCGTGTCTTTCAAGATGGTGATTTGGTGTTGGTGCATATGAGGAAAGAACTTTTTCCAAACAAAAGTTGATGCCAAAAGCTGAAGGTCCTTATAAGCCTACGTAAGTGGTGTATGGTGTGAATCCTTACAAGCCTTTGTATTTCATTCCATTTCCAAATGGTGAATTGGTTCACAAGGATGCAAATGACAATTTGAAGGCCATGATGTAACTACACCAACAAGTTTGTGTGAAGATTGAAGCTGTGTATGACGTGCACAAACAGAATTCCAACATGCATAGGAAACCACGTGTCTTACAAGATGGTGACGTGGTTTAGGCGCATATCAGGAAATAATGTTTTGCTAACAAAAGGAAGAACAAAAGTTGATGACAAGAGCTGAAGGTCCTTACAAGGTGGTGACACATTTCAATGATAATACTTATAAGGTTGATCTGGGACGAGACCATGGAGTGCATGCTACCTTTAATGTGGAAGACCTTTCACCGTATCTTGTTGAGGATGTCCTTGATGAATTAAGTTCATTTCCTTTCAAAGAGGGAGGGGAGGATCCATGCATGGCTCATGAAAAGCCGAAAAATGTGATGGATTAGTGATTACTAGTAGGCTAGAAGCTGGTTTGTACTCAATGGTTGAGTTGTGCATGGTAACCTACGTATTAAATTAGGGTCGCATGAAGGCTAGGGCAACATTTTAAAGGCTTAATAAGTGCTCAAAACTGTTACTTTTTGCTTCGTCAAGCCTTCTAGCCATTGTTGATACTCTTTGGTGGATTTGGATTACACTTTAATGCTTCTTTTTGCTCCTTAATGGAGCATGGACACTTTTTTCATTCATCAGTGTGTCAGACGTTTTTTTGTGTGGTTTCATGAGTTTCTTTAATTTCCATTATTAGTTTTACTGAGTAGTTGGTTGGGTGGCTAGTAACCACCAACTTTGTTATAAAGGCTTCATATAAGCCAATTATGCATGGAAAAAAGAGATAGATGAAATTTTAATCAAACTAACCTTTGTTCACTTTGAACAAGAGTTGATGCCAAGAGCTGAAGGTCCTTACAAGCCTTTGTAAGTGGTGTATGGTGTGAACCCTTACGAGCCTTTGTATATTGTTCCATTTCCAAACGATGAATTGGTTCACAAGGATGCTAATGACAAATTGAAGGCCATGACGAAACTACACCAACAAGCTAGTGTGAAGATTGAAGCCGTGATTGACGTGTAGAAACAGAATTCCAACATGTATAGGAAACCTCGTGTCTTTCAAGATGGTGATTTGGTGTTGGTGCATATGAGGAAAGAACGTTTTCCAAACAAAAGTTGATGCCAAAAGCTGAAGGTCCTTATAAGCCTACGTAAGTGGTGTATGGTGTGAATCCTTACAAGCCTTTGTATTTCATTCCATTTCCAAATGGTGAATTGGTTCACAAGGATGCAAATGACAATTTGAAGGCCATGATGTAACTACACCAACAAGTTTGTGTGAAGATTGAAGCTGTGTATGACGTGCACAAACAGAATTCCAACATGCATAGGAAACCACGTGTCTTACAAGATGGTGACGTGGTTTAGGCGCATATGAGGAAATAACGTTTTGCTAACAAAAGGAAGAACAAAAGTTGATGACAAGAGCTGAAGGTCCTTACAAAGTGGTGACACATTTCAATGATAATACTTATAAGGTTGATCTGGGACGAGACCATGGAGTGCATGCTACCTATAATGTGGAAGACCTTTCACCGTATCTTGTTGAGGATGGCCTTGATGAATTAAGGTCATTTCCTTTCAAAGAGGGAGGGGAGGATCCATGCATGGCTCATGAAAAGCTGAAAAATGTGATGGATTAGTGATTACTAGTAGGCTAGAAGTTGGTTTGTACTCAATGGTTGAGTTGTGCATGGTAACCTACGTATTAAATTAGGGTCGCATGAAGGCTAGGGCAACATTTTAAAGGCTTAATAAGTGCTCAAAACTGTTACTTTTTGCTTCGTCAAGCCTTCTAGCCATTGTTGATACTCTTTGGTGGATTTGGATTACACTTTAATGCTTCTTTTTGCTCCTTAATGGAGCATGGACACTTTTTTCATTCAGCAGTGTGTCAGACGTTTTTTTGTGTGGTTTCATGAGTTTCTTTAATTTCCATTATTAGTTTTACTGAGTAGTTGGTTGGGCGGCTAGTAACCACCAACTTTGTTATAAAGGCTTCATATAAGCCAATTATGCATGGAAAAAAGAGATAGATGAAATTTTAATCAAACTAACCTTTGTTCACTTTGAACAAGAGTTGATGCCAAGAGCTGAAGGTCCTTACAAGCCTTTGTAAGTGGTGTATGGTGTGAACCCTTACGAGCCTTTGTATATTATTCCATTTCCAAACGATGAATTGGTTCACAAGGATGCTAATGACAAATTGAACGCCATGACGAAACTACACCAACAAGCTAGTGTGAAGATTGAAGCCGTGATTGACGTGTACAAACAGAATTCCAACATGTATAGGAAACCTCGTGTCTTTCAAGATGGTGATTTGGTGTTGGTGCATATGAGGAAAGAACGTTTTCCAAACAAAAGTTGATGCCAAAAGCTGAAGGTCCTTATAAGCCTACGTAAGTGGTGTATGGTGTGAATCCTTACAAGCCTTTGTATTTCATTCCATTTCCAAATGGTGAATTGGTTCACAAGGATGCAAATGACAATTTGAAGGCCATGATGTAACTACACCAACAAGTTTGTGTGGAGATTGAAGCTGTGTATGACGTGCACAAACAGAATTCCAACATGCATAGGAAACCACGTGTCTTACAAGATGGTGACGTGGTTTAGGCACATATGAGGAAATAACGTTTTGCTAACAAAAGGAAGAACAAAAGTTGATGACAAGAGCTGAAGGTCCTTACAAAGTGGTGACACATTTCAATGATAATACTTATAAGGTTGATCTGGGACGAGACCATGGAGTGCATGCTACCTTTAATGTGGAAGACCTTTCACCGTATCTTGTTGAGGATGGCCTTGATGAATTAAGGTCATTTCCTTTCAATGAGGGAGGGGAGGATCCATGCATGGCTCATGAAAAGCCGAAAAATGTGATGGATTAGTGATTACTAGTAGGCTAGAAGCTGGTTTGTACTCAATGGTTGAGTTGTGCATGGTAACCTACGTATTAAATTAGGGTCGCATGAAGGCTAGGGCAACATTTTAAAGGCTTAATAAGTGCTCAAAACTGTTACTTTTTGCTTTGTCAAGCCTTTTAGCCCTTATTGATACTCTTTGGTGGATTTGGATTACACTTTAATGCTTCTTTTTGCTCCTTAATGGAGCATGGACACTTTTTTCATTCATCAGTGTGTCAGACGTTTTTTTGTGTGGTTTCATGAGTTTCTTTAATTTCCATTATTAGTTTTACTGAGTAGTTGGTTGGGTGGCTAGTAACCACCAACTTTGTTATAAAGGCTTCATATAAGCCAATTATGCATGGAAAAAAGAGATAGATGAAATTTTAATCAAACTAACCTTTGTTCACTTTGAACAAGAGTTTATGCCAAGAGCTGAAGGTCCTTACAAGCCTTTGTAAGTGGTGTATGGTGTGAACCCTTACGAGCCTTTGTATATTATTCCATTTCCAAACGATGAATTGGTTCACAAGGATGCTAATGACAAATTGAAGGCCATGACGAAACTACACCAACAAGCTAGTGTGAAGATTGAAGCCGTGATTGACGTGTACAAACAGAATTCCAACATGTATAGGAAACCTCGTGTCTTTCAAGATGGTGATTTGGTGTTGGTGCATATGAGGAAAGAACGTTTTCCAAACAAAAGTTGATGCCAAAAGCTGAAGGTCCTTATAAGCCTACGTAAGTGGTGTATGGTGTGAATCCTTACAAGCCTTTGTATTTCATTCCATTTCCAAATGGTGAATTGGTTCACAAGGATGCAAATGACAATTTGAAGGCCATGATGTAACTACACCAACAAGTTTGTGTGGAGATTGAAGTGGTGTATGGTGTGAACCCTTACGAACCTTTGTATATTATTCCATTTCCAAACGATGAAGTGGTTTACAAGGATGCTAATGACAAGTTGAAGGCCATGACGAAACTACACCAACAAGCTAGTGTGAAGATTGAAGCCGTGATTGACGTGTAGAAACAGATTTCCAACATGTATAGGAAACCTCGTGTCTTTCAAGATGGTGATTTGGTGTTGGTGCATTTGAGGAAAGAACGTTTTCCAAACAAAAGTTGATGCCAAAAGCTAAAGGTCCTTATAAGCCTACGTAAGTGGTGTATGGTGTGAATCCTTACAAGCCTTTGTATTTCATTCCATTTCCAAATGGTGAATTGGTTCACAAGGATGCAAATGACAATTTGAAGGCCATGATGTAACTACACCAACAAGTTTGTGTGAAGATTGACGCTGTGTATGACGTGCACAAACAGATTTCCAACATGCATAGGAAACCACGTGTCTTACAAGATGGTGACGTGGTTTAGGCGCATATGAGGAAAGAACGTTTTGCTAACAAAAGGAAGAACAAAAGTTGATGACAAGAGCTGAAGGTCCTTACAAAGTGGTGACACATTTCAATGATAATACTTATAAGGTTGATCTGGGACGAGACCATGGAGTGCATGCTACCTTTAATGTGGAAGACCTTTCACCGTATCTTGTTGAGGATGGCCTTGATGAATTAAGGTCATTTCCTTTCAAAGAGGGAGGGGAGGATCCATGCATGGCTCATGAAAAGCCAAAAAATGTGATGGATTAGTGATTACTAGTAGGCTAGAAGCTGGTTTGTACTCAATGGTTGAGTTGTGCATGGTAACCTACGTATTAAATTAGGGTCGCATGAAGGCTAGGGCAACATTTTAAAGGCTTAATAAGTGCTCAAAACTGTTACTTTTTGCTTCGTCAAGCCTTCTAGCCATTGTTGATACTCTTTGGTGGATTTGGATTACACTTTAATGCTTCTTTTTGCTCCTTAATGGAGCATGGACACTTTTTTCATTCATCAGTGTGTCAGACGTTTTTTTGTGTGGTTTCATGAGTTTCTTTAATTTCCATTATTAGTTTTACTGAGTAGTTGGTTGGGTGGCTAGTAACCACCAACTTTGTTATAAAGGCTTCATATAAGCCAATTATGCATGGAAAAAAGAGATAGATGAAATTTTAATCAAACTAACCTTTGTTCACTTTGAACAAGAGTTGATGCCAAGAGCTGAAGGTCCTTACAAGCCTTTGTAAGTGGTGTATGGTGTGAATCCTTACGAGCCTTTGTATATTATTCCATTTCCAAACGATGAATTGGTTCACAAGGATGCTAATGACAAGTTGAAGGCCATGACGAAACTACACCAACAAGCTCGTGTGAAGATTGAAGCCGTGATTGACGTGTACAAACAGAATTCCAACATGTATAGGAAACCTCGTGTCTTTCAAGATGGTGATTTGGTGTTGGTGCATATGAGGAAAGAACTTTTTCCAAACAAAAGTTGATGCCAAAAGCTGAAGGTCCTTATAAGCCTACGTAAGTGGTGTATGGTGTGAATCCTTACAAGCCTTTGTATTTCATTCCATTTCCAAATGGTGAATTGGTTCACAAGGATGCAAATGACAATTTGAAGGCCATGATGTAACTACACCAACAAGTTTGTGTGAAGATTGAAGCTGTGTATGACGTGCACAAACAGAATTCCAACATGCATAGGAAACCACGTGTCTTACAAGATGGTGACGTGGTTTAGGCGCATATCAGGAAATAATGTTTTGCTAACAAAAGGAAGAACAAAAGTTGATGACAAGAGCTGAAGGTCCTTACAAGGTGGTGACACATTTCAATGATAATACTTATAAGGTTGATCTGGGACGAGACCATGGAGTGCATGCTACCTTTAATGTGGAAGACCTTTCACCGTATCTTGTTGAGGATGTCCTTGATGAATTAAGTTCATTTCCTTTCAAAGAGGGAGGGGAGGATCCATGCATGGCTCATGAAAAGCCGAAAAATGTGATGGATTAGTGATTACTAGTAGGCTAGAAGCTGGTTTGTACTCAATGGTTGAGTTGTGCATGGTAACCTACGTATTAAATTAGGGTCGCATGAAGGCTAGGGCAACATTTTAAAGGCTTAATAAGTGCTCAAAACTGTTACTTTTTGCTTCGTCAAGCCTTCTAGCCATTGTTGATACTCTTTGGTGGATTTGGATTACACTTTAATGCTTCTTTTTGCTCCTTAATGGAGCATGGACACTTTTTTCATTCATCAGTGTGTCAGACGTTTTTTTGTGTGGTTTCATGAGTTTCTTTAATTTCCATTATTAGTTTTACTGAGTAGTTGGTTGGGTGGCTAGTAACCACCAACTTTGTTATAAAGGCTTCATATAAGCCAATTATGCATGGAAAAAAGAGATAGATGAAATTTTAATCAAACTAACCTTTGTTCACTTTGAACAAGAGTTGATGCCAAGAGCTGAAGGTCCTTACAAGCCTTTGTAAGTGGTGTATGGTGTGAACCCTTACGAGCCTTTGTATATTGTTCCATTTCCAAACGATGAATTGGTTCACAAGGATGCTAATGACAAATTGAAGGCCATGACGAAACTACACCAACAAGCTAGTGTGAAGATTGAAGCCGTGATTGACGTGTAGAAACAGAATTCCAACATGTATAGGAAACCTCGTGTCTTTCAAGATGGTGATTTGGTGTTGGTGCATATGAGGAAAGAACGTTTTCCAAACAAAAGTTGATGCCAAAAGCTGAAGGTCCTTATAAGCCTACGTAAGTGGTGTATGGTGTGAATCCTTACAAGCCTTTGTATTTCATTCCATTTCCAAATGGTGAATTGGTTCACAAGGATGCAAATGACAATTTGAAGGCCATGATGTAACTACACCAACAAGTTTGTGTGAAGATTGAAGCTGTGTATGACGTGCACAAACAGAATTCCAACATGCATAGGAAACCACGTGTCTTACAAGATGGTGACGTGGTTTAGGCGCATATGAGGAAATAACGTTTTGCTAACAAAAGGAAGAACAAAAGTTGATGACAAGAGCTGAAGGTCCTTACAAAGTGGTGACACATTTCAATGATAATACTTATAAGGTTGATCTGGGACGAGACCATGGAGTGCATGCTACCTATAATGTGGAAGACCTTTCACCGTATCTTGTTGAGGATGGCCTTGATGAATTAAGGTCATTTCCTTTCAAAGAGGGAGGGGAGGATCCATGCATGGCTCATGAAAAGCTGAAAAATGTGATGGATTAGTGATTACTAGTAGGCTAGAAGTTGGTTTGTACTCAATGGTTGAGTTGTGCATGGTAACCTACGTATTAAATTAGGGTCGCATGAAGGCTAGGGCAACATTTTAAAGGCTTAATAAGTGCTCAAAACTGTTACTTTTTGCTTCGTCAAGCCTTCTAGCCATTGTTGATACTCTTTGGTGGATTTGGATTACACTTTAATGCTTCTTTTTGCTCCTTAATGGAGCATGGACACTTTTTTCATTCAGCAGTGTGTCAGACGTTTTTTTGTGTGGTTTCATGAGTTTCTTTAATTTCCATTATTAGTTTTACTGAGTAGTTGGTTGGGCGGCTAGTAACCACCAACTTTGTTATAAAGGCTTCATATAAGCCAATTATGCATGGAAAAAAGAGATAGATGAAATTTTAATCAAACTAACCTTTGTTCACTTTGAACAAGAGTTGATGCCAAGAGCTGAAGGTCCTTACAAGCCTTTGTAAGTGGTGTATGGTGTGAACCCTTACGAGCCTTTGTATATTATTCCATTTCCAAACGATGAATTGGTTCACAAGGATGCTAATGACAAATTGAACGCCATGACGAAACTACACCAACAAGCTAGTGTGAAGATTGAAGCCGTGATTGACGTGTACAAACAGAATTCCAACATGTATAGGAAACCTCGTGTCTTTCAAGATGGTGATTTGGTGTTGGTGCATATGAGGAAAGAACGTTTTCCAAACAAAAGTTGATGCCAAAAGCTGAAGGTCCTTATAAGCCTACGTAAGTGGTGTATGGTGTGAATCCTTACAAGCCTTTGTATTTCATTCCATTTCCAAATGGTGAATTGGTTCACAAGGATGCAAATGACAATTTGAAGGCCATGATGTAACTACACCAACAAGTTTGTGTGGAGATTGAAGCTGTGTATGACGTGCACAAACAGAATTCCAACATGCATAGGAAACCACGTGTCTTACAAGATGGTGACGTGGTTTAGGCACATATGAGGAAATAACGTTTTGCTAACAAAAGGAAGAACAAAAGTTGATGACAAGAGCTGAAGGTCCTTACAAAGTGGTGACACATTTCAATGATAATACTTATAAGGTTGATCTGGGACGAGACCATGGAGTGCATGCTACCTTTAATGTGGAAGACCTTTCACCGTATCTTGTTGAGGATGGCCTTGATGAATTAAGGTCATTTCCTTTCAATGAGGGAGGGGAGGATCCATGCATGGCTCATGAAAAGCCGAAAAATGTGATGGATTAGTGATTACTAGTAGGCTAGAAGCTGGTTTGTACTCAATGGTTGAGTTGTGCATGGTAACCTACGTATTAAATTAGGGTCGCATGAAGGCTAGGGCAACATTTTAAAGGCTTAATAAGTGCTCAAAACTGTTACTTTTTGCTTTGTCAAGCCTTTTAGCCCTTATTGATACTCTTTGGTGGATTTGGATTACACTTTAATGCTTCTTTTTGCTCCTTAATGGAGCATGGACACTTTTTTCATTCATCAGTGTGTCAGACGTTTTTTTGTGTGGTTTCATGAGTTTCTTTAATTTCCATTATTAGTTTTACTGAGTAGTTGGTTGGGTGGCTAGTAACCACCAACTTTGTTATAAAGGCTTCATATAAGCCAATTATGCATGGAAAAAAGAGATAGATGAAATTTTAATCAAACTAACCTTTGTTCACTTTGAACAAGAGTTTATGCCAAGAGCTGAAGGTCCTTACAAGCCTTTGTAAGTGGTGTATGGTGTGAACCCTTACGAGCCTTTGTATATTATTCCATTTCCAAACGATGAATTGGTTCACAAGGATGCTAATGACAAATTGAAGGCCATGACGAAACTACACCAACAAGCTAGTGTGAAGATTGAAGCCGTGATTGACGTGTACAAACAGAATTCCAACATGTATAGGAAACCTCGTGTCTTTCAAGATGGTGATTTGGTGTTGGTGCATATGAGGAAAGAACGTTTTCCAAACAAAAGTTGATGCCAAAAGCTGAAGGTCCTTATAAGCCTACGTAAGTGGTGTATGGTGTGAATCCTTACAAGCCTTTGTATTTCATTCCATTTCCAAATGGTGAATTGGTTCACAAGGATGCAAATGACAATTTGAAGGCCATGATGTAACTACACCAACAAGTTTGTGTGGAGATTGAAGTGGTGTATGGTGTGAACCCTTACGAACCTTTGTATATTATTCCATTTCCAAACGATGAAGTGGTTTACAAGGATGCTAATGACAAGTTGAAGGCCATGACGAAACTACACCAACAAGCTAGTGTGAAGATTGAAGCCGTGATTGACGTGTAGAAACAGATTTCCAACATGTATAGGAAACCTCGTGTCTTTCAAGATGGTGATTTGGTGTTGGTGCATTTGAGGAAAGAACGTTTTCCAAACAAAAGTTGATGCCAAAAGCTAAAGGTCCTTATAAGCCTACGTAAGTGGTGTATGGTGTGAATCCTTACAAGCCTTTGTATTTCATTCCATTTCCAAATGGTGAATTGGTTCACAAGGATGCAAATGACAATTTGAAGGCCATGATGTAACTACACCAACAAGTTTGTGTGAAGATTGACGCTGTGTATGACGTGCACAAACAGATTTCCAACATGCATTGGAAACCACGTGTCTTACAAGATGGTGACGTGGTTTAGGCGCATATGAGGAAAGAACGTTTTGCTAACAAAAGGAAGAACAAAAGTTGATGACAAGAGCTGAAGGTCCTTACAAAGTGGTGACACATTTCAATGATAATACTTATAAGGTTGATCTGGGACGAGACCATGGAGTGCATGCTACCTTTAATGTGGAAGACCTTTCACCGTATCTTGTTGAGGATGGCCTTGATGAATTAAGGTCATTTCCTTTCAAAGAGGGAGGGGAGGATCCATGCATGGCTCATGAAAAGCCAAAAAATGTGATGGATTAGTGATTACTAGTAGGCTAGAAGCTGGTTTGTACTCAATGGTTGAGTTGTGCATGGTAACCTACGTATTAAATTAGGGTCGCATGAAGGCTAGGGCAACATTTTAAAGGCTTAATAAGTGCTCAAAACTGTTACTTTTTGCTTCGTCAAGCCTTCTAGCCATTGTTGATACTCTTTGGTGGATTTGGATTACACTTTAATGCTTCTTTTTGCTCCTTAATGGAGCATGGACACTTTTTTCATTCATCAGTGTGTCAGACGTTTTTTTGTGTGGTTTCATGAGTTTCTTTAATTTCCATTATTAGTTTTACTGAGTAGTTGGTTGGGTGGCTAGTAACCACCAACTTTGTTATAAAGGCTTCATATAAGCCAATTATGCATGGAAAAAAGAGATAGATGAAATTTTAATCAAACTAACCTTTGTTCACTTTGAACAAGAGTTGATGCCAAGAGCTGAAGGTCCTTACAAGCCTTTGTAAGTGGTGTATGGTGTGAATCCTTACGAGCCTTTGTATATTATTCCATTTCCAAACGATGAATTGGTTCACAAGGATGCTAATGACAAGTTGAAGGCCATGACGAAACTACACCAACAAGCTCGTGTGAAGATTGAAGCCGTGATTGACGTGTACAAACAGAATTCCAACATGTATAGGAAACCTCGTGTCTTTCAAGATGGTGATTTGGTGTTGGTGCATATGAGGAAAGAACTTTTTCCAAACAAAAGTTGATGCCAAAAGCTGAAGGTCCTTATAAGCCTACGTAAGTGGTGTATGGTGTGAATCCTTACAAGCCTTTGTATTTCATTCCATTTCCAAATGGTGAATTGGTTCACAAGGATGCAAATGACAATTTGAAGGCCATGATGTAACTACACCAACAAGTTTGTGTGAAGATTGAAGCTGTGTATGACGTGCACAAACAGAATTCCAACATGCATAGGAAACCACGTGTCTTACAAGATGGTGACGTGGTTTAGGCGCATATCAGGAAATAATGTTTTGCTAACAAAAGGAAGAACAAAAGTTGATGACAAGAGCTGAAGGTCCTTACAAGGTGGTGACACATTTCAATGATAATACTTATAAGGTTGATCTGGGACGAGACCATGGAGTGCATGCTACCTTTAATGTGGAAGACCTTTCACCGTATCTTGTTGAGGATGTCCTTGATGAATTAAGTTCATTTCCTTTCAAAGAGGGAGGGGAGGATCCATGCATGGCTCATGAAAAGCCGAAAAATGTGATGGATTAGTGATTACTAGTAGGCTAGAAGCTGGTTTGTACTCAATGGTTGAGTTGTGCATGGTAACCTACGTATTAAATTAGGGTCGCATGAAGGCTAGGGCAACATTTTAAAGGCTTAATAAGTGCTCAAAACTGTTACTTTTTGCTTCGTCAAGCCTTCTAGCCATTGTTGATACTCTTTGGTGGATTTGGATTACACTTTAATGCTTCTTTTTGCTCCTTAATGGAGCATGGACACTTTTTTCATTCATCAGTGTGTCAGACGTTTTTTTGTGTGGTTTCATGAGTTTCTTTAATTTCCATTATTAGTTTTACTGAGTAGTTGGTTGGGTGGCTAGTAACCACCAACTTTGTTATAAAGGCTTCATATAAGCCAATTATGCATGGAAAAAAGAGATAGATGAAATTTTAATCAAACTAACCTTTGTTCACTTTGAACAAGAGTTGATGCCAAGAGCTGAAGGTCCTTACAAGCCTTTGTAAGTGGTGTATGGTGTGAACCCTTACGAGCCTTTGTATATTATTCCATTTCCAAACGATGAATTGGTTCACAAGGATGCTAATGACAAATTGAAGGCCATGACGAAACTACACCAACAAGCTAGTGTGAAGATTGAAGCCGTGATTGACGTGTAGAAACAGAATTCCAACATGTATAGGAAACCTCGTGTCTTTCAAGATGGTGATTTGGTGTTGGTGCATATGAGAAAAGAACGTTTTCCAAACAAAAGTTGATGCCAAAAGCTGAAGGTCCTTATAAGCCTACGTAAGTGGTGTATGGTGTGAATCCTTACAAGCCTTTGTATTTCATTCCATTTCCAAATGGTGAATTGGTTCACAAGGATGCAAATGACAATTTGAAGGCCATGATGTAACTACACCAACAAGTTTGTGTGAAGATTGAAGCTGTGTATGACGTGCACAAACAGAATTCCAACATGCATAGGAAACCACGTGTCTTACAAGATGGTGACGTGGTTTAGGCGCATATGAGGAAATAACATTTTGCTAACAAAAGGAAGAACAAAAGTTGATGACAAGAGCTGAAGGTCCTTACAAAGTGGTGACACATTTCAATGATAATACTTATAAGGTTGATCTGGGACGAGACCATGGAGTGCATGCTACCTTTAATGTGGAAGACCTTTCACCGTATCTTGTTGAGGATGGCCTTGATGAATTAAGGTCATTTCCTTTCAAAGAGGGAGGGGAGGATCCATGCATGGCTCATGAAAAGCTGAAAAATGTGATGGATTAGTGATTACTAGTAGGCTAGAAGTTGGTTTGTACTCAATGGTTGAGTTGTGCATGGTAACCTACGTATTAAATTAGGGTCGCATGAAGGCTAGGGCAACATTTTAAAGGCTTAATAAGTGCTCAAAACTGTTACTTTTTGCTTCGTCAAGCCTTCTAGCCATTGTTGATACTCTTTGGTGGATTTGGATTACACTTTAATGCTTCTTTTTGCTCCTTAATGGAGCATGGACACTTTTTTCATTCAGCAGTGTGTCAGACGTTTTTTTGTGTGGTTTCATGAGTTTCTTTAATTTCCATTATTAGTTTTACTGAGTAGTTGGTTGGGCGGCTAGTAACCACCAACTTTGTTATAAAGGCTTCATATAAGCCAATTATGCATGGAAAAAAGAGATAGATGAAATTTTAATCAAACTAACCTTTGTTCACTTTGAACAAGAGTTGATGCCAAGAGCTGAAGGTCCTTACAAGCCTTTGTAAGTGGTGTATGGTGTGAACCCTTACGAGCCTTTGTATATTATTCCATTTCCAAACGATGAATTGGTTCACAAGGATGCTAATGACAAATTGAAGGCCATGACGAAACTACACCAACAAGCTAGTGTGAAGATTGAAGCCGTGATTGACGTGTACAAACAGAATTCCAACATGTATAGGAAACCTCGTGTCTTTCAAGATGGTGATTTGGTGTTGGTGCATATGAGGAAAGAACGTTTTCCAAACAAAAGTTGATGCCAAAAGCTGAAGGTCCTTATAAGCCTACGTAAGTGGTGTATGGTGTGAATCCTTACAAGCCTTTGTATTTCATTCCATTTCCAAATGGTGAATTGGTTCACAAGGATGCAAATGACAATTTGAAGGCCATGATGTAACTACACCAACAAGTTTGTGTGGAGATTGAAGCTGTGTATGACGTGCACAAACAGAATTCCAACATGCATAGGAAACCACGTGTCTTACAAGATGGTGACGTGGTTTAGGCACATATGAGGAAATAACGTTTTGCTAACAAAAGGAAGAACAAAAGTTGATGACAAGAGCTGAAGGTCCTTACAAAGTGGTGACACATTTCAATGATAATACTTATAAGGTTGATCTGGGACGAGACCATGGAGTGCATGCTACCTTTAATGTGGAAGACCTTTCACCGTATCTTGTTGAGGATGGCCTTGATGAATTAAGGTCATTTCCTTTCAAAGAGGGAGGGGAGGATCCATGCATGGCTCATGAAAAGCCGAAAAATGTGATGGATTAGTGATTACTAGTAGGCTAGAAGCTGGTTTGTACTCAATGGTTGAGTTGTGCATGGTAACCTACGTATTAAATTAGGGTCGCATGAAGGCTAGGGCAACATTTTAAAGGCTTAATAAGTGCTCAAAACTGTTACTTTTTGCTTCGTCAAGCCTTCTAGCCATTGTTGATACTCTTTGGTGGATTTGGATTACACTTTAATGCTTCTTTTTGCTCCTTAATGGAGCATGGACACTTTTTTCATTCATCAGTGTGTCAGACGTATTTTTGTGTGGTTTCATGAGTTTCTTTAATTTCCATTATTAGTTTTACTGAGTAGTTGGTTGGGTGGCTAGTAACCACCAACTTTGTTATAAAGGCTTCATATAAGCCAATTATGCATGGAAAAAAGAGATAGATGAAATTTTAATCAAACTAACCTTTGTTCACTTTGAACAAGAGTTGATGCCAAGAGCTGAAGGTCCTTACAAGCCTTTGTAAGTGGTGTATGGTGTGAACCCTTACGAGCCTTTGTATATTATTCCATTTCCAAACGATGAATTGGTTCACAAGGATGCTAATGACAAATTGAAGGCCATGACGAAACTACACCAACAAGCTAGTGTGAAGATTGAAGCCGTGATTGACGTGTAGAAACAGAATTCCAACATGTATAGGAAACCTCGTGTCTTTCAAGATGGTGATTTGGTGTTGGTGCATATGAGGAAAGAACGTTTTCCAAACAAAAGTTGATGCCAAAAGCTGAAGGTCCTTATAAGCCTACGTAAGTGGTGTATGGTGTGAATCCTACAAGCCTTTGTATTTCATTCCATTTCCAAATGGTGAATTGGTTCACAAGGATGCAAATGACAATTTGAAGGCCATGATGTAACTACACCAACAAGTTTGTGTGAAGATTGAAGCTGTGTATGACGTGCACAAACAGAATTCCAACATGCATTGGAAACCACGTGTCTTACAAGATGGTGACGTGGTTTAGGCGCATATCAGGAAATAATGTTTTGCTAACAAAAGGAAGAACAAAAGTTGATGACAAGAGCTGAAGGTCCTTACAAGGTGGTGACACATTTCAATGATAATACTTATAAGGTTGATCTGGGACGAGACCATGCAGTGCATGCTACCTTTAATGTGGAAGACCTTTCACCGTATCTTGTTGAGGATGTCCTTGATGAATTAAGTTCATTTCCTTTCAAAGAGGGAGGGGAGGATCCATGCATGGCTCATGAAAAGCCGAAAAATGTGATGGATTAGTGATTACTAGTAGGCTAGAAGCTGGTTTGTACTCAATGGTTGAGTTGTGCATGGTAACCTACGTATTAAATTAGGGTCGCATGAAGGCTAGGGCAACATTTTAAAGGCTTAATAAGTGCTCAAAACTGTTACTTTTTGCTTCGTCAAGCCTTTTAGCCATTGTTGATACTCTTTGGTGGATTTGGATTACACTTTAATGCTTCTTTTTGCTCCTTAATGGAGCATGGACACTTTTTTCATTCAACAGTGTGTCAGACGTTTTTTTGTGTGGTTTCATGAGTTTCTTTAATTTCCATTATTAGTTTTACTGAGTAGTTGGTTGGGCGGCTAGGAACCACCAACTTTGTTATAAAGGCTTCATATAAGCCAATTATGCATGGAAAAAAGAGATAGATGAAATTTTAATCAAACTAACCTTTGTTCACTTTGAACAAGAGTTGATGCCAAGAGCTGAAGGTCCTTACAAGCCTTTGTAAGTGGTGTATGGTGTGAATCCTTACGAGCCTTTGTATATTATTCCATTTCCAAACGATGAATTGGTTCACAAGGATGCTAATGACAAGTTGAAGGCCATGACGAAACTACACCAACAAGCTAGTGTGAAGATTGAAGCCGTGATTGACGTGTAGAAACAGAATTCCAACATGTATAGGAAACCTCGTGTCTTTCAAGATGGTGATTTGGTGTTGGTGCATATGAGGAAAGAACGTTTTCCAAACAAAAGTTGATGCCAAAAGCTGAAGGTCCTTATAAGCCTACGTAAGTGGTGTATGGTGTGAATCCTTACAAGCCTTTGTATTTCATTCCATTTCCAAATGGTGAATTGGTTCACAAGGATGCAAATGACAATTTGAAGGCCATGATGTAACTACACCAACAAGTTTGTGTGAAGATTGAAGCTGTGTATGACGTGCACAAACAGAATTCCAACATGCATAGGAAACCACGTGTCTTACAAGATGGTGACGTGGTTTAGGCGCATATGAGGAAATAACGTTTTGCTAACAAAAGGAAGAACAAATGTTGATGACAAGAGCTGAAGGTCCTTACAAAGTGGTGACACATTTCAATGATAATACTTATAAGGTTGATCTGGGACGAGACCATGGAGTGCATGCTACCTTTAATGTGGAAGACCTTTCACCGTATCTTGTTGAGGATGGCCTTGATGAATTAAGGTCATTTCCTTTCAATGAGGGAGGGGAGGATCCATGCATGGCTCATGAAAAGCCGAAAAATGTGATGGATTAGTGATTACTAGTAGGCTAGAAGCTGGTTTGTACTCAATGGTTGAGTTGTGCATGGTAACCTACGTATTAAATTAGGGTCGCATGAAGGCTAGGGCAACATTTTAAAGGCTTAATAAGTGCTCAAAACTGTTACTTTTTGCTTCGTCAAGCCTTCTAGCCATTGTTGATACTCTTTGGTGGATTTGGATTACACTTTAATGCTTCTTTTTGCTCCTTAATGGAGCATGGACACTTTTTTCATTCATCAGTGTGTCAGACGTTTTTTTGTGTGGTTTCATGAGTTTCTTTAATTTCCATTATTAGTTTTACTGAGTAGTTGGTTGGGTGGCTAGTAACCACCAACTTTGTTATAAAGGCTTCATATAAGCCAATTATGCATGGAAAAAAGAGATAGATGAAATTTTAATCAAACTAACCTTTGTTCACTTTGAACAAGAGTTGATGCCAAGAGCTGAAGGTCCTTACAAGCCTTTGTAAGTGGTGTATGGTGTGAACCCTTAGGAGCCTTTGTATATTATTCCATTTCCAAACGATGAATTGGTTCACAAGGATGCTAATGACAAATTGAAGGCCATGACGAAACTACACCAACAAGCTAGTGTGAAGATTGAAGCCGTGATTGACGTGTAGAAACAGAATTCCAACATGTATAGGAAACCTCGTGTCTTTCAAGATGGTGATTTGGTGTTGGTGCATATGAGGAAAGAACGTTTTCCAAACAAAAGTTGATGCCAAAAGCTGAAGGTCCTTATAAGCCTACGTAAGTGGTGTATGGTGTGAATCCTTACAAAGGCTATTTCAATCCATTTCCAAATGGTGAATTGGTTCACAAGGATGCAAATGACAATTTGAAGGCCATGATGTAACTACACCAACAAGTTTGTGTGGAGATTGAAGCTGTGTATGACGTGCACAAACAGAATTCCAACATGCATAGGAAACCACGTGTCTTACAAGATGGTGACGTGGTTTAGGCGCATATGAGGAAATAACGTTTTGCTAACAAAAGGAAGAACAAAAGTTGATGACAAGAGCTGAAGGTCCTTACAAAGTGGTGACACATTTCAATGATAATACTTATAAGGTTGATCTGGGACGAGACCATGGAGTGCATGCTACCTTTAATGTGGAAGACCTTTCACCGTATCTTTTTGAGGATGGCCTTGATGAATTAAGGTCATTTCCTTTCAAAGAGGGAGGGGAGGATCCATGCATGGCTCATGAAAAGCCGAAAAATGTGATGGATTAGTGATTACTAGTAGGCTAGAAGCTGGTTTGTACTCAATGGTTGAGTTGTGCATGGTAACCTACGTATTAAATTAGGGTCGCATGAAGGCTAGGGCAACATTTTAAAGGCTTAATAAGTGCTCAAAACTGTTACTTTTTGCTTCGTCAAGCCTTCTAGCCATTATTGATACTCTTTGGTGGATTTGGATTACACTTTAATGCTTCTTTTTGCTCCTTAATGGAGCATGGACACTTTTTTCATTCATCAGTGTGTCAGACATTTTTTTGTGTGGTTTCATGAGTTTCTTTAATTTCCATTATTAGTTTTACTGAGTAGTTGGTTGGGTGGCTAGTAACCACCAACTTTGTTATAAAGGCTTCATATAAGCCAATTATGCATGGAAAAAAGAGATAGATGAAATTTTAATCAAACTAACCTTTGTTCACTTTGAACAAGAGTTGATGCCAAGAGCTGAAGGTCCTTACAAGCCTTTGTAAGTGGTGTATGGTGTGAACCCTTACGAGCCTTTGTATATTGTTCCATTTCCAAACGATGAATTGGTTCACAAGGATGCTAATGACAAATTGAAGGCCATGACGAAACTACACCAACAAGCTAGTGTGAAGATTGAAGCCGTGATTGACGTGTAGAAACAGAATTCCAACATGTATAGGAAACCTCGTGTCTTTCAAGATGGTGATTTGGTGTTGGTGCATATGAGGAAAGAACGTTTTCCAAACAAAAGTTGATGCCAAAAGCTGAAGGTCCTTATAAGCCTACGTAAGTGGTGTATGGTGTGAATCCTTACAAGCCTTTGTATTTCATTCCATTTCCAAATGGTGAATTGGTTCACAAGGATGCAAATGACAATTTGAAGGCCATGATGTAACTACACCAACAAGTTTGTGTGAAGATTGAAGCTGTGTATGACGTGCACAAACAGAATTCCAACATGCATAGGAAACCACGTGTCTTACAAGATGGTGACGTGGTTTAGGCGCATATGAGGAAATAACGTTTTGCTAACAAAAGGAAGAACAAAAGTTGATGAAAAGAGCTGAAGGTCCTTACAAAGTGGTGACACATTTCAATGATAATACTTATAAGGTTGATCTGGGACGAGACCATGGAGTGCATGCTACCTATAATGTGGAAGACCTTTCACCGTATCTTGTTGAGGATGGCCTTGATGAATTAAGGTCATTTCCTTTCAAAGAGGGAGGGGAGGATCCATGCATGGCTCATGAAAAGCTGAAAAATGTGATGGATTAGTGATTACTAGTAGGCTAGAAGCTGGTTTGTACTCAATGGTTGAGTTGTGCATGGTAACCTACGTATTAAATTAGGGTCGCATGAAGGCTAGGGCAACATTTTAAAGGCTTAATAAGTGCTCAAAACTGTTACTTTTTGCTTCGTCAAGCCTTCTAGCCATTGTTGATACTCTTTGGTGGATTTGGATTACACTTTAATGCTTCTTTTTGCTCCTTAATGGAGCATGGACACTTTTTTCATTCAGCAGTGTGTCAGACGTTTTTTTGTGTGGTTTCATGAGTTTCTTTAATTTCCATTATTAGTTTTACTGAGTAGTTGGTTGGGCGGCTAGTAACCACCAACTTTGTTATAAAGGCTTCATATAAGCCAATTATTCATGGAAAAAAGAGATAGATGAAATTTTAATCAAACTAACCTTTGTTCACTTTGAACAAGAGTTGATGCCAAGAGCTGAAGGTCCTTACAAGCCTTTGTAAGTGGTGTATGGTGTGAACCCTTACGAGCCTTTGTATATTATTCCATTTCCAAACGATGAATTGGTTCACAAGGATGCTAATGACAAATTGAAGGCCATGACGAAACTACACCAACAAGCTAGTGTGAAGATTGAAGCCGTGATTGACGTGTAGAAACAGAATTCCAACATGTATAGGAAACCTCGTGTCTTTCAAGATGGTGATTTGGTGATGGTGCATATGAGGAAAGAACGTTTTCCAAACAAAAGTTGATGCCAAAAGCTGAAGGTCCTTATAAGCCTACGTAAGTGGTGTATGGTGTGAATCCTTACAAGCCTTTGTATTTCATTCCATTTCCAAATGGTGAATTGGTTCACAAGGATGCAAATGACAATTTGAAGGCCATGATGTAACTACACCAACAAGTTTGTGTGGAGATTGAAGCTGTGTATGACGTGCACAAACAGAATTCCAACATGCATAGGAAACCACGTGTCTTACAAGATGGTGACGTGGTTTAGGCGCATATGAGGAAATAACGTTTTGCTAACAAAAGGAAGAACAAAAGTTGATGACAAGAGCTGAAGGTCCTTACAAAGTGGTGACACATTTCAATGATAATACTTATAAGGTTGATCTGGGACGAGACCATGGAGTGCATGCTACCTTTAATGTGGAAGACCTTTCACCGTATCTTGTTGAGGATGGCCTTGATGAATTAAGGTCATTTCCTTTCAAAGAGGGAGGGGAGGATCCATGCATGGCTCATGAAAAGCCGAAAAATGTGATGGATTAGTGATTACTAGTAGGCTAGAAGCTGGTTTGTACTCAATGGTTGAGTTGTGCATGGTAACCTACGTATTAAATTAGGGTCGCATGAAGGCTAGGGCAACATTTTAAAGGCTTAATAAGTGCTCAAAACTGTTACTTTTTGCTTCGTCAAGCCTTCTAGCCATTGTTGATACTCTTTGGTGGATTTGGATTACACTTTAATGCTTCTTTTTGCTCCTTAATGGAGCATGGACACTTTTTTCATTCATCAGTGTGTCAGACGTTTTTTTGTGTGGTTTCATGAGTTTCTTTAATTTCCATTATTAGTTTTACTGAGTAGTTGGTTGGGTGGCTAGTAACCACCAACTTTGTTATAAAGGCTTCATATAAGCCAATTATGCATGGAAAAAAGAGATAGATGAAATTTTAATCAAACTAACCTTTGTTCACTTTGAACAAGAGTTGATGCCAAGAGCTGAAGGTCCTTACAAGCCTTTGTAAGTGGTGTATGGTGTGAACCCTTACGAGCCTTTGTATATTATTCCATTTCCAAACGATGAATTGGTTCACAAGGATGCTAATGACAAATTGAAGGCCATGACGAAACTACACCAACAAGCTAGTGTGAAGATTGAAGCCGTGATTGACGTGTACAAACAGAATTCCAACATGTATAGGAAACCTCGTGTCTTTCAAGATGGTGATTTGGTGTTGGTGCATATGAGGAAAGAACGTTTTCCAAACAAAAGTTGATGCCAAAAGCTGAAGGTCCTTATAAGCCTACGTAAGTGGTGTATGGTGTGAATCCTTACAAGCCTTTGTATTTCATTCCATTTCCAAATGGTGAATTGGTTCACAAGGATGCAAATGACAATTTGAAGGCCATGATGTAACTACACCAACAAGTTTGTGTGAAGATTGAAGCTGTGTATGACGTGCACAAACAGAATTCCAACATGCATAGGAAACCACGTGTCTTACAAGATGGTGACGTGGTTTAGGCGCATATCAGGAAATAATGTTTTGCTAACAAAAGGAAGAACAAAAGTTGATGACAAGAGCTGAAGGTCCTTACAAGGTGGTGACACATTTCAATGATAATACTTATAAGGTTGATCTGGGACGAGACCATGGAGTGCATGCTACCTTTAATGTGGAAGACCTTTCACCGTATCTTGTTGAGGATGTCCTTGATGAATTAAGTTCATTTCCTTTCAAAGAGGGAGGGGAGGATCCATGCATGGCTCATGAAAAGCCGAAAAATGTGATGGATTAGTGATTACTAGTAGGCTAGAAGCTGGTTTGTACTCAATGGTTGAGTTGTGCATGGTAACCTACGTATTAAATTAGGGTCGCATGAAGGCTAGGGCAACATTTTAAAGGCTTAATAAGTGCTCAAAACTGTTACTTTTTGCTTCGTCAACCCTTTTAGCCATTGTTGATACTCTTTGGTGGATTTGGATTACACTTTAATGCTTCTTTTTGCTCCTTAATGGAGCATGGACACTTTTTTCATTCATCAGTGTGTCAGACGTTTTTTTGTGTGGTTTCATGAGTTTCTTTAATTTCCATTATTAGTTTTACTGAGTAGTTGGTTGGGCGGCTAGTAACCACCAACTTTGTTATAAAGGCTTCATATAAGCCAATTATGCATGGAAAAAAGAGATAGATGAAATTTTAATCAAACTAACCTTTGTTCACTTTGAACAAGAGTTGATGCCAAGAGCTGAAGGTCCTTACAAGCCTTTGTAAGTGGTGTATGGTGTGAATCCTTACGAGCCTTTGTATATTATTCCATTTCCAAACGATGAATTGGTTCACAAGGATGCTAATGACAAGTTGAAGGCCATGACGAAACTACACCAACAAGCTAGTGTGAAGATTGAAGCCGTGATTGACGTGTAGAAACAGAATTCCAACATGTATAGGAAACCTCGTGTCTTTCAAGATGGTGATTTGGTGTTGGTGCATATGAGGAAAGAACGTTTTCCAAACAAAAGTTGATGCCAAAAGCTGAAGGTCCTTATAAGCCTACGTAAGTGGTGTATGGTGTGAATCCTTACAAGCCTTTGTATTTCATTCCATTTCCAAATGGTGAATTGGTTCACAAGGATGCAAATGACAATTTGAAGGCCATGATGTAACTACACCAACAAGTTTGTGTGAAGATTGAAGCTGTGTATGACGTGCACAAACAGAATTCCAACATGCATAGGAAACCACGTGTCTTACAAGATGGTGACGTGGTTTAGGCGCATATGAGGAAATAACGTTTTGCTAACAAAAGGAAGAACAAATGTTGATGACAAGAGCTGAAGGTCCTTACAAAGTGGTGACACATTTCAATGATAATACTTATAAAGTTGATCTGGGACGAGACCATGGAGTGCATGCTACCTTTAATGTGGAAGACCTTTCACCGTATCTTGTTGAGGATGGCCTTGATGAATTAAGGTCATTTCCTTTCAATGAGGGAGGGGAGGATCCATGCATGGCTCATGAAAAGCCGAAAAATGTGATGGATTAGTGATTACTAGTAGGCTAGAAGCTGGTTTGTACTCAATGGTTGAGTTGTGCAAGGTAACCTACGTATTAAATTAGGGTCGCATGAAGGCTAGGGCAACATTTTAAAGGCTTAATAAGTGCTCAAAACTGTTACTTTTTGCTTCGTCAAGCCTTCTAGCCATTGTTGATACTCTTTGGTGGATTTGGATTACACTTTAATGCTTCTTTTTGCTCCTTAATGGAGCATGGACACTTTTTTCATTCATCAGTGTGTCAGACGTTTTTTTGTGTGGTTTCATGAGTTTCTTTAATTTCCATTATTAGTTTTACTGAGTAGTTGGTTGGGTGGCTAGTAACCACCAACTTTGTTATAAAGGCTTCATATAAGCCAATTATGCATGGAAAAAAGAGATAGATGAAATTTTAATCAAACTAACCTTTGTTCACTTTGAACAAGAGTTGATGCCAAGAGCTGAAGGTCCTTACAAGCCTTTGTAAGTGGTGTATGGTGTGAACCCTTACGAGCCTTTGTATATTATTCCATTTCCAAACGATGAATTGGTTCACAAGGATGCTAATGACAAATTGAAGGCCATGACGAAACTACACCAACAGGCTAGTGTGAAGATTGAAGCCGTGATTGACGTGTAGAAACAGAATTCCAACATGTATAGGAAACCTCGTGTCTTTCAAGATGGTGATTTGGTGTTGGTGCATATGAGGAAAGAACGTTTTCCAAACAAAAGTTGATGCCAAAAGCTGAAGGTCCTTATAAGCCTACGTAAGTGGTGTATGGTGTGAATCCTTACAAGCCTTTGTATTTCAATCCATTTCCAAATGGTGAATTGGTTCACAAGGATGCAAATGACAATTTGAAGGCCATGATGTAACTACACCAACAAGTTTGTGTGGAGATTGAAGCTGTGTATGACGTGCACAAACAGAATTCCAACATGCATAGGAAACCACGTGTCTTACAAGATGGTGACGTGGTTTAGGCGCATATGAGGAAATAACGTTTTGCTAACAAAAGGAAGAACAAAAGTTGATGACAAGAGCTGAAGGTCCTTACAAAGTGGTGACACATTTCAATGATAATACTTATAAGGTTGATCTGGGACGAGACCATGGAGTGCATGCTACCTTTAATGTGGAAGACCTTTCACCGTATCTTGTTGAGGATGGCCTTGATGAATTAAGGTCATTTCCTTTCAAAGAGGGAGGGGAGGATCCATGCATGGCTCATGAAAAGCCGAAAAATGTGATGGATTAGTGATTACTAGTAGGCTAGAAGCTGGTTTGTACTCAATGGTTGAGTTGTGCATGGTAACCTACGTATTAAATTAGGGTCGCATGAAGGCTAGGGCAACATTTTAAAGGCTTAATAAGTGCTCAAAACTGTTACTTTTTGCTTCGTCAAGCCTTCTAGCCATTGTTGATACTCTTTGGTGGATTTGGATTACACTTTAATGCTTCTTTTTGCTCCTTAATGGAGCATGGACACTTTTTTCATTCATCAGTGTGTCAGACGTTTTTTTGTGTGGTTTCATGAGTTTCTTTAATTTCCATTATTAGTTTTACTAAGTAGTTGGTTGGGTGGCTAGTAACCACCAACTTTGTTATAAAGGCTTCATATAAGCCAAATATGCATGGAAAAAAGAGATAGATGAAATTTTAATCAAACTAACCTTTGTTCACTTTGAACAAGAGTTGATGCCAAGAGCTGAAGGTCCTTACAAGCCTTTGTAAGTGGTGTATGGTGTGAACCCTTACGAGCCTTTGTATATTATTCCATTTCCAAACGATGAATTGGTTCACAAGGATGCTAATGACAAATTGAAGGCCATGACGAAACTACACCAACAAGCTAGTGTGAAGATTGAAGCCGTGATTGACGTGTAGAAACAGAATTCCAACATGTATAGGAAACCTCGTGTCTTTCAAGATGGTGATTTGGTGTTGGTGCATATGAGGAAAGAACGTTTTCCAAACAAAAGTTGATGCCAAAAGCTGAAGGTCCTTATAAGCCTACGTAAGTGGTGTATGGTGTGAATCCTTACAAGCCTTTGTATTTCATTCCATTTCCAAATGGTGAATTGGTTCACAAGGATGCAAATGACAATTTGAAGGCCATGATGTAACTACACCAACAAGTTTGTGTGAAGATTGAAGCTGTGTATGACGTGCACAAACAGAATTCCAACATGCATAGGAAACCACGTGTCTTACAAGATGGTGACGTGGTTTAGGCGCATATGAGGAAATAACGTTTTGCTAACAAAAGGAAGAACAAATGTTGATGACAAGAGCTGAAGGTCCTTACAAAGTGGTGACACATTTCAATGATAATACTTATAAGGTTGATCTGGGACGAGACCATGGAGTGCATGCTACCTTTAATGTGGAAGACCTTTCACCGTATCTTGTTGAGGATGGCCTTGATGAATTAAGGTCATTTCCTTTCAATGAGGGAGGGGAGGATCCATGCATGGCTCATGAAAAGCCGAAAAATGTGATGGATTAGTGATTACTAGTAGGCTAGAAGCTGGTTTGTACTCAATGGTTGAGTTGTGCATGGTAACCTACGTATTAAATTAGGGTCGCATGAAGGCTAGGGCAACATTTTAAAGGCTTAATAAGTGCTCAAAACTGTTACTTTTTGCTTCGTCAAGCCTTCTAGCCATTGTTGATACTCTTTGGTGGATTTGGATTACACTTTAATGCTTCTTTTTGCTCCTTAATGGAGCATGGACACTTTTTTCATTCATCAGTGTGTCAGACGTTTTTTTGTGTGGTTTCATGAGTTTCTTTAATTTCCATTATTAGTTTTACTAAGTAGTTGGTTGGGTGGCTAGTAACCACCAACTTTGTTATAAAGGCTTCATATAAGCCAAATATGCATGGAAAAAAGAGATAGATGAAATTTTAATCAAACTAACCTTTGTTCACTTTGAACAAGAGTTGATGCCAAGAGCTGAAGGTCCTTACAAGCCTTTGTAAGTGGTGTATGGTGTGAACCCTTACGAGCCTTTGTATATTATTCCATTTCCAAACGATGAATTGGTTCACAAGGATGCTAATGACAAATTGAAGGCCATGACGAAACTACACCAACAAGCTAGTGTGAAGATTGAAGCCGTGATTGACGTGTAGAAACAGAATTCCAACATGTATAGGAAACCTCGTGTCTTTCAAGATGGTGATTTGGTGTTGGTGCATATGAGGAAAGAACGTTTTCCAAACAAAAGTTGATGCCAAAAGCTGAAGGTCCTTATAAGCCTACGTAAGTGGTGTATGGTGTGAATCCTTACAAGCCTTTGTATTTCATTCCATTTCCAAATGGTGAATTGGTTCACAAGGATGCAAATGACAATTTGAAGGCCATGATGTAACTACACCAACAAGTTTGTGTGAAGATTGAAGCTGTGTATGACGTGCACAAACAGAATTCCAACATGCATAGGAAACCACGTGTCTTACAAGATGGTGACGTGGTTTAGGCGCATATGAGGAAATAACGTTTTGCTAACAAAAGGAAGAACAAATGTTGATGACAAGAGCTGAAGGTCCTTACAAAGTGGTGACACATTTCAATGATAATACTTATAAGGTTGATCTGGGACGAGACCATGGAGTGCATGCTACCTTTAATGTGGAAGACCTTTCACCGTATCTTGTTGAGGATGGCCTTGATGAATTAAGGTCATTTCCTTTCAATGAGGGAGGGGAGGATCCATGCATGGCTCATGAAAAGCCGAAAAATGTGATGGATTAGTGATTACTAGTAGGCTAGAAGCTGGTTTGTACTCAATGGTTGAGTTGTGCATGGTAACCTACGTATTAAATTAGGGTCGCATGAAGGCTAGGGCAACATTTTAAAGGCTTAATAAGTGCTCAAAACTGTTACTTTTTGCTTCGTCAAGCCTTCTAGCCATTGTTGATACTCTTTGGTGGATTTGGATTACACTTTAATGCTTCTTTTTGCTCCTTAATGGAGCATGGACACTTTTTTCATTCATCAGTGTGTCAGACGTTTTTTTGTGTGGTTTCATGAGTTTCTTTAATTTCCATTATTAGTTTTACTGAGTAGTTGGTTGGGTGGCTAGTAACCACCAACTTTGTTATAAAGGCTTCATATAAGCCAATTATGCATGGAAAAAAGAGATAGATGAAATTTTAATCAAACTAACCTTTGTTCACTTTGAACAAGAGTTGATGCCAAGAGCTGAAGGTCCTTACAAGCCTTTGTAAGTGGTGTATGGTGTGAACCCTTACGAGCCTTTGTATATTATTCCATTTCCAAACGATGAATTGGTTCACAAGGATGCTAATGACAAATTGAAGGCCATGACGAAACTACACCAACAAGCTAGTGTGAAGATTGAAGCCGTGATTGACGTGTAGAAACAGAATTCCAACATGTATAGGAAACCTCGTGTCTTTCAAGATGGTGATTTGGTGTTGGTGCATATGAGGAAAGAACGTTTTCCAAACAAAAGTTGATGCCAAAAGCTGAAGGTCCTTATAAGCCTACGTAAGTGGTGTATGGTGTGAATCCTTACAAGCCTTTGTATTTCAATCCATTTCCAAATGGTGAATTGGTTCACAAGGATGCAAATGACAATTTGAAGGCCATGATGTAACTACACCAACAAGTTTGTGTGGAGATTGAAGCTGTGTATGACGTGCACAAACAGAATTCCAACATGCATAGGAAACCACGTGTCTTACAAGATGGTGACGTGGTTTAGGCGCATATGAGGAAATAACGTTTTGCTAACAAAAGGAAGAACAAAAGTTGATGACAAGAGCTGAAGGTCCTTACAAAGTGGTGACACATTTCAATGATAATACTTATAAGGTTGATCTGGGACGAGACCATGGAGTGCATGCTACCTTTAATGTGGAAGACCTTTCACCGTATCTTGTTGAGGATGGCCTTGATGAATTAAGGTCATTTCCTTTCAAAGAGGGAGGGGAGGATCCATGCATGGCTCATGAAAAGCCGAAAAATGTGATGGATTAGTGATTACTAGTAGGCTAGAAGCTGGTTTGTACTCAATGGTTGAGTTGTGCATGGTAACCTACGTATTAAATTAGGGTCGCATGAAGGCTAGGGCAACATTTTAAAGGCTTAATAAGTGCTCAAAACTGTTACTTTTTGCTTCGTCAAGCCTTCTAGCCATTGTTGATACTCTTTGGTGGATTTGGATTACACTTTAATGCTTCTTTTTGCTCCTTAATGGAGCATGGACACTTTTTTCATTCATCAGTGTGTCAGACGTTTTTTTGTGTGGTTTCATGAGTTTCTTTAATTTCCATTATTAGTTTTACTGAGTAGTTGGTTGGGTGGCTAGTAACCACCAACTTTGTTATAAAGGCTTCATATAAGCCTATTTGGGGGTTCCTATGTGTGTTACTAAACTGTTTGATAGAGATTGTAAAAAGTTGATTGAAAAGATTAAGTTGAGAATTTTCAATTGGAAGTGTAAAACCTTATCTTTTGCTGGCAGATTGCAACTCATTAATTCGGTTTTAACTTCTATTCATGTTTATTGGGCCTCTATTTTTAAAATTCCAATTGCTACTATTAATGAGATTGAAAAGATGTGCAGGAGTTTTTTATGGGCTAATGGTGAGATAGTTAAAGGGAAAGCTAAAGTTAAATGGCTTGATATTTGTAAACCTAAGGAGTATGGTGGGCTGGGAATAAAGAATTTGAGGAAATGGAATGATGCTTTACTTGCTAAACATGTTTGGAATGTGGTTAATAACAAAAATTCCCTGTGGGTGCAGTGGGTGAGAATCAATTATATTGGCAGCAGGAATTTTTGGGATATTCTGCAGAAAAAGAGTATGAACTGGACATGGAAGAGATTTTTGGAGATAAGGAATACTGTTAGGCCTCATGTTATTTCTTGTGTGGGTAATGGGAGGAACACTTCTTTATGGCATGATTGGTGGCATCCTATTGGTATTCTTTGCGCCATTATTCCTAGGAGAGAGTGGATTAGTAATGGGCTTAGTGATTCTGCTTTAGTTTGTGATGTTCTTGAGTTGGAGTCGTATTCTTGGCCGGTTGAGTGGGTTAATAAGTACCCTGGATTGACTGAAGCTCCTATGTTTTGTATTGATTCTAATTTGAATGATGTTATTGGATGGAGGGATAAGGGAGGTATATGCAGAAAATTCTCTTGCAAACAGGTGTGGAATGATTTGAATAATTTTGGGGATATTGTGCCTTGGTTTAATCTTGTTTGGTATAATAATTGCATTCCTCGCAACTCTTTTATTTTATGGCTGGCTGTCCTGAACAGATTAAAAACTCAGGATAGGGTTAGAGGATGGGAATTGGCTGGTAATTTGCTGTGTCCTTTTTGTGATAATGTTCCTGATTCGCATAGCCATTTATTCTTTAATTGTGAGTATTCCTCTAGAATCTGGAAATATTTCTGCAGTAAAGTGGGGCTAAATTTGAAAAGGGTTGAATGGAATGATCTTATTTTAATGTTGAACAGAATGCTTAAAATGAAGACAGGTGAGAATTTGATCATTAAATGTATGTTTGCTAGCTGTGTGTCTAATATTTGGAGAGAGAGAAATGCTAGACTTTTTGGTTCCAGCAGAATATCAGTTGAGGGGGTTATAGCTAGAATTGAGAATGAGATTCGTTTGAAGCTGATGGGATTAAAGAAAAGAGTTAAAATGATCAATAATAAGGTTTATTTGATCTGGGGTATTTCGGGAATTGAGAATGTTGAATAATGAAGATCAATTTCTGGTTTTGCTGTTTTGAGTGTGGTTGGTTATGGTTTTGGGTTTGGCAGTGGTGGCAGTTAAATAAGGATGATGTTATTAATGGTATTTGGTGGGGGTTTTTTGGGAATAAAAATATGCACAAAGGAATTGACGGAATATGTCGCTGGTTGGAGAGTTTACTCTTTAATCATGTGACTTGTACCTATGGGATTTGCTGTTTGGATATGATCTTAATTGAGATTATCCAAATAGTGAATCCTAGACATGTGATTGATGCCATGTCTAGTATGAAACTTAATTTGATTCACTGGTGTTTTGGAATTATTTTTTTGTGTTTCTATTTGAGTTTGTGGTGCAGAAAGGCGAAGCAAAGTTTGGTGGTGGGCAATAGTTGTGGAGAGATTATGGATTTCCTGTTGAAGACTTTGAAGGATGTTATGGACAAGGGTCGCGACAGGAGCTTTGGGTCTATTTGTTGTTTGGGGCATTCCTGTTTTATCCGTGATGTTATGTTTTTTTGTGGATTAGTTTATAGGGATTTCCTTGTTATTTGTGATTTGTGGGTTTTGAACTTGAGGTTTTTTTTCTTAAAGGTTAGCTTATGGACTGAGGGTTTTTTTAAAGGCCTTACCCCTTGCTTTGGTTTCTTTATCTTTTGGAGGTTTGGTTGGAGCAAGGGGGTGAAGTTACCTTTTTTCCCTCTTTCAATAAGTCCTTGGGCTAACTTTAAGGAATTTAGGGATTATTGGGGTTGTGAGTGGTTAGTTCTTAGTATTAGGAAGTGGTTTGGTAGTTGGTTATGGATAGGCTGGTTATTATTGTACTTTGTTTGAATTTTTGGTGTTTGTATTCTTTTATTCTTTTTAATAAAGTTTGCTGAGCTTTGGCTCTTTCAAAAAAAAAAAAAAAAAAAAAAAAAAAAAAAAAAAAAAAAAAAGGCTTCATATAAGCCAATTATGCATGGAAAAAAGAGATAGATGAAATTTTAATCAAACTAACCTTTGTTCACTTTGAACAAGAGTTGATGCCAAGAGCTGAAGGTCCTTACAAGCCTTTGTAAGTGGTGTATGGTGTGAACCCTTACGAGCCTTTGTATATTATTCCATTTCCAAACGATGAATTGGTTCACAAGGATGCTAATGACAAATTGAAGGCCATGACGAAACTACACCAACAAGCTAGTGTGAAGATTGAAGCCGTGATTGACGTGTAGAAACAGAATTCCAACATGTATAGGAAACCTCGTGTCTTTCAAGATGGTGATTTGGTGTTGGTGCATATGAGGAAAGAACGTTTTCCAAACAAAAGTTGATGCCAAAAGCTGAAGGTCCTTATAAGCCTACGTAAGTGGTGTATGGTGTGAATCCTTACAAGCCTTTGTATTTCAATCCATTTCCAAATGGTGAATTGGTTCACAAGGATGCAAATGACAATTTGAAGGCCATGATGTAACTACACCAACAAGTTTGTGTGGAGATTGAAGCTGTGTATGACGTGCACAAACAGAATTCCAACATGCATAGGAAACCACGTGTCTTACAAGATGGTGACGTGGTTTAGGCGCATATGAGGAAATAACGTTTTGCTAACAAAAGGAAGAACAAAAGTTGATGACAAGAGCTGAAGGTCCTTACAAAGTGGTGACACATTTCAATGATAATACTTATAAGGTTGATCTGGGACGAGACCATGGAGTGCATGCTACCTTTAATGTGGAAGACCTTTCACCGTATCTTGTTGAGGATGGCCTTGATGAATTAAGGTCATTTCTTTTCAAAGAGGGAGGGGAGGATCCATGCATGGCTCATGAAAAGCCGAAAAATGTGATGGATTAGTGAGTACTAGTAGGCTAGAAGTTGGTTTGTACTCAATGGTTGAGTTGTGCATGGTAACCTACGTATTAAATTAGGGTCGCATGAAGGCTAGGGCAACATTTTAAAGGCTTAATAAGTGCTCAAAACTGTTACTTTTTGCTTCGTCAAGCCTTCTAGCCATTGTTGATACTCTTTGGTGGATTTGGATTACACTTTAATGCTTCTTTTTGCTCCTTAATGGAGCATGGACACTTTTTTCATTCATCAGTGTGTCAGACGTTTTTTTGTGTGGTTTCATGAGTTTCTTTAATTTCCATTATTAGTTTTACTGAGTAGTTGGTTGGGTGGCTAGTAACCACCAACTTTGTTATAAAGGCTTCATATAAGCCAAATATGCATGGAAAAAAGAGATAGATGAAATTTTAATCAAACTAACCTTTGTTCACTTTGAACAAGAGTTGATGCCAAGAGCTGAAGGTCCTTACAAGCCTTTGTAAGTGGTGTATGGTGTGAACCCTTACGAGCCTTTGTATATTATTCCATTTCCAAACGATGAATTGGTTCACAAGGATGCTAATGACAAATTGAAGGCCATGACGAAACTACACCAACAAGCTAGTGTGAAGATTGAAGCCGTGATTGACGTGTAGAAACAGAATTCCAACATGTATAGGAAACCTCGTGTCTTTCAAGATGGTGATTTGGTGTTGGTGCATATGAGGAAAGAACGTTTTCCAAACAAAAGTTGATGCCAAAAGCTGAAGGTCCTTATAAGCCTACGTAAGTGGTGTATGGTGTGAATCCTTACAAGCCTTTGTATTTCATTCCATTTCCAAATGGTGAATTGGTTCACAAGGATGCAAATGACAATTTGAAAGCCATGATGTAACTACACCAACAAGTTTGTGTGAAGATTGAAGCTGTGTATGACGTGCACAAACAGAATTCCAACATGCATAGGAAACCACGTGTCTTACAAGACGGTGACGTGGTTTAGGCGCATATGAGGAAATAACGTTTTGCTAACAAAAGGAAGAACAAAAGTTGATGACAAGAGCTGAAGGTCCTTTCAAAGTGGTGACACATTTCAATGATAATACTTATAAGGTTGATCTGGGACGAGACCATGGAGTGCATGCTACCTTTAATGTGGAAGACCTTTCACCGTATCTTGTTGAGGATGGCCTTGATGAATTAAGGTCATTTCCTTTCAAAGAGGGAGGGGAGGATCCATGCATGGCTCATGAAAAGCCGAAAAATGTGATGGATTAGTGATTACTAGTAGGCTAGAAGCTGGTTTGTACTCAATGGTTGAGTTGTGCATGGTAACCTACGTATTAAATTAGGGTCGCATGAAGGCTAGGGCAACATTTTAAAGGCTTAATAAGTGCTCAAAACTGTTACTTTTTGCTTCGTCAAGCCTTCTAGCCATTGTTGATACTCTTTGGTGGATTTGGATTACACTTTAATGCTTCTTTTTGCTCCTTAATGGAGCATGGACACTTTTTTCATTCATCAGCGTGTCAGACGTTTTTTTGTGTGGTTTCATGAGTTTCTTTAATTTCCATTATTAGTTTTACTGAGTAGTTGGTTGGGTGGCTAGTAACCACCAACTTTGTTATAAAGGCTTCATATAAGCCAATTATGCATGGAAAAAAGAGAAAGATGAAATTTTAATCAAACTAACCTTTGTTCACTTTGAACAAGAGTTGATGCCAAGAGCTGAAGGTCCTTACAAGCCTTTGTAAGTGGTGTATGGTGTGAACCCTTACGAGCCTTTGTATATTATTCCATTTCCAAACGATGAATTGGTTCACAAGGATGCTAATGACAAATTGAAGGCCATGACGAAACTACACCAACAAGCTAGTGTGAAGATTGAAGCCGTGATTGACGTGTAGAAACAGAATTCCAACATGTATAGGAAACCTCGTGTCTTTCAAGATGGTGATTTGGTGTTGGTGCATATGAGGAAAGAACGTTTTCCAAACAAAAGTTGATGCCAAAAGCTGAAGGTCCTTATAAGCCTACGTAAGTGGTGTATGGTGTGAATCCTTACAAGCCTTTGTATTTCATTCCATTTCCAAATGGTGAATTGGTTCACAAGGATGCAAATGACAATTTGAAGGCCATGATGTAACTACACCAACAAGTTTGTGTGAAGATTGAAGCTGTGTATGACGTGCACAAACAGAATTCCAACATGCATAGGAAACCACGTGTCTTACAAGATGGTGACGTGGTTTAGGCGCATATGAGGAAATAACGTTTTGCTAACAAAAGGAAGAACAAAAGTTGATGACCAGAGCTGAAGGTCCTTACAAAGTGGTGACACATTTCAATGATAATACTTATAAGGTTGATCTGGGACGAGACCATGGAGTGCATGCTACCTTTAATGTGGAAGACCTTTCACCGTATCTTGTTGAGGATGGCCTTGATGAATTAAGGTCATTTCCTTTCAAAGAGGGAGGGGAGGATCCATGCATGGCTCATGAAAAGCCGAAAAATGTGATGGATTAGTGATTACTAGTAGGCTAGAAGCTGGTTTGTACTCAATGGTTGAGTTGTGCATGGTAACCTACGTATTAAATTAGGGTCGCATGAAGGCTAGGGCAACATTTTAAAGGCTTAATAAGTGCTCAAAACTGTTACTTTTTGCTTCGTCAAGCCTTCTAGCCATTGTTGATACTCTTTGGTGGATTTGGATTACACTTTAATGCTTCTTTTTGCTCCTTAATGGAGCATGGACACTTTTTTCATTCATCAGTGTGTCAGACGTTTTTTTGTGTGGTTTCATGAGTTTCTTTAATTTCCATTATTAGTTTTACTGAGTAGTTGGTTGGGTGGCTAGTAACCACCAACTTTGTTATAAAGGCTTCATATAAGCCAATTATGCATGGAAAAAAGAGATAGATGAAATTTTAATCAAACTAACCTTTGTTCACTTTGAACAAGAGTTGATGCCAAGAGCTGAAGGTCCTTACAAGCCTTTGTAAGTGGTGTATGGTGTGAACCCTTACGAGCCTTTGTATATTATTCCATTTCCAAACGATGAATTGGTTCACAAGGATGCTAATGACAAATTGAAGGCCATGACGAAACTACACCAACAAGCTAGTGTGAAGATTGAAGCCGTGATTGACGTGTAGAAACAGAATTCCAACATGTATAGGAAACCTCGTGTCTTTCAAGATGGTGATTTGGTGTTGGTGCATATGAGGAAAGAACGTTTTCCAAACAAAAGTTGATGCCAAAAGCTGAAGGTCCTTATAAGCCTACGTAAGTGGTGTATGGTGTGAATCCTTACAAGCCTTTGTATTTCATTCCATTTCCAAATGGTGAATTGGTTCACAAGGATGCAAATGACAATTTGAAGGCCATGATGTAACTACACCAACAAGTTTGTGTGAAGATTGAAGCTGTGTATGACGTGCACAAACAGAATTCCAACATGCATAGGAAACCACGTGTCTTACAAGATGGTGACGTGGTTTAGGCGCATATGAGGAAATAACGTTTTGCTAACAAAAGGAAGAACAAAAGTTGATGACCAGAGCTGAAGGTCCTTACAAAGTGGTGACACATTTCAATGATAATACTTATAAGGTTGATCTGGGACGAGACCATGGAGTGCATGCTACCTTTAATGTGGAAGACCTTTCACCGTATCTTGTTGAGGATGGCCTTGATGAATTAAGGTCATTTCCTTTCAAAGAGGGAGGGGAGGATCCATGCATGGCTCATGAAAAGCCGAAAAATGTGATGGATTAGTGATTACTAGTAGGCTAGAAGCTGGTTTGTACTCAATGGTTGAGTTGTGCATGGTAACCTACGTATTAAATTAGGGTCGCATGAAGGCTAGGGCAACATTTTAAAGGCTTAATAAGTGCTCAAAACTGTTACTTTTTGCTTCGTCAAGCCTTCTAGCCATTGTTGATACTCTTTGGTGGATTTGGATTACACTTTAATGCTTCTTTTTGCTCCTTAATGGAGCATGGACACTTTTTTCATTCATCAGTGTGTCAGACGTTTTTTTGTGTGGTTTCATGAGTTTCTTTAATTTCCATTATTAGTTTTACTGAGTAGTTGGTTGGGTGGCTAGTAACCACCAACTTTGTTATAAAGGCTTCATATAAGCCAATTATGCATGGAAAAAAGAGATAGATGAAATTTTAATCAAACTAACCTTTGTTCACTTTGAACAAGAGTTGATGCCAAGAGCTGAAGGTCCTTACAAGCCTTTGTAAGTGGTGTATGGTGTGAACCCTTACGAGCCTTTGTATATTATTCCATTTCCAAACGATGAATTGGTTCACAAGGATGCTAATGACAAATTGAAGGCCATGACGAAACTACACCAACAAGCTAGTGTGAAGATTGAAGCCGTGATTGACGTGTAGAAACAGAATTCCAACATGTATAGGAAACCTCGTGTCTTTCAAGATGGTGATTTGGTGTTGGTGCATATGAGGAAAGAACGTTTTCCAAACAAAAGTTGATGCCAAAAGCTGAAGGTCCTTATAAGCCTACGTAAGTGGTGTATGGTGTGAATCCTTACAAGCCTTTGTATTTCATTCCATTTCCAAATGGTGAATTGGTTCACAAGGATGCAAATGACAATTTGAAGGCCATGATGTAACTACACCAACAAGTTTGTGTGAAGATTGAAGCTGTGTATGACGTGCACAAACAGAATTCCAACATGCATAGGAAATCACGTGTCTTACAAGATGGTGACGTGGTTTAGGCGCATATGAGGAAATAACGTTTTGCTAACAAAAGGAAGAACAAAAGTTGATGACAAGAGCTGAAGGTCCTTACAAAGTGGTGACACATTTCAATGATAATACTTATAAGGTTGATCTGGGACGAGACCATGGAGTGCATGCTACCTTTAATGTGGAAGACCTTTCACCGTATCTTGTTGAGGATGGCCTTGATGAATTAAGGTCATTTCCTTTCAAAGAGGGAGGGGAGGATCCATGCATGGCTCATGAAAAGCCGAAAAATGTGATGGATTAGTGATTACTAGTAGGCTAGAAGCTGGTTTGTACTCAATGGTTGAGTTGTGCATGGTAACCTACGTATTAAATTAGGGTCGCATGAAGGCTAGGGCAACATTTTAAAGGCTTAATAAGTGCTCAAAACTGTTACTTTTTGCTTCGTCAAGCCTTCTAGCCATTGTTGATACTCTTTGGTGGATTTGGATTACACTTTAATGCTTCTTTTTGCTCCTTAATGGAGCATGGACACTTTTTTCATTCATCAGCGTGTCAGACGTTTTTTTGTGTGGTTTCATGAGTTTCTTTAATTTCCATTATTAGTTTTACTGAGTAGTTGGTTGGGTGGCTAGTAACCACCAACTTTGTTATAAAGGCTTCATATAAGCCAATTATGCATGGAAAAAAGAGAAAGATGAAATTTTAATCAAACTAACCTTTGTTCACTTTGAACAAGAGTTGATGCCAAGAGCTGAAGGTCCTTACAAGCCTTTGTAAGTGGTGTATGGTGTGAACCCTTACGAGCCTTTGTATATTATTCCATTTCCAAACGATGAATTGGTTCACAAGGATGCTAATGACAAATTGAAGGCCATGACGAAACTACACCAACAAGCTAGTGTGAAGATTGAAGCCGTGATTGACGTGTAGAAACAGAATTCCAACATGTATAGGAAACCTCGTGTCTTTCAAGATGGTGATTTGGTGTTGGTGCATATGAGGAAAGAACGTTTTCCAAACAAAAGTTGATGCCAAAAGCTGAAGGTCCTTATAAGCCTACGTAAGTGGTGTATGGTGTGAATCCTTACAAGCCTTTGTATTTCATTCCATTTCCAAATGGTGAATTGGTTCACAAGGATGCAAATGACAATTTGAAGGCCATGATGTAACTACACCAACAAGTTTGTGTGAAGATTGAAGCTGTGTATGACGTGCACAAACAGAATTCCAACATGCATAGGAAACCACGTGTCTTACAAGATGGTGACGTGGTTTAGGCGCATATGAGGAAATAACGTTTTGCTAACAAAAGGAAGAACAAAAGTTGATGACCAGAGCTGAAGGTCCTTACAAAGTGGTGACACATTTCAATGATAATACTTATAAGGTTGATCTGGGACGAGACCATGGAGTGCATGCTACCTTTAATGTGGAAGACCTTTCACCGTATCTTGTTGAGGATGGCCTTGATGAATTAAGGTCATTTCCTTTCAAAGAGGGAGGGGAGGATCCATGCATGGCTCATGAAAAGCCGAAAAATGTGATGGATTAGTGATTACTAGTAGGCTAGAAGCTGGTTTGTACTCAATGGTTGAGTTGTGCATGGTAACCTACGTATTAAATTAGGGTCGCATGAAGGCTAGGGCAACATTTTAAAGGCTTAATAAGTGCTCAAAACTGTTACTTTTTGCTTCGTCAAGCCTTCTAGCCATTGTTGATACTCTTTGGTGGATTTGGATTACACTTTAATGCTTCTTTTTGCTCCTTAATGGAGCATGGACACTTTTTTCATTCATGAGTGTGTCAGACGTTTTTTTGTGTGGTTTCATGAGTTTCTTTAATTTCCATTATTAGTTTTACTGAGTAGTTGGTTGGGTGGCTAGTAACCACCAACTTTGTTATAAAGGCTTCATATAAGCCAAATATGCATGGAAAAAAGAGATAGATGAAATTTTAATCAAACTAACCTTTGTTCACTTTGAACAAGAGTTGATGCCAAGAGCTGAAGGTCCTTACAAGCCTTTGTAAGTGGTGTATGGTGTGAACCCTTACGAGCCTTTGTATATTATTCCATTTCCAAACGATGAATTGGTTCACAAGGATGCTAATGACAAATTGAAGGCCATGACGAAACTACACCAACAAGCTAGTGTGAAGATTGAAGCCGTGATTGACGTGTAGAAACAGAATTCCAACATGTATAGGAAACCTCGTGTCTTTCAAGATGGTGATTTGGTGTTGGTGCATATGAGGAAAGAACGTTTTCCAAACAAAAGTTGATGCCAAAAGCTGAAGGTCCTTATAAGCCTACGTAAGTGGTGTATGGTGTGAATCCTTACAAGCCTTTGTATTTCATTCCATTTCCAAATGGTGAATTGGTTCACAAGGATGCAAATGACAATTTGAAGGCCATGATGTAACTACACCAACAAGTTTGTGTGAAGATTGAAGCTGTGTATGACGTGCACAAACAGAATTCCAACATGCATAGGAAACCACGTGTCTTACAAGACGGTGACGTGGTTTAGGCGCATATGAGGAAATAACGTTTTGCTAACAAAAGGAAGAACAAAAGTTGATGACAAGAGCTGAAGGTCCTTTCAAAGTGGTGACACATTTCAATGATAATACTTATAAGGTTGATCTGGGACGAGACCATGGAGTGCATGCTACCTTTAATGTGGAAGACCTTTCACCGTATCTTGTTGAGGATGGCCTTGATGAATTAAGGTCATTTCCTTTCAAAGAGGGAGGGGAGGATCCATGCATGGCTCATGAAAAGCCGAAAAATGTGATGGATTAGTGATTACTAGTAGGCTAGAAGCTGGTTTGTACTCAATGGTTGAGTTGTGCATGGTAACCTACGTATTAAATTAGGGTCGCATGAAGGCTAGGGCAACATTTTAAAGGCTTAATAAGTGCTCAAAACTGTTACTTTTTGCTTCGTCAAGCCTTCTAGCCATTGTTGATACTCTTTGGTGGATTTGGATTACACTTTAATGCTTCTTTTTGCTCCTTAATGGAGCATGGACACTTTTTTCATTCATCAGCGTGTCAGACGTTTTTTTGTGTGGTTTCATGAGTTTCTTTAATTTCCATTATTAGTTTTACTGAGTAGTTGGTTGGGTGGCTAGTAACCACCAACTTTGTTATAAAGGCTTCATATAAGCCAATTATGCATGGAAAAAAGAGAAAGATGAAATTTTAATCAAACTAACCTTTGTTCACTTTGAACAAGAGTTGATGCCAAGAGCTGAAGGTCCTTACAAGCCTTTGTAAGTGGTGTATGGTGTGAACCCTTACGAGCCTTTGTATATTATTCCATTTCCAAACGATGAATTGGTTCACAAGGATGCTAATGACAAATTGAAGGCCATGACGAAACTACACCAACAAGCTAGTGTGAAGATTGAAGCCGTGATTGACGTGTAGAAACAGAATTCCAACATGTATAGGAAACCTCGTGTCTTTCAAGATGGTGATTTGGTGTTGGTGCATATGAGGAAAGAACGTTTTCCAAACAAAAGTTGATGCCAAAAGCTGAAGGTCCTTATAAGCCTACGTAAGTGGTGTATGGTGTGAATCCTTACAAGCCTTTGTATTTCATTCCATTTCCAAATGGTGAATTGGTTCACAAGGATGCAAATGACAATTTGAAGGCCATGATGTAACTACACCAACAAGTTTGTGTGAAGATTGAAGCTGTGTATGACGTGCACAAACAGAATTCCAACATGCATAGGAAACCACGTGTCTTACAAGATGGTGACGTGGTTTAGGCGCATATGAGGAAATAACGTTTTGCTAACAAAAGGAAGAACAAAAGTTGATGACCAGAGCTGAAGGTCCTTACAAAGTGGTGACACATTTCAATGATAATACTTATAAGGTTGATCTGGGACGAGACCATGGAGTGCATGCTACCTTTAATGTGGAAGACCTTTCACCGTATCTTGTTGAGGATGGCCTTGATGAATTAAGGTCATTTCCTTTCAAAGAGGGAGGGGAGGATCCATGCATGGCTCATGAAAAGCCGAAAAATGTGATGGATTAGTGATTACTAGTAGGCTAGAAGCTGGTTTGTACTCAATGGTTGAGTTGTGCATGGTAACCTACGTATTAAATTAGGGTCGCATGAAGGCTAGGGCAACATTTTAAAGGCTTAATAAGTGCTCAAAACTGTTACTTTTTGCTTCGTCAAGCCTTCTAGCCATTGTTGATACTCTTTGGTGGATTTGGATTACACTTTAATGCTTCTTTTTGCTCCTTAATGGAGCATGGACACTTTTTTCATTCATCAGTGTGTCAGACGTTTTTTTGTGTGGTTTCATGAGTTTCTTTAATTTCCATTATTAGTTTTACTGAGTAGTTGGTTGGGTGGCTAGTAACCACCAACTTTGTTATAAAGGCTTCATATAAGCCAATTATGCATGGAAAAAAGAGATAGATGAAATTTTAATCAAACTAACCTTTGTTCACTTTGAACAAGAGTTGATGCCAAGAGCTGAAGGTCCTTACAAGCCTTTGTAAGTGGTGTATGGTGTGAACCCTTACGAGCCTTTGTATATTATTCCATTTCCAAACGATGAATTGGTTCACAAGGATGCTAATGACAAATTGAAGGCCATGACGAAACTACACCAACAAGCTAGTGTGAAGATTGAAGCCGTGATTGACGTGTAGAAACAGAATTCCAACATGTATAGGAAACCTCGTGTCTTTCAAGATGGTGATTTGGTGTTGGTGCATATGAGGAAAGAACGTTTTCCAAACAAAAGTTGATGCCAAAAGCTGAAGGTCCTTATAAGCCTACGTAAGTGGTGTATGGTGTGAATCCTTACAAGCCTTTGTATTTCATTCCATTTCCAAATGGTGAATTGGTTTACAAGGATGCAAATGACAATTTGAAGGCCATGATGTAACTACACCAACAAGTTTGTGTGAAGATTGAAGCTGTGTATGACGTGCACAAACAGAATTCCAACATGCATAGGAAATCACGTGTCTTACAAGATGGTGACGTGGTTTAGGCGCATATGAGGAAATAACGTTTTGCTAACAAAAGGAAGAACAAAAGTTGATGACAAGAGCTGAAGGTCCTTACAAAGTGGTGACACATTTCAATGATAATACTTATAAGGTTGATCTGGGACGAGACCATGGAGTGCATGCTACCTTTAATGTGGAAGACCTTTCACCGTATCTTGTTGAGGATGGCCTTGATGAATTAAGGTCATTTCCTTTCAAAGAGGGAGGGGAGGATCCATGCATGGCTCATGAAAAGCCGAAAAATGTGATGGATTAGTGATTACTAGTAGGCTAGAAGCTGGTTTGTACTCAATGGTTGAGTTGTGCATGGTAACCTACGTATTAAATTAGGGTCGCATGAAGGCTAGGGCAACATTTTAAAGGCTTAATAAGTGCTCAAAACTGTTACTTTTTGCTTCGTCAAGCCTTCTAGCCATTGTTGATACTCTTTGGTGGATTTGGATTACACTTTAATGCTTCTTTTTGCTCCTTAATGGAGCATGGACACTTTTTTCATTCATCAGCGTGTCAGACGTTTTTTTGTGTGGTTTCATGAGTTTCTTTAATTTCCATTATTAGTTTTACTGAGTAGTTGGTTGGGTGGCTAGTAACCACCAACTTTGTTATAAAGGCTTCATATAAGCCAATTATGCATGGAAAAAAGAGAAAGATGAAATTTTAATCAAACTAACCTTTGTTCACTTTGAACAAGAGTTGATGCCAAGAGCTGAAGGTCCTTACAAGCCTTTGTAAGTGGTGTATGGTGTGAACCCTTACGAGCCTTTGTATATTATTCCATTTCCAAACGATGAATTGGTTCACAAGGATGCTAATGACAAATTGAAGGCCATGACGAAACTACACCAACAAGCTAGTGTGAAGATTGAAGCCGTGATTGACGTGTAGAAACAGAATTCCAACATGTATAGGAAACCTCGTGTCTTTCAAGATGGTGATTTGGTGTTGGTGCATATGAGGAAAGAACGTTTTCCAAACAAAAGTTGATGCCAAAAGCTGAAGGTCCTTATAAGCCTACGTAAGTGGTGTATGGTGTGAATCCTTACAAGCCTTTGTATTTCATTCCATTTCCAAATGGTGAATTGGTTCACAAGGATGCAAATGACAATTTGAAGGCCATGATGTAACTACACCAACAAGTTTGTGTGAAGATTGAAGCTGTGTATGACGTGCACAAACAGAATTCCAACATGCATAGGAAACCACGTGTCTTACAAGATGGTGACGTGGTTTAGGCGCATATGAGGAAATAACGTTTTGCTAACAAAAGGAAGAACAAAAGTTGATGACCAGAGCTGAAGGTCCTTACAAAGTGGTGACACATTTCAATGATAATACTTATAAGGTTGATCTGGGACGAGACCATGGAGTGCATGCTACCTTTAATGTGGAAGACCTTTCACCGTATCTTGTTGAGGATGGCCTTGATGAATTAAGGTCATTTCCTTTCAAAGAGGGAGGGGAGGATCCATGCATGGCTCATGAAAAGCCGAAAAATGTGATGGATTAGTGATTACTAGTAGGCTAGAAGCTGGTTTGTACTCAATGGTTGAGTTGTGCATGGTAACCTACGTATTAAATTAGGGTCGCATGAAGGCTAGGGCAACATTTTAAAGGCTTAATAAGTGCTCAAAACTGTTACTTTTTGCTTCGTCAAGCCTTCTAGCCATTGTTGATACTCTTTGGTGGATTTGGATTACACTTTAATGCTTCTTTTTGCTCCTTAATGGAGCATGGACACTTTTTTCATTCATCAGCGTGTCAGACGTTTTTTTGTGTGGTTTCATGAGTTTCTTTAATTTCCATTATTAGTTTTACTGAGTAGTTGGTTGGGTGGCTAGTAACCACCAACTTTGTTATAAAGGCTTCATATAAGCCAATTATGCATGGAAAAAAGAGAAAGATGAAATTTTAATCAAACTAACCTTTGTTCACTTTGAACAAGAGTTGATGCCAAGAGCTGAAGGTCCTTACAAGCCTTTGTAAGTGGTGTATGGTGTGAACCTTACGAGCCTTTGTATATTATTCCATTTCCAAACGATGAATTGGTTCACAAGGATGCTAATGACAAATTGAAGGCCATGACGAAACTACACCAACAAGCTAGTGTGAAGATTGAAGCCGTGATTGACGTGTAGAAACAGAATTCCAACATGTATAGGAAACCTCGTGTCTTTCAAGATGGTGATTTGGTGTTGGTGCATATGAGGAAAGAACGTTTTCCAAACAAAAGTTGATGCCAAAAGCTGAAGGTCCTTATAAGCCTACGTAAGTGGTGTATGGTGTGAATCCTTACAAGCCTTTGTATTTCATTCCATTTCCAAATGGTGAATTGGTTCACAAGGATGCAAATGACAATTTGAAGGCCATGATGTAACTACACCAACAAGTTTGTGTGAAGATTGAAGCTGTGTATGACGTGCACAAACAGAATTCCAACATGCATAGGAAACCACGTGTCTTACAAGATGGTGACGTGGTTTAGGCGCATATGAGGAAATAACGTTTTGCTAACAAAAGGAAGAACAAAAGTTGATGACCAGAGCTGAAGGTCCTTACAAAGTGGTGACACATTTCAATGATAATACTTATAAGGTTGATCTGGGACGAGACCATGGAGTGCATGCTACCTTTAATGTGGAAGACCTTTCACCGTATCTTGTTGAGGATGGCCTTGATGAATTAAGGTCATTTCCTTTCAAAGAGGGAGGGGAGGATCCATGCATGGCTCATGAAAAGCCGAAAAATGTGATGGATTAGTGATTACTAGTAGGCTAGAAGCTGGTTTGTACTCAATGGTTGAGTTGTGCATGGTAACCTACGTATTAAATTAGGGTCGCATGAAGGCTAGGGCAACATTTTAAAGGCTTAATAAGTGCTCAAAACTGTTACTTTTTGCTTCGTCAAGCCTTCTAGCCATTGTTGATACTCTTTGGTGGATTTGGATTACACTTTAATGCTTCTTTTTGCTCCTTAATGGAGCATGGACACTTTTTTCATTCATGAGTGTGTCAGACGTTTTTTTGTGTGGTTTCATGAGTTTCTTTAATTTCCATTATTAGTTTTACTGAGTAGTTGGTTGGGTGGCTAGTAACCACCAACTTTGTTATAAAGGCTTCATATAAGCCAAATATGCATGGAAAAAAGAGATAGATGAAATTTTAATCAAACTAACCTTTGTTCACTTTGAACAAGAGTTGATGCCAAGAGCTGAAGGTCCTTACAAGCCTTTGTAAGTGGTGTATGGTGTGAACCCTTACGAGCCTTTGTATATTATTCCATTTCCAAACGATGAATTGGTTCACAAGGATGCTAATGACAAATTGAAGGCCATGACGAAACTACACCAACAAGCTAGTGTGAAGATTGAAGCCGTGATTGACGTGTAGAAACAGAATTCCAACATGTATAGGAAACCTCGTGTCTTTCAAGATGGTGATTTGGTGTTGGTGCATATGAGGAAAGAACGTTTTCCAAACAAAAGTTGATGCCAAAAGCTGAAGGTCCTTATAAGCCTACGTAAGTGGTGTATGGTGTGAATCCTTACAAGCCTTTGTATTTCATTCCATTTCCAAATGGTGAATTGGTTCACAAGGATGCAAATGACAATTTGAAGGCCATGATGTAACTACACCAACAAGTTTGTGTGAAGATTGAAGCTGTGTATGACGTGCACAAACAGAATTCCAACATGCATAGGAAACCACGTGTCTTACAAGACGGTGACGTGGTTTAGGCGCATATGAGGAAATAACGTTTTGCTAACAAAAGGAAGAACAAAAGTTGATGACAAGAGCTGAAGGTCCTTTCAAAGTGGTGACACATTTCAATGATAATACTTATAAGGTTGATCTGGGACGAGACCATGGAGTGCATGCTACCTTTAATGTGGAAGACCTTTCACCGTATCTTGTTGAGGATGGCCTTGATGAATTAAGGTCATTTCCTTTCAAAGAGGGAGGGGAGGATCCATGCATGGCTCATGAAAAGCCGAAAAATGTGATGGATTAGTGATTACTAGTAGGCTAGAAGCTGGTTTGTACTCAATGGTTGAGTTGTGCATGGTAACCTACGTATTAAATTAGGGTCGCATGAAGGCTAGGGCAACATTTTAAAGGCTTAATAAGTGCTCAAAACTGTTACTTTTTGCTTCGTCAAGCCTTCTAGCCATTGTTGATACTCTTTGGTGGATTTGGATTACACTTTAATGCTTCTTTTTGCTCCTTAATGGAGCATGGACACTTTTTTCATTCATCAGCGTGTCAGACGTTTTTTTGTGTGGTTTCATGAGTTTCTTTAATTTCCATTATTAGTTTTACTGAGTAGTTGGTTGGGTGGCTAGTAACCACCAACTTTGTTATAAAGGCTTCATATAAGCCAATTATGCATGGAAAAAAGAGAAAGATGAAATTTTAATCAAACTAACCTTTGTTCACTTTGAACAAGAGTTGATGCCAAGAGCTGAAGGTCCTTACAAGCCTTTGTAAGTGGTGTATGGTGTGAACCCTTACGAGCCTTTGTATATTATTCCATTTCCAAACGATGAATTGGTTCACAAGGATGCTAATGACAAATTGAAGGCCATGACGAAACTACACCAACAAGCTAGTGTGAAGATTGAAGCCGTGATTGACGTGTAGAAACAGAATTCCAACATGTATAGGAAACCTCGTGTCTTTCAAGATGGTGATTTGGTGTTGGTGCATATGAGGAAAGAACGTTTTCCAAACAAAAGTTGATGCCAAAAGCTGAAGGTCCTTATAAGCCTACGTAAGTGGTGTATGGTGTGAATCCTTACAAGCCTTTGTATTTCATTCCATTTCCAAATGGTGAATTGGTTCACAAGGATGCAAATGACAATTTGAAGGCCATGATGTAACTACACCAACAAGTTTGTGTGAAGATTGAAGCTGTGTATGACGTGCACAAACAGAATTCCAACATGCATAGGAAACCACGTGTCTTACAAGATGGTGACGTGGTTTAGGCGCATATGAGGAAATAACGTTTTGCTAACAAAAGGAAGAACAAAAGTTGATGACCAGAGCTGAAGGTCCTTACAAAGTGGTGACACATTTCAATGATAATACTTATAAGGTTGATCTGGGACGAGACCATGGAGTGCATGCTACCTTTAATGTGGAAGACCTTTCACCGTATCTTGTTGAGGATGGCCTTGATGAATTAAGGTCATTTCCTTTCAAAGAGGGAGGGGAGGATCCATGCATGGCTCATGAAAAGCCGAAAAATGTGATGGATTAGTGATTACTAGTAGGCTAGAAGCTGGTTTGTACTCAATGGTTGAGTTGTGCATGGTAACCTACGTATTAAATTAGGGTCGCATGAAGGCTAGGGCAACATTTTAAAGGCTTAATAAGTGCTCAAAACTGTTACTTTTTGCTTCGTCAAGCCTTCTAGCCATTGTTGATACTCTTTGGTGGATTTGGATTACACTTTAATGCTTCTTTTTGCTCCTTAATGGAGCATGGACACTTTTTTCATTCATCAGTGTGTCAGACGTTTTTTTGTGTGGTTTCATGAGTTTCTTTAATTTCCATTATTAGTTTTACTGAGTAGTTGGTTGGGTGGCTAGTAACCACCAACTTTGTTATAAAGGCTTCATATAAGCCAATTATGCATGGAAAAAAGAGATAGATGAAATTTTAATCAAACTAACCTTTGTTCACTTTGAACAAGAGTTGATGCCAAGAGCTGAAGGTCCTTACAAGCCTTTGTAAGTGGTGTATGGTGTGAACCCTTACGAGCCTTTGTATATTATTCCATTTCCAAACGATGAATTGGTTCACAAGGATGCTAATGACAAATTGAAGGCCATGACGAAACTACACCAACAAGCTAGTGTGAAGATTGAAGCCGTGATTGACGTGTAGAAACAGAATTCCAACATGTATAGGAAACCTCGTGTCTTTCAAGATGGTGATTTGGTGTTGGTGCATATGAGGAAAGAACGTTTTCCAAACAAAAGTTGATGCCAAAAGCTGAAGGTCCTTATAAGCCTACGTAAGTGGTGTATGGTGTGAATCCTTACAAGCCTTTGTATTTCATTCCATTTCCAAATGGTGAATTGGTTTACAAGGATGCAAATGACAATTTGAAGGCCATGATGTAACTACACCAACAAGTTTGTGTGAAGATTGAAGCTGTGTATGACGTGCACAAACAGAATTCCAACATGCATAGGAAATCACGTGTCTTACAAGATGGTGACGTGGTTTAGGCGCATATGAGGAAATAACGTTTTGCTAACAAAAGGAAGAACAAAAGTTGATGACAAGAGCTGAAGGTCCTTACAAAGTGGTGACACATTTCAATGATAATACTTATAAGGTTGATCTGGGACGAGACCATGGAGTGCATGCTACCTTTAATGTGGAAGACCTTTCACCGTATCTTGTTGAGGATGGCCTTGATGAATTAAGGTCATTTCCTTTCAAAGAGGGAGGGGAGGATCCATGCATGGCTCATGAAAAGCCGAAAAATGTGATGGATTAGTGATTACTAGTAGGCTAGAAGCTGGTTTGTACTCAATGGTTGAGTTGTGCATGGTAACCTACGTATTAAATTAGGGTCGCATGAAGGCTAGGGCAACATTTTAAAGGCTTAATAAGTGCTCAAAACTGTTACTTTTTGCTTCGTCAAGCCTTCTAGCCATTGTTGATACTCTTTGGTGGATTTGGATTACACTTTAATGCTTCTTTTTGCTCCTTAATGGAGCATGGACACTTTTTTCATTCATCAGCGTGTCAGACGTTTTTTTGTGTGGTTTCATGAGTTTCTTTAATTTCCATTATTAGTTTTACTGAGTAGTTGGTTGGGTGGCTAGTAACCACCAACTTTGTTATAAAGGCTTCATATAAGCCAATTATGCATGGAAAAAAGAGAAAGATGAAATTTTAATCAAACTAACCTTTGTTCACTTTGAACAAGAGTTGATGCCAAGAGCTGAAGGTCCTTACAAGCCTTTGTAAGTGGTGTATGGTGTGAACCCTTACGAGCCTTTGTATATTATTCCATTTCCAAACGATGAATTGGTTCACAAGGATGCTAATGACAAATTGAAGGCCATGACGAAACTACACCAACAAGCTAGTGTGAAGATTGAAGCCGTGATTGACGTGTAGAAACAGAATTCCAACATGTATAGGAAACCTCGTGTCTTTCAAGATGGTGATTTGGTGTTGGTGCATATGAGGAAAGAACGTTTTCCAAACAAAAGTTGATGCCAAAAGCTGAAGGTCCTTATAAGCCTACGTAAGTGGTGTATGGTGTGAATCCTTACAAGCCTTTGTATTTCATTCCATTTCCAAATGGTGAATTGGTTCACAAGGATGCAAATGACAATTTGAAGGCCATGATGTAACTACACCAACAAGTTTGTGTGAAGATTGAAGCTGTGTATGACGTGCACAAACAGAATTCCAACATGCATAGGAAACCACGTGTCTTACAAGATGGTGACGTGGTTTAGGCGCATATGAGGAAATAACGTTTTGCTAACAAAAGGAAGAACAAAAGTTGATGACCAGAGCTGAAGGTCCTTACAAAGTGGTGACACATTTCAATGATAATACTTATAAGGTTGATCTGGGACGAGACCATGGAGTGCATGCTACCTTTAATGTGGAAGACCTTTCACCGTATCTTGTTGAGGATGGCCTTGATGAATTAAGGTCATTTCCTTTCAAAGAGGGAGGGGAGGATCCATGCATGGCTCATGAAAAGCCGAAAAATGTGATGGATTAGTGATTACTAGTAGGCTAGAAGCTGGTTTGTACTCAATGGTTGAGTTGTGCATGGTAACCTACGTATTAAATTAGGGTCGCATGAAGGCTAGGGCAACATTTTAAAGGCTTAATAAGTGCTCAAAACTGTTACTTTTTGCTTCGTCAAGCCTTCTAGCCATTGTTGATACTCTTTGGTGGATTTGGATTACACTTTAATGCTTCTTTTTGCTCCTTAATGGAGCATGGACACTTTTTTCATTCATCAGCGTGTCAGACGTTTTTTTGTGTGGTTTCATGAGTTTCTTTAATTTCCATTATTAGTTTTACTGAGTAGTTGGTTGGGTGGCTAGTAACCACCAACTTTGTTATAAAGGCTTCATATAAGCCAATTATGCATGGAAAAAAGAGAAAGATGAAATTTTAATCAAACTAACCTTTGTTCACTTTGAACAAGAGTTGATGCCAAGAGCTGAAGGTCCTTACAAGCCTTTGTAAGTGGTGTATGGTGTGAACCTTACGAGCCTTTGTATATTATTCCATTTCCAAACGATGAATTGGTTCACAAGGATGCTAATGACAAATTGAAGGCCATGACGAAACTACACCAACAAGCTAGTGTGAAGATTGAAGCCGTGATTGACGTGTAGAAACAGAATTCCAACATGTATAGGAAACCTCGTGTCTTTCAAGATGGTGATTTGGTGTTGGTGCATATGAGGAAAGAACGTTTTCCAAACAAAAGTTGATGCCAAAAGCTGAAGGTCCTTATAAGCCTACGTAAGTGGTGTATGGTGTGAATCCTTACAAGCCTTTGTATTTCATTCCATTTCCAAATGGTGAATTGGTTCACAAGGATGCAAATGACAATTTGAAGGCCATGATGTAACTACACCAACAAGTTTGTGTGAAGATTGAAGCTGTGTATGACGTGCACAAACAGAATTCCAACATGCATAGGAAACCACGTGTCTTACAAGATGGTGACGTGGTTTAGGCGCATATGAGGAAATAACGTTTTGCTAACAAAAGGAAGAACAAAAGTTGATGACCAGAGCTGAAGGTCCTTACAAAGTGGTGACACATTTCAATGATAATACTTATAAGGTTGATCTGGGACGAGACCATGGAGTGCATGCTACCTTTAATGTGGAAGACCTTTCAACGTATCTTGTTGAGGATGGCCTTGATGAATTAAGGTCATTTCCTTTCAAAGAGGGAGGGGAGGATCCATGCATGGCTCATGAAAAGCCGAAAAATGTGATGGATTAGTGATTACTAGTAGGCTAGAAGCTGGTTTGTACTCAATGGTTGAGTTGTGCATGGTAACCTACGTATTAAATTAGGGTCGCATGAAGGCTAGGGCAACATTTTAAAGGCTTAATAAGTGCTCAAAACTGTTACTTTTTGCTTCGTCAAGCCTTCTAGCCATTGTTGATACTCTTTGGTGGATTTGGATTACACTTTAATGCTTCTTTTTGCTCCTTAATGGAGCATGGACACTTTTTTCATTCATCAGTGTGTCAGACGTTTTTTTGTGTGGTTTCATGAGTTTCTTTAATTTCCATTATTAGTTTTACTGAGTAGTTGGTTGGGTGGCTAGTAACCACCAACTTTGTTATAAAGGCTTCATATAAGCCAATTATGCATGGAAAAAAGAGATAGATGAAATTTTAATCAAACTAACCTTTGTTCACTTTGAACAAGAGTTGATGCCAAGAGCTGAAGGTCCTTACAAGCCTTTGTAAGTGGTGTATGGTGTGAACCCTTACGAGCCTTTGTATATTATTCCATTTCCAAACGATGAATTGGTTCACAAGGATGCTAATGACAAATTGAAGGCCATGACGAAACTACACCAACAAGCTAGTGTGAAGATTGAAGCCGTGATTGACGTGTAGAAACAGAATTCCAACATGTATAGGAAACCTCGTGTCTTTCAAGATGGTGATTTGGTGTTGGTGCATATGAGGAAAGAACGTTTTCCAAACAAAAGTTGATGCCAAAAGCTGAAGGTCCTTATAAGCCTACGTAAGTGGTGTATGGTGTGAATCCTTACAAGCCTTTGTATTTCATTCCATTTCCAAATGGTGAATTGGTTCACAAGGATGCAAATGACAATTTGAAGGCCATGATGTAACTACACCAACAAGTTTGTGTGAAGATTGAAGCTGTGTATGACGTGCACAAACAGAATTCCAACATGCATAGGAAACCACGTGTCTTACAAGATGGTGACGTGGTTTAGGCGCATATGAGGAAAGAACGTTTTGCTAACAAAAGGAAGAACAAAAGTTGATGCCAAGAGCTGAAGGTCCTTACAAAATGGTGACACATTTCAATGATAATACTTATAAGGTTGATCTGGGACGAGACCATGGAGTGCATGCTACCTTTAATGTGGAAGACCTTTCACCGTATCTTGTTGAGGATGGCCTTGATGAACTAAGGTCATTTCCTTTCAAAGAGGGAGGGGAGGATCCATGCATGGCTCATGAAAAGCCGAAAAATGTGATGGATTAGTGATTACTAGTAGGCTAGAAGCTGGTTTGTACTCAATGGTTGAGTTGTGCATGGTAACCTACGTATTAAATTAGGGTCGCATGAAGGCTAGGGCAGCATTTTAAAGGCTTAATAAGTGCTCAAAATTGTTACTTTTTGCTTCGTCAAGCCTTCTAGCCATTGTTGATACTCTTTGGTGGATTTGGATTACACTTTAATGCTTCTTTTTGCTCCTTAATGGAGCATGGACACTTTTTTCATTCATCAGTGTGTCAGACGTTTTTTTGTGTGGTTTCATGAGTTTCTTTAATTTCCATTATTAGTTTTACTGAGTAGTTGGTTGGGTGGCTAGTAACCACCAACTTTGTTATAAAGGCTTCATATAAGCCAATTATGCATGGAAAAAAGAGAAAGATGAAATTTTAATCAAACTAACCTTTGTTCACTTTGAACAAGAGTTGATGCCAAGAGCTGAAGGTCCTTACAAGCCTTTGTAAGTGGTGTATGGTGTGAACCCTTACGAGCCTTTGTATATTATTCCATTTCCAAACGATGAATTGGTTCACAAGGATGCTAATGACAAATTGAAGGCCATGACGAAACTACACCAACAAGCTAGTGTGAAGATTGAAGCCGTGATTGACGTGTAGAAACAGAATTCCAACATGTATAGGAAACCTCGTGTCTTTCAAGATGGTGATTTGGTGTTGGTGCATATGAGGAAAGAACGTTTTCCAAACAAAAGTTGATGCCAAAAGCTGAAGGTCCTTATAAGCCTACGTAAGTGGTGTATGGTGTGAATCCTTACAAGCCTTTGTATTTCATTCCATTTCCAAATGGTGAATTGGTTCACAAGGATGCAAATGACAATTTGAAGGCCATGATGTAACTACACCAACAAGTTTGTGTGAAGATTGAAGCTGTGTATGACGTGCACAAACAGAATTCCAACATGCATAGGAAACCACGTGTCTTACAAGATGGTGACGTGGTTTAGGCGCATATGAGGAAAGAACGTTTTGCTAACAAAAGGAAGAACAAAAGTTGATGCCAAGAGCTGAAGGTCCTTACAAAATGGTGACACATTTCAATGATAATACTTATAAGGTTGATCTGGGACGAGACCATGGAGTGCATGCTACCTTTAATGTGGAAGACCTTTCACCGTATCTTGTTGAGGATGGCCTTGATGAACTAAGGTCATTTCCTTTCAAAGAGGGAGGGGAGGATCCATGCATGGCTCATGAAAAGCCGAAAAATGTGATGGATTAGTGATTACTAGTAGGCTAGAAGCTGGTTTGTACTCAATGGTTGAGTTGTGCATGGTAACCTACGTATTAAATTAGGGTCGCATGAAGGCTAGGGCAACATTTTAAAGGCTTAATAAGTGCTCAAAACTGTTACTTTTTGCTTCGTCAAGCCTTCTAGCCATTGTTGATACTCTTTGGTGGATTTGGATTACACTTTAATGCTTCTTTTTGCTCCTTAATGGAGCATGGACACTTTTTTCATTCATCAGTGTGTCAGACGTTTTTTTGTGTGGTTTCATGAGTTTCTTTAATTTCCATTATTAGTTTTACTGAGTAGTTGGTTGGGTGGCTAGTAACCACCAACTTTGTTATAAAGGCTTCATATAAGCCAATTATGCATGGAAAAAAGAGAAAGATGAAATTTTAATCAAACTAACCTTTGTTCACTTTGAACAAGAGTTGATGCCAAGAGCTGAAGGTCCTTACAAGCCTTTGTAAGTGGTGTATGGTGTGAACCCTTACGAGCCTTTGTATATTATTCCATTTCCAAACGATGAATTGGTTCACAAGGATGCTAACGACAAATTGAAGGCCATGACGAAACTACACCAACAAGCTAGTGTGAAGATTGAAGCCGTGATTGACGTGTAGAAACAGAATTCCAACATGTATAGGAAACCTCGTGTCTTTCAAGATGGTGATTTGGTGTTGGTGCATATGAGGAAAGAACGTTTTCCAAACAAAAGTTGATGCCAAAAGCTGAAGGTCCTTATAAGCCTACGTAAGTGGTGTACGGTGTGAATCCTTACAAGCCTTTGTATTTCATTCCATTTCCAAATGGTGAATTGGTTCACAAGGATGCAAATGACAATTTGAAGGCCATGATGTAACTACACCAACAAGTTTGTGTGAAGATTGAAGCTGTGTATGACGTGCACAAACAGAATTCCAACATGCATAGGAAACCACGTGTCTTACAAGATGGTGACGTGGTTTAGGCGCATATGAGGAAAGAACGTTTTGCTAACAAAAGGAAGAACAAAAGTTGATGACCAGAGCTGAAGGTCCTTACAAAGTGGTGACACATTTCAATGATAATACTTATAAGGTTGATCTGGGACGAGACCATGGAGTGCATGCTACCTTTAATGTGGAAGACCTTTCACCGTATCTTGTTGAGGATGGCCTTGATGAATTAAGGTCATTTCCTTTCAAAGAGGGAGGGGAGGATCCATGCATGGCTCATGAAAAGCCGAAAAATGTGATGGATTAGTGATTACTAGTAGGCTAGAAGCTGGTTTGTACTCAATGGTTGAGTTGTGCATGGTAACCTACGTATTAAATTAGGGTCGCATGAAGGCTAGGGCAACATTTTAAAGGCTTAATAAGTGCTCAAAACTGTTACTTTTTGCTTCGTCAAGCCTTCTAGCCATTGTTGATACTCTTTGGTGGATTTGGATTACACTTTAATGCTTCTTTTTGCTCCTTAATGGAGCATGGACACTTTTTTCATTCATCAGTGTGTCAGACGTTTTTTTGTGTGGTTTCATGAGTTTCTTTAATTTCCATTATTAGTTTTACTGAGTAGTTGGTTGGGTGGCTAGTAACCACCAACTTTGTTACAAAGGCTTCATATAAGCCAATTATGCATGGAAAAAAGAGATAGATGAAATTTTAATCAAACTAACCTTTGTTCACTTTGAACAAGAGTTTATGCCAAGAGCTGAAGGTCCTTACAAGCCTTTGTAAGTGGTGTATGGTTTGAATCCTTACGAGCCTTTGTATATTATTCCATTTCCAAACGATGAATTGGTTCACAAGGATGCTAATGACAAGTTGAAGGCCATGACGAAACTACACCAACAAGCTTGTGTGAAGATTGAAGCCGTGATTGACGTGTACAAACAGATTTCCAACATGTATAGGAAACCTCGTGTCTTTCAAGATGGTGATTTGGTGTTGGTGCATATGAGGAAAGAACTTTTTCCAAACAAAAGTTGATGCCAAAAGCTGAAGGTCCTTATAAGCCTACGTAAGTGGTGTATGGTGTGAATCCTTACAAGCCTTTGTATTTCATTCCATTTCCAAATGGTGAATTGGTTCACAAGGATGCAAATGACAATTTGAAGGCCATGATGTAACTACACCAACAAGTTTGTGTGAAGATTGAAGCTGTGTATGACGTGCACAAACAGAATTCCAACATGCATAGGAAACCACGTGTCTTACAAGATGGTGACGTGGTTTAGGCGCATATGAGGAAAGAACGTTTTGCTAACAAAAGGAAGAACAAAAGTTGATGACAAGAGCTGAAGGTCCTTACAAAGTGGTGACACATTTCAATGATAATACTTATAAGGTTGATCTGGGACGAGACCATGGAGTGCATGCTACCTTTAATGTGGAAGACCTTTCACCGTATCTTGTTGAGGATGGCCTTGATGAACTAAGGTCATTTCCTTTCAAAGAGGGAGGGGAGGATCCATGCATGGCTCATGAAAAGCCGAAAAATGTGATGGATTAGTGATTACTAGTAGGCTAGAAGCTGGTTTGTACTCAATGGTTGAGTTGTGCATGGTAACCTACGTATTAAATTAGGGTCGCATGAAGGCTAGGGCAACATTTTAAAGGCTTAATAAGTGCTCAAAATTGTTACTTTTTGCTTCGTCAAGCCTTCTAGCCATTGTTGATACTCTTTGGTGGATTTGGATTACACTTTAATGCTTCTTTTTGCTCCTTAATGGAGCATGGACACTTTTTTCATTCATCAGTGTGTCAGACGTTTTTTTGTGTGGTTTCATGAGTTTCTTTAATTTCCATTATTAGTTTTACTGAGTAGTTGGTTGGGTGGCTAGTAACCACCAACTTTGTTATAAAGGCTTCATATAAGCCAATTATGCATGGAAAAAAGAGAAAGATGAAATTTTAATCAAACTAACCTTTGTTCACTTTGAACAAGAGTTGATGCCAAGAGCTGAAGGTCCTTACAAGCCTTTGTAAGTGGTGTATGGTGTGAACCCTTACGAGCCTTTGTATATTATTCCATTTCCAAACGATGAATTGGCTCACAAGGATGCTAATGACAAATTGAAGGCCATGACGAAACTACACCAACAAGCTAGTGTGAAGATTGAAGCCGTGATTGACGTGTAGAAAAAGAATTCCAACATGTATAGGAAACCTCGTGTCTTTCAAGATGGTGATTTGGTGTTGGTGCATATGAGGAAAGAACGTTTTCCAAACAAAAGTTGATGCCAAAAGCTGAAGGTCCTTATAAGCCTACGTAAGTGGTGTATGGTGTGAATCCTTACAAGCCTTTGTATTTCATTCCATTTCCAAATGGTGAATTGGTTCACAAGGATGCAAATGACAATTTGAAGGCCATGATGTAACTACACCAACAAGTTTGTGTGAAGATTGAAGCTGTGTATGACGTGCACAAACAGAATTCCAACATGCATAGGAAACCACGTGTCTTACAAGATGGTGACGTGGTTTAGGCGCATATGAGGAAAGAACGTTTTGCTAACAAAAGGAAGAACAAAAGTTGATGACAAGAGCTGAAGGTCCTTACAAAGTGGTGACACATTTCAATGATAATACTTATAAGGTTGATCTGGGACGAGACCATGGAGTGCATGCTACCTTTAATGTGGAAGACCTTTCACCGTATCTTGTTGAGGATGGCCTTGATGAATTAAGGTCATTTCCTTTCAAAGAGGGAGGGGAGGATCCATGCATGGCTCATGAAAAGCCGAAAAATGTGATGGATTAGTGATTACTAGTAGGCTAGAAGCTGGTTTGTACTCAATGGTTGAGTTGTGCATGGTAACCTACGTATTAAATTAGGGTCGCATGAAGGCTAGGGCAACATTTTAAAGGCTTAATAATTGCTCAAAACTGTTACTTTTTGCTTCGTCAAGCCTTCTAGCCATTGTTGATACTCTTTGGTGGATTTGGATTACACTTTAATGCTTCTTTTTGCTCCTTAATGGAGCATGGACACTTTTTTCATTCATCAGTGTGTCAGACGTTTTTTTGTGTGGTTTCATGAGTTTCTTTAATTTCCATTATTAGTTTTACTGAGTAGTTGGTTGGGTGGCTAGTAACCACCAACTTTGTTATAAAGGCTTCATATAAGCCAATTATGCATGGAAAAAAGAGAAAGATGAAATTTTAATCAAACTAACCTTTGTTCACTTTGAACAAGAGTTGATGCCAAGAGCTGAAGGTCCTTACAAGCCTTTGTAAGTGGTGTATGGTGTGAACCCTTACGAGCCTTTGTATATTATTCCATTTCCAAACGATGAATTGGTTCACAAGGATGCTAATGACAAATTGAAGGCCATGACGAAACTACACCAACAAGCTAGTGTGAAGATTGAAGCCGTGATTGACGTGTAGAAACAGAATTCCAACATGTATAGGAAACCTCGTGTCTTTCAAGATGGTGATTTGGTGTTGGTGCATATGAGGAAAGAACGTTTTCCAAACAAAAGTTGATGCCAAAAGCTGAAGGTCCTTATAAGCCTACGTAAGTGGTGTATGGTGTGAATCCTTACAAGCCTTTGTATTTCATTCCATTTCCAAATGGTGAATTGGTTCACAAGGATGCAAATGACAATTTGAAGGCCATGATGTAACTACACCAACAAGTTTGTGTGAAGATTGAAGCTGTGTATGACGTGCACAAACAGAATTCCAACATGCATAGGAAACCACGTGTCTTACAAGATGGTGATGTGGTTTAGGCGCATATGAGGAAAGAACGTTTTGCTAACAAAAGGAAGAACAAAAGTTGATGCCAAGAGCTGAAGGTCCTTACAAAGTGGTGACACATTTCAATGATAATACTTATAAGGTTGATCTGGGACGAGACCATGGAGTGCATGCTACCTTTAATGTGGAAGACCTTTCACCGTATCTTGTTGAGGATGGCCTTGATGAACTAAGGTCATTTCCTTTCAAAGAGGGAGGGGAGGATCCATGCATGGCTCATGAAAAGCCGAAAAATGTGATGGATTAGTGATTACTAGTAGGCTAGAAGCTGGTTTGTACTCAATGGTTGAGTTGTGCATGGTAACCTACGTATTAAATTAGGGTCGCATGAAGGCTAGGGCAGCATTTTAAAGGCTTAATAAGTGCTCAAAATTGTTACTTTTTGCTTCGTCAAGCCTTCTAGCCATTGTTGATACTCTTTGGTGGATTTGGATTACACTTTAATGCTTCTTTTTGCTCCTTAATGGAGCATGGACACTTTTTTCATTCATCAGTGTGTCAGACGTTTTTTTGTGTGGTTTCATGAGTTTCTTTAATTTCCATTATTAGTTTTACTGAGTAGTTGGTTGGGTGGCTAGTAACCACCAACTTTGTTATAAAGGCTTCATATAAGCCAATTATGCATGGAAAAAAGAGAAAGATGAAATTTTAATCAAACTAACCTTTGTTCACTTTGAACAAGAGTATATGCCAAGAGTTGAAGGTCCTTACAAGCCTTTGTAAGTGGTGTATGGTGTGAACCCTTACGAGCCTTTGTATATTATTCCATTTCCAAACGATGAATTGGCTCACAAGGATGCTAATGACAAATTGAAGGCCATGACGAAACTACACCAACAAGCTAGTGTGAAGATTGAAGCCGTGATTGACGTGTAGAAAAAGAATTCCAACATGTATAGGAAACCTCGTGTCTTTCAAGATGGTGATTTGGTGTTGGTGCATATGAGGAAAGAACGTTTTCCAAACAAAAGTTGATGCCAAAAGCTGAAGGTCCTTATAAGCCTACGTAAGTGGTGTATGGTGTGAATCCTTACAAGCCTTTGTATTTCATTCCATTTCCAAATGGTGAATTGGTTCACAAGGATGCAAATGACAATTTGAAGGCCATGATGTAACTACACCAACAAGTTTGTGTGAAGATTGAAGCTGTGTATGACGTGCACAAACAGAATTCCAACATGCATAGGAAACCACGTGTCTTACAAGATGGTGACGTGGTTTAGGCGCATATGAGGAAAGAACGTTTTGCTAACAAAAGGAAGAACAAAAGTTGATGACAAGAGCTGAAGGTCCTTACAAAGTGGTGACACATTTCAATGATAATACTTATAAGGTTGATCTGGGACGAGACCATGGAGTGCATGCTACCTTTAATGTGGAAGACCTTTCACCGTATCTTGTTGAGGATGGCCTTGATGAATTAAGGTCATTTCCTTTCAAAGAGGGAGGGGAGGATCCATGCATGGCTCATGAAAAGCCGAAAAATGTGATGGATTAGTGATTACTAGTAGGCTAGAAGCTGGTTTGTACTCAATGGTTGAGTTGTGCATGGTAACCTACGTATTAAATTAGGGTCGCATGAAGGCTAGGGCAACATTTTAAAGGCTTAATAATTGCTCAAAACTGTTACTTTTTGCTTCGTCAAGCCTTCTAGCCATTGTTGATACTCTTTGGTGGATTTGGATTACACTTTAATGCTTCTTTTTGCTCCTTAATGGAGCATGGACACTTTTTTCATTCATCAGTGTGTCAGACGTTTTTTTGTGTGGTTTCATGAGTTTCTTTAATTTCCATTATTAGTTTTACTGAGTAGTTGGTTGGGTGGCTAGTAACCACCAACTTTGTTATAAAGGCTTCATATAAGCCAATTATGCATGGAAAAAAGAGAAAGATGAAATTTTAATCAAACTAACCTTTGTTCACTTTGAACAAGAGTTGATGCCAAGAGCTGAAGGTCCTTACAAGCCTTTGTAAGTGGTGTATGGTGTGAACCCTTACGAGCCTTTGTATATTATTCCATTTCCAAACGATGAATTGGTTCACAAGGATGCTAATGACAAATTGAAGGCCATGACGAAACTACACCAACAAGCTAGTGTGAAGATTGAAGCCGTGATTGACGTGTAGAAACAGAATTCCAACATGTATAGGAAACCTCGTGTCTTTCAAGATGGTGATTTGGTGTTGGTGCATATGAGGAAAGAACGTTTTCCAAACAAAAGTTGATGCCAAAAGCTGAAGGTCCTTATAAGCCTACGTAAGTGGTGTATGGTGTGAATCCTTACAAGCCTTTGTATTTCATTCCATTTCCAAATGGTGAATTGGTTCACAAGGATGCAAATGACAATTTGAAGGCCATGATGTAACTACACCAACAAGTTTGTGTGAAGATTGAAGCTGTGTATGACGTGCACAAACAGAATTCCAACATGCATAGGAAACCACGTGTCTTACAAGATGGTGACGTGGTTTAGGCGCATATGAGGAAATAACGTTTTGCTAACAAAAGGAAGAACAAAAGTTGATGACAAGAGCTGAAGGTCCTTACAAAGTGGTGACACATTTCAATGATAATACTTATAAGGTTGATCTGGGACGAGACCATGGAGTGCATGTTACCTTTAATGTGGAAGACCTTTCACCGTATCTTGTTGAGGATGGCCTTGATGAATTAAGGTCATTTCCTTTCAAAGAGGGAGGGGAGGATCCATGCATGGCTCATGAAAAGCCGAAAAATGTGATGGATTAGTGATTACTAGTAGGCTAGAAGCTGGTTTGTACTCAATGGTTGAGTTGTGCATGGTAACCTACGTATTAAATTAGGGTCGCATGAAGGCTAGGGCAACATTTTAAAGGCTTAATAAGTGCTCAAAACTGTTACTTTTTGCTTCGTCAAGCCTTCTAGCCCTTATTGATACTCTTTGGTGGATTTGGATTACACTTTAATGCTTCTTTTTGCTCCTTAATGGAGCATGGACACTTTTTTCATTCATCAGTGTGTCAGACGTTTTTTTGTGTGGTTTCATGAGTTTCTTTAATTTCCATTATTAGTTTTACTGAGTAGTTGGTTGGGTGGCTAGTAACCACCAACTTTGTTATAAAGGCTTCATATAAGCCAATTATGCATGGAAAAAAGAGATAGATGAAATTTTAATCAAACTAACCTTTGTTCACTTTGAACAAGAGTTGATGCCAAGAGCTGAAGGTCCTTACAAGCCTTTGTAAGTGGTGTATGGTGTGAACCCTTACGAGCCTTTGTATATTATTCCATTTCCAAACGATGAATTGGTTCACAAGGATGCTAATGACAAGTTGAAGCCCATGACGAAACTACACCAACAAGCTAGTGTGAAGATTGAAGCCGTGATTGACGTGTAGAAACAGAATTCCAACATGTATAGGAAACCTCGTGTCTTCCAAGATGGTGATTTGGTGTTGGTGCATATGAGGAAAGAACGTTTTCCAAACAAAAGTTGATGCCAAAAGCTGAAGGTCCTTATAAGCCTACGTAAGTAGTGTATGGTGTGAATCCTTACAAGCCTTTGTATTTCATTCCATTTCCAAATGGTGAATTGGTTCACAAGGATGCAAATGACAATTTGAAGGCCATGATGTAACTACACCAACAAGTTTGTGTGAAGATTGAAGCTGTGTATGACGTGTACAAACAGAATTCCAACATGCATAGGAAACCACGTGTCTTACAAGATGGTGACGTGGTTTAGGCGCATATGAGGAAAGAACGTTTTGCTAACAAAAGGAAGAACAAAAGTTGATGACAAGAGCTGAAGGTCCTTACAAAGTGGTGACACATTTCAATGATAATACTTATAAGGTTGATCTGGGACGAGACCATGGAGTGCATGCTACCTTTAATGTGGAAGACCTTTCACCGTATCTTGTTGAGGATGGCCTTGATGAATTAAGGTCATTTCCTTTCAAAGAGGGAGGGGAGGATCCATGCATGGGTCATGAAAAGCCGAAAAATGTGATGGATTAGTGATTACTAGTAGGCTAGAAGCTGGTTTGTACTCAATGGTTGAGTTGTGCATGGTAACCTACGTATTAAATTAGGGTCGCATGAAGGCTAGGGCAACATTTTAAAGGCTTAATAAGTGCTCAAAACTGTTACTTTTTGCTTCGTCAAGCCTTCTAGCCATTGTTGATACTCTTTGGTGGATTTGGATTACACTTTAATGCTTCTTTTTGCTCCTTAATGGAGCATGGACACTTTTTTCATTCATCAGTGTGTCAGACGTTTTTTTGTGTGGTTTCATGAGTTTCTTTAATTTCCATTATTAGTTTTACTGAGTAGTTGGTTGGGTGGCTAGTAACCACCAACTTTGTTATAAAGGCTTCATATAAGCCAAATATGCATGGAAAAAAGAGATAGATGAAATTTTAATCAAACTAACCTTTGTTCACTTTGAACAAGAGTTGATGCCAAGAGCTGAAGGTCCTTACAAGCCTTTGTAAGTGGTGTATGGTGTGAATCCTTACGAGCCTTTGTATATTATTCCATTTCCAAACGATGAATTGGTTCACAAGGATGCTAATGACAAGTTGAAGGCCATGACGAAACTACACCAACAAGCTAGTATGAAGATTGAAGCCGTGATTGACGTGTAGAAACAGAATTCCAACATGTATAGGAAACCTCGTGTCTTTCAAGATGGTGATTTGGTGTTGGTGCATATGAGGAAAGAACGTTTTCCAAACAAAAGTTGATGCCAAAAGCTGAAGGTCCTTATAAGCCTACGTAAGTGGTGTATGGTGTGAATCCTTACAAGCCTTTGTATTCCATTCCATTTCCAAATGGTGAATTGGTTCACAAGGATGCAAATGACAATTTGAAGGCCATGATGTAACTACACCAACAAGTTTGTGTGAAGATTGAAGCTGTGTATGACGTGCACAAACAGAATTCCAACATGCATAGGAAACCACGTGTCTTACAAGATGGTGACGTGGTTTAGGCGCATATGAGGAAAGAACGTTTTGCTAACAAAAGGAAGAACAAAAGTTGATGACAAGAGCTGAAGGTCCTTACAAAGTGGTGACACATTTCAATGATAATACTTATAAGGTTGATCTGGGACGAGACCATGGAGTGCATGCTACCTTTAATGTGGAAGACCTTTCACCGTATCTTGTTGAGGATGGCCTTGATGAATTAAGGTCATTTCCTTTCAAAGAGGGAGGGGAGGATCCATGCATGGCTCATGAAAAGCCGAAAAATGTGATGGATTAGTGATTACTAGTAGGCTAGAAGCTGGTTTGTACTCAATGGTTGAGTTGTGCATGGTAACCTACGTATTAAATTAGAGTCGCATGAAGGCTAGGGCAACATTTTAAAGGCTTAATAAGTGCTCAAAACTGTTACTTTTTGCTTCGTCAAGCCTTCTAGCCATTGTTGATACTCTTTGGTGGATTTGGATTACACTTTAATGCTTCTTTTTGCTCCATTAATGGAGCATGGACACTTTTTTCATTCATCAGTGTGTCAGACGTTTTTTTGTGTGGTTTCATGAGTTTCTTTAATTTCCATTATTAGTTTTACTGAGTAGTTGGTTGGGTGGCTAGTAACCACCAACTTTGTTATAAAGGCTTCATATAAGCCAATTATGCATGGAAAAAAGAGATAGATGAAATTTTAATCAAACTAACCTTTGTTCACTTTGAACAAGAGTTGATGCCAAGAGCTGAAGGTCCTTACAAGCCTTTGTAAGTGGTGTATGGTGTGAATCCTTACGAGCCTTTGTATATTATTCCATTTCCAAACGATGAATTGGTTCACAAGGATGCTAATGACAAGTTGAAGGCCATGACGAAACTACACCAACAAGCTAGTGTGAAGATTGAAGCCGTGATTGACGTGTACAAACAGAATTCCAACATGTATAGGAAACCTCGTGTCTTTCAAGATGGTGATTTGGTGTTGGTGCATATGAGGAAAGAACTTTTTCCAAACAAAAGTTGATACCAAATGCTGAAGGTCCTTATAAGCCTACGTAAGTGGTGTATGGTGTGAATCCTTACAAGCCTTTGTATTTCATTCCATTTCCAAATGGTGAATTGGTTCACAAGGATGCAAATGACAATTTGAAGGCCATGATGTAACTACACCAACAAGTTTGTGTGAAGATTGAAGCTGTGTATGACGTGCACAAACAGAATTCCAACATGCATAGGAAACCACGTGTCTTACAAGATGGTGACGTGGTTTAGGCGCATATGAGGAAAGAACGTTTTGCTAACAAAAGGAAGAACAAAAGTTGATGACAAGAGCTGAAGGTCCTTACAAAGTGGTGACACATTTCAATGATAATACTTATAAGGTTGATCTGGGACGACACCATGGAGTGCATGCTACCTTTAATGTGGAAGACCTTTCACCGTATCTTGTTGAGGATGGCCTTGATGAATTAAGGTCATTTCCTTTCAAAGAGGGAGGGGAGGATCCATGCATGGCTCATGAAAAGCCGAAAAATGTGATGGATTAGTGATTACTAGTAGGCTAGAAGCTGGTTTGTACTCAATGGTTGAGTTGTGCATGGTAACCTACGTATTAAATTAGAGTCGCATGAAGGCTAGGGCAACATTTTAAAGGCTTAATAAGTGCTCAAAACTGTTACTTTTTGCTTCGTCAAGCCTTCTAGCCATTGTTGATACTCTTTGGTGGATTTGGATTACACTTTAATGCTTCTTTTTGCTCCTTAATGGAGCATGGACACTTTTTTCAATCATCAGTGTGTCAGACGTTTTTTTGTATGGTTTCATGAGTTTCTTTAATTTCCATTATTAGTTTTACTGAGTAGTTGGTTGGGTGGCTAGTAACCACCAACTTTGTTATAAAGGCTTCATATAAGCCAATTATGCATGGAAAAAAGAGATAGATGAAATTTTAATCAAACTAACCTTTGTTCACTTTGAACAAGAGAATATGCCAAGAGTTGAAGGTCCTTACAAGCCTTTGTAAGTGGTGTATGGTGTGAACCCTTACGAGCCTTTGTATATTATTCCATTTCCAAACGATGAATTGGTTCACAAGGATGCTAATGACAAATTGAAGGCCATGACGAAACTACACCAACAAGCTAGTGTGAAGATTGAAGCCGTGATTGACGTGTAGAAACAGAATTCCAACATGTATAGGAAACCTCGTGTCTTTCAAGATGGTGATTTGGTGTTGGTGCATATGAGGAAAGAACGTTTTCCAAACAAAAGTTGATGCCAAAAGCTGAAGGTCCTTATAAGCCTACGTAAGTGGTGTATGGTGTGAATCCTTACAAGCCTTTGTATTTCATTCCATTTCCAAATGGTGAATTGGTTCACAAGGATGCAAATGACAATTTGAAGGCCATGATGTAACTACACCAACAAGTTTGTGTGAAGATTGAAGCTGTGTATGACGTGTACAAACAGAATTCCAACATGCATAGGAAACCACGTGTCTTACAAGATGGTGACGTGGTTTAGGCGCATATGAGGAAAGAACGTTTTGCTAACCAAAGGAAGAACAAAAGTTGATGACAAGAGCTGAAGGTCCTTACAAAGTGGTGACACATTTCAATGATAATACTTATAAGGTTGATCTGGGACGAGACCATGGAGTGCATGCTACCTTTAATGTGGAAGACCTTTCACCGTATCTTGTTGAGGATGGCCTTGATTAATTAAGGTCATTTCCTTTCAAAGAGGGAGGGGAGGATCCATGCATGGCTCATGAAAAGCCGAAAAATGTGATGGATTAGTGATTACTAGTAGGCTAGAAGCTGGTTTGTACTCAATGGTTGAGTTGTGCATGGTAACCTACGTATTAAATTAGGGTCGCATGAAGGCTAGGGCAACATTTTAAAGGCTTAATAATTGCTCAAAACTGTTACTTTTTGCTTCGTCAAGCCTTCTAGCCATTGTTGATACTCTTTGGTGGATTTGGATTACACTTTAATGCTTCTTTTTGCTCCTTAATGGAGCATGGACACTTTTTTCATTCATCAGTGTGTCAGACGTTTTTTTGTGTGGTTTCATGAGTTTCTTTAATTTCCATTATTAGTTTTACTGAGTAGTTGGTTGGGTGGCTAGTAACCACCAACTTTGTTATAAAAGGCTTCATATAAGCCAATTATGCATGGAAAAAAGAGATAGATGAAATTTTAATCAAACTAACCTTTGTTCACTTTGAACAAGAGTTGATGCCAAGAGCTGAAGGTCCTAACAAGCCTTTGTAAGTGGTGTATGGTGTGAATCCTTACGAGCCTTTGTATATTATTCCATTTCCAAACGATGAATTGGTTCACAAGGATGCTAATGACAAGTTGAAGGCCATGACGAAACTACACCAACAAGCTCGTGTGAAGATTGAAGCCGTGATTGACGTGTACAAACAGAATTCCAACATGTATAGGAAACCTCGTGTCTTTCAAGATGGTGATTTGGTGTTGGTGCATATGAGGAAAGAACTTTTTCCAAACAAAAGTTGATGCCAAAAGCTGAAGGTCCTTATAAGCCTACGTAAGTGGTGTATGGTGTGAATCCTTACAAGCCTTTGTATTTCATTCCATTTCCAAATGGTGAATTGGTTCACAAGGATGCAAATGACAATTTGAAGGCCATGATGTAACTACACCAACAAGTTTGTGTGAAGATTGAAGTTGTGTATGACGTGCACAAACAGAATTCCAACATGCATAGGAAACCACGTGTCTTACAAGATGGTGACGTGGTTTAGGCGCATATGAGGAAAGAACGTTTTGCTAACAAAAGGAAGAACAAAAGTTGATGACAAGAGCTGAAGGTCCTTACAAAGTGGTGACACATTTCAATGATAATACTTATAAGGTTGATCTGGGACGAGACCATGGAGTGCTTGCTACCTTTAATGTGGAAGACCTTTCACCGTATCTTGTTGAGGATGGCCTTGATGAATTAAGGTCATTTCCTTTCAAAGAGGGAGGGGAGGATCCGTGCATGGCTCATGAAAAGCCGAAAAATGTGATGGATTAGTGATTACTAGTAGGCTAGAAGCTGGTTTGTACTCAATGGTTGAGTTGTGCATGGTAACCTACGTATTAAATTAGGGTCGCATGAAGGTAGGGCAACATTTTAAAGGCTTAATAAGTGCTCAAAACTGTTACTTTTTGCTTCGTCAAGCCTTCTAGCCATTGTTGATACTCTTTGGTGGATTTGGATTACACTTTAATGCTTCTTTTTGCTCCTTAATGGAGCATGGACACTTTTTTCAATCATCAGTGTGTCAGACGTTTTTTTGTGTGGTTTCATGAGTTTCTTTAATTTCCATTATTAGTTTTACTGAGTAGTTGGTTGGGTGGCTAGTAACCACCAACTTTGTTATAAAGGCTTCATATAAGCCAATTATGCATGGAAAAAAGAGATAGATGAAATTTTAATCAAACTAACCTTTGTTCACTTTGAACAATAGTTGATGCCAAGAGCTGAAGGTCCTTACAAGCCTTTGTAAGTGGTGTATGGTGTGAACCCTTACGAGCCTTTGTATATTATTCCATTTCCAAACGATGAATTGGTTCACAAGGATGCTAATGACAAGTTGAAGGCCATGACGAAACTACACCAACAAGCTAGTGTGAAGATTGAAGTCGTGATTGACGTGTACAAACAGAATTCCAACATGTATAGGAAACCTCGTGTCTTTCAAGATGGTGATTTGGTGTTGGTGCATATGAGGAAAGAACGTTTTCCAAACAAAAGTTGATGCCAAAAGCTGAAGGTCCTTATAAGCCTACGTAAGTGGTGTATGGTGTGAATCCTTACAAGCCTTTGTATTTCATTCCATTTCCAAATGGTGAATTGGTTCACAAGGATGCAAATGACAATTTGAAGGCCATGATGTAACTACACCAACAAGTTTGTGTGAAGATTGAAGTTGTGTATGACGTGCACAAACAGAATTCCAACATGCATTGGAAACCACGTGTCTTACAAGATGGTGACGTGGTTTAGGCGCATATGAGGAAATAACGTTTTGCTAACAAAAGGAAGAACAAAAGTTGATGACAAGAGCTGAAGGTCCTTACAAAGTGGTGACACATTTCAATGATAATACTTATAAGGTTGATCTGGGACGAGACCATGGAGTGCATGCTACCTTTAATGTGGAAGACCTTTCACCGTATCTTGTTGAGGATGGCCTTGATGAATTAAGGTCATTTCCTTTCAAAGAGGGAGGGGAGGATCCATGCATGGGTCATGAAAAGCCGAAAAATGTGATGGATTAGTGATTACTAGTAGGCTAGAAGCTGGTTTGTACTCAATGGTTGAGTTGTGCATGGTAACCTACGTATTAAATTAGGGTCGCATGAAGGCTAGGGCAACATTTTAAAGGCTTAATAAGTGCTCAAAACTGTTACTTTTTGCTTCGTCAAGCCTTCTAGCCATTGTTGATACTCTTTGGTGGATTTGGATTACACTTTAATGCTTCTTTTTGCTCCTTAATGGAGCATGGACACTTTTTTCATTCATCAGTGTGTCAGACGTTTTTTTGTGTGGTTTCATGAGTTTCTTTAATTTCCATTATTAGTTTTACTGAGTAGTTGGTTGGATGGCTAGTAACCACCAACTTTGTTATAAAGGCTTCATATAAGCCAATTATGCATGGAAAAAAGAGATAGATGAAATTTTAATCAAACTAACCTTTGTTCACTTTGAACAAGAGTTGATGCCAAGAGCTGAAGGTCCTTACAAGCCTTTGTAAGTGGTGTATGGTGTGAATCCTTACGAGCCTTTGTATATTATTCCATTTCCAAACGATGAATTGGTTCACAAGGATGCTAATGACAAGTTGAAGGCCATGACGAAACTACACCAACAAGCTAGTGTGAAGATTGAAGCCGTGATTGACGTGTACAAACAGAATTCCAACATGTATAGGAAACCTCGTGTCTTTCAAGATGGTGATTTGGTGTTGGTGCATATGAGGAAAGAACGTTTTCCAAACAAAAGTTGATGCCAAAAGCTGAAGGTCCTTATAAGCCTACGTAAGTGGTGTATGGTGTGAATCCTTACAAGCCTTTGTATTTCATTCCATTTCCAAATGGTGAATTGGTTCACAAGGATGCAAATGACAATTTGAAGGCCATGATGTAACTACACCAACAAGTTTGTGTGAAGATTGAAGCTGTGTATGACGTGTACAAACAGAAATCCAACATGCATAGGAAACCACGTGTCTTACAAGATGGTGACGTGGTTTAGGCGCATATGAGGAAAGAACATTTTGCTAACCAAAGGAAGAACAAAAGTTGATGACAAGAGCTGAAGGTCCTTACAAAGTGGTGACACATTTCAATGATAATACTTATAAGGTTGATCTGGGACGACACCATGGAGTGCATGCTACCTTTAATGTGGAAGACCTTTCACCGTATCTTGTTGAGGATGGCCTTGATGAATTAAGGTCATTTCCTTTCAAAGAGGGAGGGAGGATCCATGCATGGGTCATGAAAAGCCGAAAAATGTGATGGATTAGTGATTACTAGTAGGCTAGAAGCTGGTTTGTACTCAATGGTTGAGTTGTGCATGGTAACCTACGTATTAAATTAGGGTCGCATGAAGGCTAGGGCAACATTTTAAAGGCTTAATAATTGCTCAAAACTGTTACTTTTTGCTTCGTCAAGCCTTCTAGCCATTGTTGATACTCTTTGGTGGATTTGGATTACACTTTAATGCTTCTTTTTGCTCCTTAATGGAGCATGGACACTTTTTTCATTCATCAGTGTGTCAGACGTTTTTTTGTGTGGTTTCATGAGTTTCTTTAATTTCCATTATTAGTTTTACTGAGTAGTTGGTTGGGTGGCTAGTAACCACCAACTTTGTTATAAAGGCTTCATATAAGCCAATTATGCATGGAAAAAAGAGATAGATGAAATTTTAATCAAACTAACCTTTGTTCACTTTGAACAAGAGTTGATACCAAGAGCTGAAGGTCCTTACAAGCCTTTGTAAGTGGTGTGTGGTGTGAACCCTTACGAGCCTTTGTATATTATTCTATTTCCAAACGATGAATTGGTTCACAAGGATGCTAATGACAAGTTGAAGGCCATGACAAAACTACACCAACAAGCTAGTGTGAAGATTGAAGCCGTGATTGACGTGTAGAAACAGAATTCCAACATGTATAGGAAACCTCGTGTCTTTCAAGATGGTGATTTGGTGTTGGTGCATATGAGGAAAGAACGTTTTCCAAACAAAAGTTGATACCAAAAGCTGAAGGTCCTTATAAGCCTACGTAAGTGGTGTATGGTGTGAATCCTTACAAGCCTTTGTATTTCATTCCATTTCCAAATGGTGAATTGGTTCACAAGGATGCAAATGACAATTTGAAGGCCATGATGTAACTACACCAACAAGTTTGTGTGAAGATTGAAGCTGTGTATGACGTGCACAAACAGAATTCCAACATGCATAGGAAACCACGTGTCTTACAAGATGGTGACGTGGTTTAGGCGCATATGAGGAAAGAACGTTTTGCTAACAAAAGGAAGAACAAAAGTTGATGACAAGAGCTGAAGGTCCTTACAAAGTGGTGACACATTTCAATGATAATACTTAGAAGGTTGATCAGGGACGAGACCATGGAGTGCATGCTACCTTTAATGTGGAAGACCTTTCACCGTATCTTGTTGAGGATGGCCTTGATGAATTAAGGTCATTTCCTTTCAAAGAGGGAGGGGAGGATCCATGCATGGCTCATGAAAAGCCGAAAAATGTGATGGATTAGTGATTACTAGTAGGCTAGAAGCTGGTTTGTACTCAATGGTTGAGTTGTGCATGGTAACCTACGTATTAAATTAGGGTCGCATGAAGGCTAGGGCAACATTTTAAAGGCTTAATAAGTGCTCAAAACTGTTACTTTTTGCTTCGTCAAGCCTTCTAGCCATTGTTGATACTCTTTGGTGGATTTGGATTACACTTTAATGCTTCTTTTTGCTCCTTAATGGAGCATGGACACTTTTTTCATTCATCAGTGTGTCAGACGTTTTTTTGTGTGGTTTCATGAGTTTCTTTAATTTCCATTATTAGTTTTACTGAGTAGTTGGTTGGGTGGCTAGTAACCACCAACTTTGTTATAAAGGCTTCATATAAGCCAATTATGCATGGAAAAAAGAGAAAGATGAAATTTTAATCAAACTAACCTTTGTTCACTTTGAACAAGAGTTGATGCCAAGAGCTGAAGGTCCTTACAAGCCTTTGTAAGTGGTGTATGGTGTGAACCCTTACGAGCCTTTGTATATTATTCCATTTCCAAACGATGAATTGGTTCACAAGGATGCTAATGACAAGTTGAAGGCCATGACGAAACTACACCAAGAAGCTAGTGTGAAGATTGAAGCCGTGATTGACGTGTACAAACAGAATTCCAACATGTATAGGAAACCTCGTGTCTTTCAAGATGGTGATTTGGTGTTGGTGCATATGAGGAAAGAACGTTTTCCAAACAAAAGTTGATGCCAAAAGCTGAAGGTCCTTATAAGCCTACGTAAGTGGTGTATGGTGTGAATCCTTACAAGCCTTTGTATTTCATTCCATTTCCAAATGGTGAATTGGTTCACAAGGATGCAAATGACAATTTGAAGGCCATGATGTAACTACACCAACAAGTTTGTGTGAAGATTGAAGCTGTGTATGACGTGCACAAACAGAATTCCAACATGCATAGGAAACCACGTGTCTTACAAGATGGTGACGTGGTTTAGGCGCATATGAGGAAAGAACATTTTGCTAACAAAAGGAAGAACAAAAGTTGATGACAAGAGCTGAAGGTCCTTACAAAGTGGTGACACATTTCAATGATAATACTTATAAGGTTGATCTGGGACGAGACCATGGAGTGCATGCTACCTTTAATGTGGAAGACCTTTCACCGTATCTAAGAGGATGGCCTTGATGAATTAAGGTCATTTCCTTTCAAAGAGGGAGGGGAGGATCCATGCATGGCTCATGAAAAGCCGAAAAATGTGATGGATTAGTGATTACTAGTAGGCTAGAAGCTGGTTTGTACTCAATGGTTGAGTTGTGCATGGTAACCTACGTATTAAATTAGGGTCGCATGAAGGCTAGGGCAACATTTTAAAGGATTAATAAGTGCTCAAAACTGTTACTTTTTGCTTCGTCAAGCCTTCTAGCCATTGTTGATACTCTTTGGTGGATTTGGATTACACTTTAATGCTTCTTTTTGCTCCTTAATGGAGCATGGACACTTTTTTCATTCATCAGTGTGTCAGACGTTTTTTTGTGTGGTTTCATGAGTTTCTTTAATTTCCATTATTAGTTTTACTGAGTAGCTGGTTGGGTGGCTAGTAACCACCAACTTTGTTATAAAGGCTTCATATAAGCCAATTATGCATGGAAAAAAGAGATAGATGAAATTTTAATCAAACTAACCTTTGTTCACTTTGAACAAGAGTTGATGCCAAGAGCTGAAGGTCCTTACAAGCCTTTGTAAGTGGTGTATGGTGTGAATCCTTACGAGCCTTTGTATATTATTCCATTTCCAAACGATGAATTGGTTCACAAGGATGCTAATGACAAGTTGAAGGCCATGACGAAACTACACCAAGAAGCTAGTGTGAAGATTGAAGCCGTGATTGACGTGTACAAACAGAATTCCAACATGTATAGGAAACCTCGTGTCTTTCAAGATGGTGATTTGGTGTTGGTGCATATGAGGAAAGAACGTTTTCCAAACAAAAGTTGATGCCAAAAGCTGAAGGTCCTTATAAGCCTACGTAAGTGGTGTATGGTGTGAATCCTTACAAGCCTTTGTATATCATTCCATTTCCAAATGGTGAATTGGTTCACAAGGATGCAAATGACAATTTGAAGGCCATGATGTAAAAACACCAACAAGTTTGTGTGAAGATTGAAGTTGTGTATGACGTGCACAAACAGAATTCCAACATGCATAGGAAACCACGTGTCTTACAAGATGGTGACGTGGTTTAGGCGCATATGAGGAAAGAACGTTTTGCTAACAAAAGGAAGAACAAAAGTTGATGACAAGAGCTGAAGGTCCTTACAAAGTGGTGACACATTTCAATGATAATACTTATAAGGTTGATCTGGGACGAGACCATGGAGTGCATGCTACCTTTAATGTGGAAGACCTTTCACCGTATCTTGTTGAGGATGGCCTTGATGAATTAAGGTCATTTCCTTTCAAAGAGGGAGGGGAGGATCCATGCATGGCTCATGAAAAGCCGAAAAATGTGATGGATTAGTGATTACTAGTAGGCTAGAAGGTGGTTTGTACTCAATGGTTGAGTTGTGCATGGTAACCTACGTATTAAATTAGGGTCGCATGAAGGCTAGGGCAACATTTTAAAGGCTTAATAAGTGCTCAAAACTGTTACTTTTTGCTTCGTCAAGCCTTCTAGCCATTGTTGATACTCTTTGGTGGATTTGGATTACACTTTAATGCTTCTTTTTGCTCCTTAATGGAGCATGGACACTTTTTTCATTCATCAGTGTGTCAGACGTTTTTTTGTGTGGTTTCATGAGTTTCTTTAATTTCCATTATTAGTTTTACTGAGTAGTTGGTTGGGTGGCTAGTAACCACCAACTTTGTTATAAAGGCTTCATATAAGCCAATTATGCATGGAAAAAAGAGATAGATGAAATTTTAATCAAACTAACCTTTGTTCACTTTGAACAAGAGTTGATGCCAAGAGCTGAAGGTCCTTACAAGCCTTTGTAAGTGGTGTATGGTGTGAATCCTTACGAGCCTTTGTATATTATTCCATTTCCAAACGATGAATTGGTTCACAAGGATGCTAACGACAAGTTGAAGGCCATGACGAAACTACACCAACAAGCTAGTGTGAAGATTGAAGCCGTGATTGACGTGTACAAACAGAATTCCAACATGTATAGGAAACCTCGTGTCTTTCAAGATGGTGATTTGGTGTTGGTGCATATGAGGAAAGAACGTTTTCCAAACAAAAGTTGATGCCAAAAGCTGAAGGTCCTTATAAGCCTACGTAAGTGGTGTATGGTGTGAATCCTTACAAGCCTTTGTATTTCATTCCATTTCCAAATGGTGAATTGGTTCACAAGGATGCAAATGACAATTTGAAGGCCATGATGTAACTACACCAACAAGTTTGTGTGAAGATTGAAGCTGTGTATGACGTGTACAAACAGAATTCCAACATGCATAGGAAACCACGTGTCTTACAAGATGGTGACGTGGTTTAGGCGCATATGAGGAAAGAACGTTTTGCTAACAAAAGGAAGAACAAAAGTTGATGACAAGAGCTGAAGGTCCTTACAAAGTGGTGACACATTTCAATGATAATACTTATAAGGTTGATCTGGGACGAGACCATGGAGTGCATGCTACCTTTAATGTGGAAGACCTTTCACCGTATCTTGTTGAGGATGGCCTTGATGAATTAAGGTCATTTCCTTTCAAAGAGGGAGGGGGGGATCCATGCATGGCTCATGAAAAGCCGAAAAATGTGATGGATTAGTGATTACTAGTAGGCTAGAAGGTGGTTTGTACTCAATGGTTGAGTTGTGCATGGTAACCTACGTATTAAATTAGGGTCGCATGAAGGCTAGGGCAACATTTTAAAGGCTTAATAAGTGCTCAAAACTGTTACTTTTTGCTTCGTCAAGCCTTCTAGCCATTGTTGATACTCTTTGGTGGATTTGGATTACACTTTAATGCTTCTTTTTGCTCCTTAATGGAGCATGGACACTTTTTTCATTCATCAGTGTGTCAGACGTTTTTTTGTGTGGTTTCATGAGTTTCTTTAATTTCCATTATTAGTTTTACTGAGTAGTTGGTTGGGTGGCTAGTAACCACCAACTTTGTTATAAAGGCTTCATATAAGCCAATTATGCATGGAAAAAAGAGATAGATGAAATTTTAATCAAACTAACCTTTGTTCACTTTAAACAAGAGTTGATGCCAAGAGCTGAAGGTCCTTACAAGCCTTTGTAAGTGGTGTATGGTGTGAATCCTTACGAGCCTTTGTATATTATTCCATTTCCAAACGATGAATTGGTTCACAAGGATGCTAACGACAAGTTGAAGGCCATGACGAAACTACACCAACAAGCTAGTGTGAAGATTGAAGCCGTGATTGACGTGTACAAACAGATTTCCAACATGTATAGGAAACCTCGTGTCTTTCAAGATGGTGATTTGGTGTTGGTGCATATGAGGAAAGAACGTTTTCCAAACAAAAGTTGATGCCAAAAGCTGAAGGTCCTTATAAGCCTACGTAAGTGGTGTATGGTGTGAATCCTTACAAGCCTTTGTATTTCATTCCATTTCCAAATGGTGAATTGGTTCACAAGGATGCAAATGACAATTTGAAGGCCATGATGTAACTACACCAACAAGTTTGTGTGAAGATTGAAGCTGTGTATGACGTGTACAAACAGAATTCCAACATGCATAGGAAACCACGTGTCTTACAAGATGGTGACGTGGTTTAGGCGCATATGAGGAAAGAACGTTTTGCTAACAAAAGGAAGAACAAAAGTTGATGACAAGAGCTGAAGGTCCTTACAAAGTGGTGACACATTTCAATGATAATACTTATAAGGTTGATCTGGGACGAGACCATGGAGTGCATGCTACCTTTAATGTGGAAGACCTTTCACCGTATCTTGTTGAGGATGGCCTTGATGAATTAAGGTCATTTCCTTTCAAAGAGGGAGGGGGGGATCCATGCATGGCTCATGAAAAGCCGAAAAATGTGATGGATTAGTGATTACTAGTAGGCTAGAAGGTGGTTTGTACTCAATGGTTGAGTTGTGCATGGTAACCTACGTATTAAATTAGGGTCGCATGAAGGCTAGGGCAACATTTTAAAGGCTTAATAAGTGCTCAAAACTGTTACTTTTTGCTTCGTCAAGCCTTCTAGCCATTGTTGATACTCTTTGGTGGATTTGGATTACACTTTAATGCTTCTTTTTGCTCCTTAATGGAGCATGGACACTTTTTTCATTCATCAGTGTGTCAGACGTTTTTTTGTGTGGTTTCATGAGTTTCTTTAATTTCCATTATTAGTTTTACTGAGTAGTTGGTTGGGTGGCTAGTAACCACCAACTTTGTTATAAAGGCTTCATATAAGCCAATTATGCATGGAAAAAAGAGATAGATGAAATTTTAATCAAACTAACCTTTGTTCACTTTGAACAAGAGTTGATGCCAAGAGCTGAAGGTCCTTACAAGCCTTTGTAAGTGGTGTATGGTGTGAACCCTTACGAGCCTTTGTATATTATTCCATTTCCAAACGATGAATTGGTTCACAAGGATGCTAATGACAAGTTGAAGGCCATGACGAAACTACACCAACAAGCTAGTGTGAAGATTGAAGCCGTGATTGACGTGTAGAAACAGAATTCCAACATGTATAGGAAACCTCGTGTCTTTCAAGATGGTGATTTGGTGTTGGTGCATATGAGGAAAGAACGTTTTCCAAACAAAAGTTGATGCCAAAAGCTGAAGGTCCTTATAAGCCTACGTAAGTGGTGTATGGTGTGAATCCTTACAAGCCTTTGTATTTCATTCCATTTCCAAATGGTGAATTGGTTCACAAGGATGCAAATGACAATTTGAAGGCCATGATGTAACTACACCAACAAGTTTGTGTGAAGATTGAAGCTGTGTATGACGTGCACAAACAGAATTCCAACATGCATAGGAAACCACGTGTCTTACAAGATGGTGACGTGGTTTAGGCGCATATGAGGAAAGAACGTTTTGCTAACAAAAGGAAGAACAAAAGTTGATGACAAGAGCTGAAGGTCCTTACAAAGTGGTGACACATTTCAATGATAATACTTATAAGGTTGATCTGGGACGAGACCATGGAGTGCATGCTACCTTTAATGTGGAAGACCTTTCACCGTATCTTGTTGAGGATGGCCTTGATGAATTAAGGTCATTTCCTTTCAAAGAGGGAGGGGAGGATCCATGCATGGCTCATGAAAAGCCGAAAAATGTGATGGATTAGTGATTACTAGTAGGCTAGAAGCTGGTTTGTACTCAATGGTTGAGTTGTGCATGGTAACCTACGTATTAAATTAGGGTCGCATGAAGGCTAGGGCAACATTTTAAAGGCTTAATAATTGCTCAAAACTGTTACTTTTTGCTTCGTCAAGCCTTCTAGCCATTGTTGATACTCTTTGGTGGATTTGGATTACACTTTAATGCTTCTTTTTGCTTCTTAATGGAGCATGGACACTTTTTTCATTCATCATTGTGTCAGACGTTTTTTTGTGTGGTTTCATGAGTTTCTTTAATTTCCATTATTAGTTTTACTGAGTAGTTGGTTGGGTGGCTAGTAACCACCAACTTTGTTATAAAGGCTTCATATAAGCCAATTATGCATGGAAAAAAGAGATAGATGAAATTTTAATCAAACTAACCTTTGTTCACTTTGAACAAGAGTTGATGCCAAGAGCTGAAGGTCCTTACAAGCCTTTGTAAGTGGTGTATGGTGTGAACCCTTACGAGCCTTTGTATATTATTCCATTTCCAAACGATGAATTGGTTCACAAGGATGCTAATGACAAGTTGAAGGCCATGACGAAACTACACCAACAAGCTAGTGTGAAGATTGAAGCCGTGATTGACGTGTAGAAACAGAATTCCAACATGTATAGGAAACCTCGTGTCTTTCAAGATGGTGATTTGGTGTTGGTGCATATGAGGAAAGAACGTTTTCCAAACAAAAGTTGATGCCAAAAGCTGAAGGTCCTTATAAGCCTACGTAAGTGGTGTATGGTGTGAATCCTTACAAGCCTTTGTATTTCATTCCATTTCCAAATGGTGAATTGGTTCACAAGGATGCAAATGACAATTTGAAGGCCATGATGTAACTACACCAACAAGTTTGTGTGAAGATTGAAGCTGTGTATGACGTGCACAAACAGAATTCCAACATGCATAGGAAACCACGTGTCTTACAAGATGGTGACGTGGTTTAGGCGCATATGAGGAAAGAACGTTTTGCTAACAAAAGGAAGAACAAAAGTTGATGACAAGAGCTGAAGGTCCTTACAAAGTGGTGACACATTTCAATGATAATACTTATAAGGTTGATCTGGGACGAGACCATGGAGTGCATGCTACCTTTAATGTGGAAGACCTTTCACCGTATCTTGTTGAGGATGGCCTTGATGAATTAAGGTCATTTCCTTTCAAAGAGGGAGGGGAGGATCCATGCATGGCTCATGAAAAGCCGAAAAATGTGATGGATTAGTGATTACTAGTAGGCTAGAAGCTGGTTTGTACTCAATGGTTGAGTTGTGCATGGTAACCTACGTATTAAATTAGGGTCGCATGAAGGCTAGGGCAACATTTTAAAGGCTTAATAATTGCTCAAAACTGTTACTTTTTGCTTCGTCAAGCCTTCTAGCCATTGTTGATACTCTTTGGTGGATTTGGATTACACTTTAATGCTTCTTTTTGCTTCTTAATGGAGCATGGACACTTTTTTCATTCATCATTGTGTCAGACGTTTTTTTGTGTGGTTTCATGAGTTTCTTTAATTTCCATTATTAGTTTTACTGAGTAGTTGGTTGGGTGGCTAGTAACCACCAACTTTGTTATAAAGGCTTCATATAAGCCAATTATGCATGGAAAAAAGAGATAGATGAAATTTTAATCAAACTAACCTTTGTTCACTTTGAACAAGAGTTGATGCCAAGAGCTGAAGGTCCTTACAAGCCTTTGTAAGTGGTGTATGGTGTGAACCCTTACGAGCCTTTGTATATTATTCCATTTCCAAACGATGAATTGGTTCACAAGGATGCTAATGACAAGTTGAAGGCCATGACGAAACTACACCAACAAGCTAGTGTGAAGATTGAAGCCGTGATTGACGTGTAGAAACAGAATTCCAACATGTATAGGAAACCTCGTGTCTTTCAAGATGGTGATTTGGTGTTGGTGCATATGAGGAAAGAACGTTTTCCAAACAAAAGTTGATGCCAAAAGCTGAAGGTCCTTATAAGCCTACGTAAGTGGTGTATGGTGTGAATCCTTACAAGCCTTTGTATTTCATTCCATTTCCAAATGGTGAATTGGTTCACAAGGATGCAAATGACAATTTGAAGGCCATGATGTAACTACACCAACAAGTTTGTGTGAAGATTGAAGCTGTGTATGACGTGCACAAACAGAATTCCAACATGCATAGGAAACCACGTGTCTTACAAGATGGTGACGTGGTTTAGGCGCATATGAGGAAAGAACGTTTTGCTAACAAAAGGAAGAACAAAAGTTGATGACAAGAGCTGAAGGTCCTTACAAAGTGGTGACACATTTCAATGATAATACTTATAAGGTTGATCTGGGACGAGACCATGGAGTGCATGCTACCTTTAATGTGGAAGACCTTTCACCGTATCTTGTTGAGGATGGCCTTGATGAATTAAGGTCATTTCCTTTCAAAGAGGGAGGGGAGGATCCATGCATGGCTCATGAAAAGCCGAAAAATGTGATGGATTAGTGATTACTAGTAGGCTAGAAGCTGGTTTGTACTCAATGGTTGAGTTGTGCATGGTAACCTACGTATTAAATTAGGGTCGCATGAAGGCTAGGGCAACATTTTAAAGGCTTAATAATTGCTCAAAACTGTTACTTTTTGCTTCGTCAAGCCTTCTAGCCATTGTTGATACTCTTTGGTGGATTTGGATTACACTTTAATGCTTCTTTTTGCTCCTTAATGGAGCATGGACACTTTTTTCATTCATCAGTGTGTCAGACGTTTTTTTTGTGTGGTTTCATGAGTTTCTTTAATTTCCATTATTAGTTTTACTGAGTAGTTGGTTGGTGGCTAGTAACCACCAACTTTGTTATAAAGGCTTCATATAAGCCAATTATGCATGGAAAAAAGAGATAGATGAAATTTTAATCAAACTAACCTTTGTTCACTTTGAACAAGAGTTGATGCCAAGAGCTGAAGGTCCTTACAAGCCTTTGTAAGTGGTGTATGGTGTGAATCCTTACGAGCCTTTGTATATTATTCCATTTCCAAACGATGAATTGGTTCACAAGGATGCTAATGACAAGTTGAAGGCCATGACGAAACTACACCAACAAGCTAGTGTGAAGATTGAAGCCGTGATTGACGTGTACAAACAGAATTCCAACATGTATAGGAAACCTCGTGTCTTTCAAGATGGTGATTTGGTGTTGGTGCATATGAGGAAAGAACGTTTTCCAAACAAAAGTTGATGCCAAAAGCTGAAGGTCCTTATAAGCCTACGTAAGTGGTGTATGGTGTGAATCCTTACAAGCCTTTGTATTTCATTCCATTTCCAAATGGTGAATTGGTTCACAAGGATGCAAATGACAATTTGAAGGCCATGATGTAACTACACCAACAAGTTTGTGTGAAGATTGAAGCTGTGTATGACGTGTACAAACAGAATTCCAACATGCATAGGAAACCACGTGTCTTACAAGATGGTGACGTGGTTTAGGCGCATATGAGGAAAGAACGTTTTGCTAACAAAAGGAAGAACAAAAGTTGATGACAAGAGCTGAAGGTCCTTACAAAGTGGTGACACATTTCAATGATAATACTTATAAGGTTGATCTGGGACGAGACCATGGAGTGCATGCTACCTTTAATGTGGAAGACCTTTCACCGTATCTTGTTGAGGATGGCCTTGATGAATTAAGGTCATTTCCTTTCAAAGAGGGAGGGGAGGATCCATGCATGGGTCATGAAAAGCCGAAAAATGTGATGGATTAGTGATTACTAGTAGGCTAGAAGGTGGTTTGTACTCAATGGTTGAGTTGTGCATGGTAACCTACGTATTAAATTAGGGTCGCATGAAGGCTAGGGCAACATTTTAAAGGCTTAATAATTGCTCAAAACTGTTACTTTTTGCTTCGTCAAGCCTTCTAGCCATTGTTGATACTCTTTGGTGGATTTGGATTACACTTTAATGCTTCTTTTTGCTCCTTAATGGAGCATGGACACTTTTTTCATTCATCAGTGTGTCAGACGTTTTTTTGTGTGGTTTCATGAGTTTCTTCAATTTCCATTATTAGTTTTACTGAGTAGTTGGTTGGGTGGCTAGTAACCACCAACTTTGTTATAAAGGCTTCATATAAGCCAATTATGCATGGAAAAAAGAGATAGATGAAATTTTAATCAAACTAACCTTTGTTCACTTTGAACAAGAGTTGATGCCAAGAGCTGAAGGTCCTTACAAGCCTTTGTAAGTGGTGTATGGTGTGAACCCTTACGAGCCTTTGTATATTATTCCATTTCCAAACGATGAATTGGTTCACAACGATGCTAATGACAAGTTGAAGGCCATGACGAAACTACACCAACAAGCTAGTGTGAAGATTGAAGCCGTGATTGACGTGTACAAACAGAATTCCAACATGTATAGGAAACCTCGTGTCTTTCAAGATGGTGATTTGGTGTTGGTGTATATGAGGAAAGAACGTTTTCCAAACAAAAGTTGATGCCAAAAGCTGAAGGTCCTTATAAGCCTAGGTAAGTGGTGTATGGTGTGAATCCTTACAAGCCTTTGTATTTCATTCCATTTCCAAATGGTGAATTGGTTCACAAGGATGCAAATGACAATTTGAAGGCCATGATGTAACTACACCAACAAGTTTGTGTGAAGATTGAAGCTGTGTATGACGTGCACAAACAGAATTCCAACATGCATAGGAAACCACGTGTCTTACAAGATGGTGACGTGGTTTAGGCGCATATGAGGAAAGAACGTTTTGCTAACAAAAGGAAGAACAAAAGTTGATGACAAGAGCTGAAGGTCCATACAAAGTGGTGACACATTTCAATGATAATACTTATAAGGTTGATCTGGGACGAGACCATGGAGTGCATGCTACCTTTAATGTGGAAGACCTTTCACCGTATCTTGTTGAGGATGGCCTTGATGAATTAAGGTCATTTCCTTTCAAAGAGGGAGGGGAGGATCCATGCATGGCTCATGAAAAGCCGAAAAATGTGATGGATTAGTGATTACTAGTAGGCTAGAAGCTGGTTTGTACTCAATGGTTGAGTTGTGCATGGTAACCTACGTATTAAATTAGGGTCGCATGAAGGCTAGGGCAACATTTTAAAGGCTTAATAATTGCTCAAAACTGTTACTTTTTGCTTTGTCAAGCCTTCTAGCCATTGTTGATACTCTTTGGTGGATTTGGATTACACTTTAATGCTTCTTTTTGCTCCTTAATGGAGCATGGACACTTTTTTCATTCATCAGTGTGTCAGACGTTTTTTTGTGTGGTTTCATGAGTTTCTTTAATTTCCATTATTAGTTTTACTGAGTAGCTGGTTGGGTGGCTAGTAACCACCAACTTTGTTATAAAGGCTTCATTTAAGCCAATTATCCATGGAAAAAAGAGATAGATGAAATTTTAATCAAACTAACCTTTGTTCACTTTGAACAAGAGTTGATGCCAAGAGCTGAAGGTCCTTACAAGCCTTTGTAAGTGGTGTATGGTGTGAACCCTTACGAGCCTTTGTATATTATTCCATTTCCAAACGATGAATTGGTTCATAAGGATGCTAATGACAAGTTGAAGGCCATGACGAAACTACACCAACAAGCTAGTGTGAAGATTGAAGCCGTGATTGACGTGTAGAAACAGAATTCCAACATGTATAGGAAACCTCGTGTCTTTCAATATGGTGATTTGGTGTTGGTGCATATGAGGAAAGAACGTTTTCCAAACAAAAGTTGATGCCAAAAGCTGAAGGTCCTTATAAGCCTACGTAAGTGGTGTATGGTGTGAATCCTTACAAGCCTTTGTATTTCATTCCATTTCCAAATGGTGAATTGGTTCACAAGGATGCAAATGACAATTTGAAGGCCATGATGTAACTACACCAACAAGTTTGTGTGAAGATTGAAGCTGTGTATGACGTGCACAAACAGAATTCCAACATGCATAGGAAACCACGTGTCTTACAAGATGGTGACGTGGTTTAGGCGCATATGAGGAAAGAACGTTTTGCTAACAAAAGGAAGAACAAAAGTTGATGACAAGAGCTGAAGGTCCTTACAAAGTGGTGACACATTTCAATGATAATACTTATAAGGTTGATCTGGGACGAGACCATGGAGTGCATGCTACCTTTAATGTGGAAGACCTTTCACCGTATCTTGTTGAGGATGGCCTTGATGAATTAAGGTCATTTCCTTTCAAAGATGGAGGGGAGGATCCATGCATGGCTCATGAAAAGCCGAAAAATGTGATGGATTAGTGATTACTAGTAGGCTAGAAGCTGGTTTGTACTCAATGGTTGAGTTGTGCATGGTAACCTACGTATTAAATTAGGGTCGCATGAAGGCTAGGGCAACATTTTAAAGGCTTAATAATTGCTCAAAACTGTTACTTTTTGCTTCGTCAAGCCTTCTAGCCATTGTTGATACTCTTTGGTGGATTTGGATTACACTTTAATGCTTCTTTTTGCTCCTGAATGGAGCATGGACACTTTTTTCATTCATCAGTGTGTCAGACGTTTTTTTGTGTGGTTTCATGAGTTTCTTTAATTTCCATTATTAGTTTTACTGAGTAGTTGGTTGGGTGGCTAGTAACCACCAACTTTGTTATAAAGGCTTCATTTAAGCCAATTATCCATGGAAAAAAGAGATAGATGAAATTTTAATCAAACTAACCTTTGTTCACTTTGAACAAGAGTTGATGCCAAGAGCTGAAGGTCCTTACAAGCCTTTGTAAGTGGTGTATGGTGTGAACCCTTACGAGCCTTTGTATATTATTCCATTTCCAAACGATGAATTGGTTCATAAGGATGCTAATGACAAGTTGAAGGCCATGACGAAACTACACCAACAAGCTAGTGTGAAGATTGAAGCCGTGATTGACGTGTAGAAACAGAATTCCAACATGTATAGGAAACCTCGTGTCTTTCAATATGGTGATTTGGTGTTGGTGCATATGAGGAAAGAACGTTTTCCAAACAAAAGTTGATGCCAAAAGCTGAAGGTCCTTATAAGCCTACGTAAGTGGTGTATGGTGTGAATCCTTACAAGCCTTTGTATTTCATTCCATTTCCAAATGGTGAATTGGTTCACAAGGATGCAAATGACAATTTGAAGGCCATGATGTAACTACACCAACAAGTTTGTGTGAAGATTGAAGCTGTGTATGACGTGCACAAACAGAATTCCAACATGCATAGGAAACCACGTGTCTTACAAGATGGTGACGTGGTTTAGGCGCATATGAGGAAAGAACGTTTTGCTAACAAAAGGAAGAACAAAAGTTGATGACAAGAGCTGAAGGTCCTTACAAAGTGGTGACACATTTCAATGATAATACTTATAAGGTTGATCTGGGACGAGACCATGGAGTGCATGCTACCTTTAATGTGGAAGACCTTTCACCGTATCTTGTTGAGGATGGCCTTGATGAATTAAGGTCATTTCCTTTCAAAGAGGGAGGGGAGGATCCATGCATGGCTCATGAAAAGCCGAAAAATGTGATGGATTAGTGATTACTAGTAGGCTAGAAGCTGGTTTGTACTCAATGGTTGAGTTGTGCATGGTAACCTACGTATTAAATTAGGGTCGCATGAAGGCTAGGGCAACATTTTAAAGGCTTAATAATTGCTCAAAACTGTTACTTTTTGCTTCGTCAAGCCTTCTAGCCATTGTTGATACTCTTTGGTGGATTTGGATTACACTTTAATGCTTCTTTTTGCTCCTTAATGGAGCATGGACACTTTTTTCATTCATCAGTGTGTCAGACGTTTTTTTGTGTGGTTTCATGAGTTTCTTTAATTTCCATTATTAGTTTTACTGAGTAGTTGGTTGGGTGGCTAGTAACCACCAACTTTGTTATAAAGGCTTCATTTAAGCCAATTATCCATGGAAAAAAGAGATAGATGAAATTTTAATCAAACTAACCTTTGTTCACTTTGAACAAGAGTTGATGCCAAGAGCTGAAGGTCCTTACAAGCCTTTGTAAGTGGTGTATGGTGTGAACCCTTACGAGCCTTTGTATATTATTCCATTTCCAAACGATGAATTGGTTCATAAGGATGCTAATGACAAGTTGAAGGCCATGACGAAACTACACCAACAAGCTAGTGTGAAGATTGAAGCCGTGATTGACGTGTAGAAACAGAATTCCAACATGTATAGGAAACCTCGTGTCTTTCAATATGGTGATTTGGTGTTGGTGCATATGAGGAAAGAACGTTTTCCAAACAAAAGTTGATGCCAAAAGCTGAAGGTCCTTATAAGCCTACGTAAGTGGTGTATGGTGTGAATCCTTACAAGCCTTTGTATTTCATTCCATTTCCAAATGGTGAATTGGTTCACAAGGATGCAAATGACAATTTGAAGGCCATGATGTAACTACACCAACAAGTTTGTGTGAAGATTGAAGCTGTGTATGACGTGCACAAACAGAATTCCAACATGCATAGGAAACCACGTGTCTTACAAGATGGTGACGTGGTTTAGGCGCATATGAGGAAAGAACGTTTTGCTAACAAAAGGAAGAACAAAAGTTGATGACAAGAGCTGAAGGTCCTTACAAAGTGGTGACACATTTCAATGATAATACTTATAAGGTTGATCTGGGACGAGACCATGGAGTGCATGCTACCTTTAATGTGGAAGACCTTTCACCGTATCTTGTTGAGGATGGCCTTGATGAATTAAGGTCATTTCCTTTCAAAGAGGGAGGGGAGGATCCATGCATGGGTCATGAAAAGCCGAAAAATGTGATGGATTAGTGATTACTAGTAGGCTAGAAGGTGGTTTGTACTCAATGGTTGAGTTGTGCATGGTAACCTACGTATTAAATTAGGGTCGCATGAAGGCTAGGGCAACATTTTAAAGGATTAATAAGTGCTCAAAACTGTTACTTTTTGCTTCGTCAAGCCTTCTAGCCATTGTTGATACTCTTTGGTGGATTTGGATTACACTTTAATGCTTCTTTTTGCTCCTTAATGGAGCATGGACACTTTTTTCATTCATCAGTGTGTCAGACGTTTTTTTGTGTGGTTTCATGAGTTTCTTTAATTTCCATTATTAGTTTTACTGAGTAGTTGGTTGGGTGGCTAGTAACCACCAACTTTGTTATAAAGGCTTCATATAAGCCAATTATGCATGGAAAAAAGAGATAGATGAAATTTTAATCAAACTAACCTTTGTTCACTTTGAACAAGAGTTGATGCCAAGAGCTGAAGGTCCTTACAAGCCTTTGTAAGTGGTGTATGGTGTGAATCCTTACGAGCCTTTGTATATTATTCCATTTCCAAACGATGAATTGGTTCACAAGGATGCTAACGACAAATTGAAGGCCATGACGAAACTACACCAACAAGCTAGTGTGAAGATTGAAGCCGTGATTGACGTGTAGAAACAGAATTCCAACATGTATAGGAAACCTCGTGTCTTTCAAGATGGTGATTTGGTGTTGGTGCATATGAGGAAAGAACGTTTTCCAAACAAAAGTTGATGCCAAAAGCTGAAGGTCCTTATAAGCCTACGTAAGTGGTGTACGGTGTGAATCCTTACAAGCCTTTGTATTTCATTCCATTTCCAAATGGTGAATTGGTTCACAAGGATGCAAATGACAATTTGAAGGCCATGATGTAACTACACCAACAAGTTTGTGTGAAGATTGAAGCTGTGTATGACGTGCACAAACAGAATTCCAACATGCATAGGAAACCACGTGTCTTACAAGATGGTGACGTGGTTTAGGCGCATATGAGGAAATAACGTTTTGCTAACAAAAGGAAGAACAAAAGTTGATGACCAGAGCTGAAGGTCCTTACAAAGTGGTGACACATTTCAATGATAATACTTATAAGGTTGATCTGGGACGAGACCATGGAGTGCATGCTACCTTTAATGTGGAAGACCTTTCACCGTATCTTGTTGAGGATGGCCTTGATGAATTAAGGTCATTTCCTTTCAAAGAGGGAGGGGAGGATCCATGCATGGCTCATGAAAAGCCGAAAAATGTGATGGATTAGTGATTACTAGTAGGCTAGAAGCTGGTTTGTACTCAATGGTTGAGTTGTGCATGGTAACCTACGTATTAAATTAGGGTCGCATGAAGGCTAGGTCAACATTTTAAAGGCTTAATAAGTGCTCAAAACTGTTACTTTTTGCTTCGTCAAGCCTTCTAGCCATTGTTGATACTCTTTGGTGGATTTGGATTACACTTTAATGCTTCTTTTTGCTCCTTAATGGAGCATGGACACTTTTTTCATTCATCAGTGTGTCAGACGTTTTTTTGTGTGGTTTCATGAGTTTCTTTAATTTCCATTATTAGTTTTACTGAGTAGTTGGTTGGGTGGCTAGTAACCACCAACTTTGTTATAAAGGCTTCATATAAGCCAATTATGCATGGAAAAAAGAGATAGATGAAATTTTAATCAAACTAACCTTTGTTCACTTTGAACAAGAGTTGATGCCAAGAGCTGAAGGTCCTTACAAGCCTTTGTAAGTGGTGTATGGTGTGAATCCTTACGAGCCTTTGTATATTATTCCATTTCCAAACGATGAATTGGTTCACAAGGATGCTAATGACAAGTTGAAGGCCATGACGAAACTACACCAACAAGCTCGTGTGAAGATTGAAGCCGTGATTGACGTGTACAAACAGAATTCCAACATGTATAGGAAACCTCGTGTCTTTCAAGATGGTGATTTGGTATTGGTGCATATGAGGAAAGAACTTTTTCCAAACAAAAGTTGATGTCAAAAGCTGAAGGTCCTTATAAGCCTACGTAAGTGGTGTATGGTGTGAATCCTTACAAGCCTTTGTATTTCATTCCATTTCCAAATGGTGAATTGGTTCACAAGGATGCAAATGACAATTTGAAGGCCATGATGTAACTACACCAACAAGTTTGTGTGAAGATTGAAGCTGTGTATGACGTGTACAAACAGAATTCCAACATGCATAGGAAACCACGTGTCTTACAAGATGGTGACGTGGTTTAGGCGCATATGAGGAAAGAACGTTTTGCTAACAAAAGGAAGAACAAAAGTTGATGACAAGAGCTGAAGGTCCTTACAAAGTGGTGACACATTTCAATGATAATACTTATAAGGTTGATCTGGGACGAGACCATGGAGTGCATGCTACCTTTAATGTGGAAGACCTTTCACCGTATCTTGTTGAGGATGGCCTTGATGAATTAAGGTCATTTCCTTTCAAAGAGGGAGGGGAGGATCCATGCATGGCTCATGAAAAGCCGAAAAATGTGATGGATTAGTGATTACTAGTAGGCTAGAAGGCGGTTTGTACTCAATGGTTGAGTTGTGCATGGTAACCTACGTATTAAATTAGGGTCGCATGAAGGCTAGGGCAACATTTTAAAGGCTTAATAAGTGCTCAAAACTGTTACTTTTTGCTTCGTCAAGCCTTCTAGCCATTGTTGATACTCTTTGGTGGATTTGGATTACACTTTAATGCTTCTTTTTGCTCCTTAATGGAGCATGGACACTTTTTTCATTCATCAGTGTGTCAGACGTTTTTTTGTGTGGTTTCATGAGTTTCTTTAATTTCCATTATTAGTTTTACTGAGTAGTTGGTTGGGTGGCTAGTAACCACCAACTTTGTTATAAAGGCTTCATATAAGCCAATTATGCATGGAAAAAAGAGATAGATGAAATTTTAATCAAACTAACCTTTGTTCACTTTGAACAAGAGTTGATGCCAAGAGCTGAAGGTCCTTACAAGCCTTTGTAAGTGGTGTATGGTGTGAATCCTTACGAGCCTTTGTATATTATTCCATTTCCAAACGATGAATTGGTTCACAACGATGCTAATGACAAGTTGAAGGCCATGACGAAACTACACCAACAAGCTCGTGTGAAGATTGAAGCCGTGATTGACGTGTACAAACAGAATTCCGACATGTATAGGAAACCTCGTGTCTTTCAAGATGGTGATTTGGTATTGGTGCATATGAGGAAAGAACTTTTTCCAAACAAAAGTTGATGCCAAAAGCTGAAGGTCCTTATAAGCCTACGTAAGTGGTGTATGGTGTGAATCCTTACAAGCCTTTGTATTTCATTCCATTTCCAAATGGTGAATTGGTTCACAAGGATGCAAATGACAATTTGAAGGCCATGATGTAACTACACCAACAAGTTTGTGTGAAGATTGAAGCTGTGTATGACGTGCACAAACAGAATTCCAACATGCATAGGAAACCACGTGTCTTACAAGATGGTGACGTGGTTTAGGCGCATATGAGGAAAGAACGTTTTGCTAACAAAAGGAAGAACAAAAGTTGATGACAAGAGCTGAAGGTCCTTACAAAGTGGTGACACATTTCAATGATAATACTTATAAGGTTGATCTGGGACGAGACCATGGAGTGCATGCTACCTTTAATGTGGAAGACCTTTCACCGTATCTTGTTGAGGATGGCCTTGATGAATTAAGGTCATTTCCTTTCAAAGAGGGAGGGGAGGATCCATGCATGGCTCATGAAAAGCCGAAAAATGTGATGGATTAGTGATTACTAGTAGGCTAGAAGGTGGTTTGTACTCAATGGTTGAGTTGTGCATGGTAACCTACGTATTAAATTAGGGTCGCATGAAGGCTAGGGCAACATTTTAAAGGCTTAATAAGTGCTCAAAACTGTTACTTTTTGCTTCGTCAAGCCTTCTAGCCATTGTTGATACTCTTTGGTGGATTTGGATTACACTTTAATGCTTCTTTTTGCTCCTTAATGGAGCATGGACACTTTTTTCATTCATCAGTGTGTCAGACGTTTTTTTGTGTGGTTTCATGAGTTTCTTTAATTTCCATTATTAGTTTTACTGAGTAGTTGGTTGGGTGGCTAGTAACCACCAACTTTGTTATAAAGGCTTCATATAAGCCAATTATGCATGGAAAAAAGAGATAGATGAAATTTTAATCAAATTAACCTTTGTTCACTTTGAACAAGAGTTGATGCCAAGAGCTGAAGGTCCTTACAAGCCTTTGTAAGTGGTGTATGGTGTGAATCCTTACGAGCCTTTGTATATTATTCCATTTCCAAACGATGAATTGGTTCACAAGGATGCTAATGACAAGTTGAAGGCCATGACGAAACTACACCAACAAGCTAGTGTGAAGATTGAAGCCGTGATTGACGTGTACAAACAGAATTCCAACATGTATAGGAAACCTCGTGTCTTTCAAGATGGTGATTTGGTGTTGGTGCATATGAGGAAAGAACGTTTTCCAAACAAAAGTTGATGCCAAAAGCTGAAGGTCCTTATAAGCCTACGTAAGTGGTGTATGGTGTGAATCCTTACAAGCCTTTGTATTTCATTCCATTTCCAAATGGTGAATTGGTTCACAAGGATGCAAATGACAATTTGAAGGCCATGATGTAACTACACCAACAAGTTTGTGTGAAGATTGAAGCTGTGTATGACGTGTACAAACAGAATTCCAACATGCATAGGAAACCACGTGTCTTACAAGATGGTGACGTGGTTTAGGCGCATATGAGGAAAGAACGTTTTGCTAACAAAAGGAAGAACAAAAGTTGATGACAAGAGCTGAAGGTCCTTACAAAGTGGTGACACATTTCAATGATAATACTTATAAGGTTGATCTAGGACGAGACCATGGAGTGCATGCTACCTTTAATGTGGAAGACCTTTCACCGTATCTTGTTGAGGATGGCCTTGATGAATTAAGGTCATTTCCTTTCAAAGAGGGAGGGGAGGATCCATGCATGGCTCATGAAAAGCCGAAAAATGTGATGGATTAGTGATTACTAGTAGGCTAGAAGGTGGTTTGTACTTAATAATTGAGTTGTGCATGGTAACCTACGTATTAAATTAGGGTCGCATGAAGGCTAGGGCAACATTTTAAAGGCTTAATAGTTGATCAAAACTGTTACTTTTTGCTTCGTCAAGCCTTCTAGCCATTGTTGATACTCTTTGGTGGATTTGGATTACACTTTAATGCTTCTTTTTGCTCCTTAATGGAGCATGGACACTTTTTTCATTCATCAGTGTGTCAGACGTTTTTTTGTGTGGTTTCATGAGTTTCTTTAATTTCCATTATTAGTTTTATTGAGTAGTTGGTTGGGTGGCTAGTAACCACCAACTTTGTTATAAAGGCTTCATATAAGCCAATTATGCATGGAAAAAAGAGATAGATGAAATTTTAATCAAACTAACCTTTGTTCACTTTGAACAAGAGTTGATGCCAAGAGCTGAAGGTCCTTACAAGCCTTTGTAAGTGGTGTATGGTGTGAACCCTAACGAGCCTTTGTATATTATTCCATTTCCAAACGATGAATTGGTTCACAAGGATGCTAATGACAAGTTGAAGGCCATGACGAAACTACACCAACAAGCTAGTGTGAAGATTGAAGCCGTGATTGACCTGTAGAAACAGAATTCCAACATGTATAGGAAACCTCGTGTCTTTCAAGATGGTGATTTGGTGTTGGTGCATATGAGGAAAGAACGTTTTCCAAGCAAAAGTTGATGCCAAAAGCTGAAGGTCCTTATAAGCCTACGTAAGTGGTGTATGGTGTGAATCCTTACAAGCCTTTGTATTTCATTCCATTTCCAAATGGTGAATTGGTTCACAAGGATGCAAATGACAATTTGAAGGCCATGATGTAACTACACCAACAAGTTTGTGTGAAGATTGAAGCTGTGTATGACGTGCACAAACAGAATTCTAACATGCATAGGAAACCACGTGTCTTACAAGATGGTGACGTGGTTTAGGCGCATATGAGGAAAGAACGTTTTGCTAACAAAAGGAAGAACAAAAGTTGATGACAAGAGCTGAAGGTCCTTACAAAGTGGTGACACATTTCAATGATAATACTTATAAGGTTGATCTGGGACGAGACCATGGAGTGCATGCTACCTTTAATGTGGAAGACCTTTCACCGTATCTTGTTGAGGATGGCCTTGATGAATTAAGGTCATTTCCTTTCAAAGAGGGAGGGGAGGATCCATGCATGGGTCATGAAAAGCCGAAAAATGTGATGGATTAGTGATTACTAGTAGGCTAGAAGGTGGTTTGTACTCAATGGTTGAGTTGTGCATGGTAACCTACGTATTAAATTAGGGTCGCATGAAGGCTAGGGCAACATTTTAAAGGCTTAATAATTGATCAAAACTGTTACTTTTTGCTTCGTCAAGCCTTCTAGCCATTGTTGATACTCTTTGGTGGATTTGGATTACACTTTAATGCTTCTTTTTGCTCCTTAATGGAGCATGGACACTTTTTTCATTCATCAGTGTGTCAGACGTTTTTTTGTGTGGTTTCATGAGTTTCTTTAATTTCCATTATTAGTTTTACTGAGTAGTTGGTTGGGTGGCTAGTAACCACCAACTTTGTTATAAGGGCTTCATATAAGCCAATTATGCATGGAAAAAAGAGATAGATGAAATTTTAATCAAACTAACCTTTGTTCACTTTGAACAAGAGTTGATGCCAAGAGCTGAAGGTCCTTACAAGCCTTTGTAAGTGGTGTATGGTGTGAATCCTTACGAGCCTTTGTATATTATTCCATTTCCAAACGATGAATTGGTTCACAAGGATGCTAACGACAAGTTGAAGGCCATGACGAAACTACACCAACAAGCTAGTGTGAAGATTGAAGCCGTGATTGACGTGTACAAACAGAATTCCAACATGTATAGGAAACCTCGTGTCTTTCAAGATGGTGATTTGGTGTTGGTGCATATGAGGAAAGAACGTTTTCCAAACAAAAGTTGATGCCAAAAGCTGAAGGTCCTTATAAGCCTACGTAAGTGGTGTATGGTGTGAATCCTTACAAGCCTTTGTATTTCATTCCATTTCCAAATGGTGAATTGGTTCACAAGGATGCAAATGACAATTTGAAGGCCATGATGTAACTACACCAACAAGTTTGTGTGAAGATTGAAGCTGTGTATGACGTGTACAAACAGAATTCCAACATGCATAGGAAACCACGTGTCTTACAAGATGGTGACGTGGTTTAGGCGCATATGAGGAAAGAACGTTTTGCTAACAAAAGGAAGAACAAAAGTTGATGACAAGAGCTGAAGGTCCTTACAAAGTGGTGACACATTTCAATGATAATACTTATAAGGTTGATCTGGGACGAGACCATGGAGTGCATGCTACCTTTAATGTGGAAGACCTTTCACCGTATCTTGTTGAGGATGGCCTTGATGAATTAAGGTCATTTCCTTTCAAAGAGGGAGGGGAGGATCCATGCATGGCTCATGAAAAGCCGAAAAATGTGATGGATTAGTGATTACTAGTAGGCTAGAAGGTGGTTTGTACTCAATAATTGAGTTGTGCATGGTAACCTATGTATTAAATTAGGGTCGCATGAAGGCTAGGGCAACATTTTAAAGGCTTAATAAGTGCTCAAAACTGTTACTTTTTGCTTCGTCAAGCCTTCTAGCCATTGTTGATACTCTTTGGTGGATTTGGATTACACTTTAATGCTTCTTTTTGCTCCTTAATGGAGCATGGACACTTTTTTCATTCATCAGTGTGTCAGACGTTTTTTTGTGTGGTTTCATGAGTTTCTTTAATTTCCATTATTAGTTTTACTGAGTAGTTGGTTGGGTGGCTAGTAACCACCAACTTTGTTATAAAGGCTTCATATAAGCCAATTATGCATGGAAAAAAGAGATAGATGAAATTTTAATCAAATTAACCTTTGTTCACTTTGAACAAGAGTTGATGCCAAGAGCTGAAGGTCCTTACAAGCCTTTGTAAGTGGTGTATGGCGTGAATCCTTACGAGCCTTTGTATATTATTCCATTTCCAAACGATGAATTGGTTCACAAGGATGCGAATGACAAGTTGAAGGCCATGACGAAACTACACCAACAAGCTAGTGTGAAGATTGAAGCCGTGATTGACGTGTACAAACAGAATTCCAACATGTATAGGAAACCTCGTGTCTTTCAAGATGGTGATTTGGTGTTGGTGCATATGAGGAAAGAACGTTTTCCAAACAAAAGTTGATGCCAAAAGCTGAAGGTCCTTATAAGCCTACGTAAGTGGTGTATGGTGTGAATCCTTACAAGCCTTTGTATTTCATTCCATTTCCAAATGGTGAATTGGTTCACAAGGATGCAAATGACAATTTGAAGGCCATGATGTAACTACACCAACAAGTTTGTGTGAAGATTGAAGCTGTGTATGACGTGTACAAACAGAATTCCAACATGCATAGGAAACCACGTGTCTTACAAGATGGTGACGTGGTTTAGGCGCATATGAGGAAAGAACGTTTTGCTAACAAAAGGAAGAACAAAAGTTGATGACAAGAGCTGAAGGTCCTTACAAAGTGGTGACACATTTCAATGATAATACTTATAAGGTTGATCTGGGACGAGACCATGGAGTGCATGCTACCTTTAATGTGGAAGACCTTTCACCGTATCTTGTTGAGGATGGCCTTGATCAATTAAGGTCATTTCCTTTCAAAGAGGGAGGGGAGGATCCATGCATGGCTCATGAAAAGCCGAAAAATGTGATGGATTAGTGATTACTAGTAGGCTAGAAGGTGGTTTGTACTTAATAATTGAGTTGTGCATGGTAACCTACGTATTAAATTAGGGTCGCATGAAGGCTAGGGCAACATTTTAAAGGCTTAATAAGTGCTCAAAACTGTTACTTTTTGCTTCGTCAAGCCTTCTAGCCATTGTTGATACTCTTTGGTGGATTTGGATTACACTTTAATGCTTCTTTTTGCTCCTTAATGGAGCATGGACACTTTTTTCATTCATCAGTGTGTCAGACGTTTTTTTGTGTGGTTTCATGAGTTTCTTTAATTTCCATTATTAGTTTTACTGAGTAGTTGGTTGGGTGGCTAGTAACCACCAACTTTGTTATAAAGGCTTCATATAAGCCAATTATGCATGGAAAAAAGAGATAGATGAAATTTTAATCAAATTAACCTTTGTTCACTTTGAACAAGAGTTGATGCCAAGAGCTGAAGGTCCTTACAAGCCTTTGTAAGTGGTGTATGGCGTGAATCCTTACGAGCCTTTGTATATTATTCCATTTCCAAACGATGAATTGGTTCACAAGGATGCGAATGACAAGTTGAAGGCCATGACGAAACTACACCAACAAGCTAGTGTGAAGATTGAAGCCGTGATTGACGTGTAGAAACAGAATTCCAACATGTATAGGAAACCTCGTGTCTTTCAAGATGGTGATTTGGTGTTGGTGCATATGAGGAAAGAACGTTTTCCAAGCAAAAGTTGATGCCAAAAGCTGAAGGTCCTTATAAGCCTACGTAAGCGGTGTATGGTGTGAATCCTTACAAGCCTTTGTATTTCATTCCATTTCCAAATGGTGAATTGGTTCACAAGGATGCAAATGACAATTTGAAGGCCATGATGTAACTACACCAACAAGTTTGTGTGAAGATTGAAGCTGTGTATGACGTGCACAAACAGAATTCTAACATGCATAGGAAACCACGTGTCTTACAAGATGGTGACGTGGTTTAGGCGCATATGAGGAAAGAACGTTTTGCTAACAAAAGGAAGAACAAAAGTTGATGACAAGAGCTGAAGGTCCTTACAAAGTGGTGACACATTTCAATGATAATACTTATAAGGTTGATCTGGGACGAGACCATGGAGTGCATGCTACCTTTAATGTGGAAGACCTTTCACCGTATCTTGTTGAGGATGGCCTTGATGAATTAAGGTCATTTCCTTTCAAAGAGGGAGGGGAGGATCCATGCATGGGTCATGAAAAGCCGAAAAATGTGATGGATTAGTGATTACTAGTAGGCTAGAAGGTGGTTTGTACTCAATGGTTGAGTTGTGCATGGTAACCTACGTATTAAATTAGGGTCGCATGAAGGCTAGGGCAACATTTTAAAGGCTTAATAATTGATCAAAACTGTTACTTTTTGCTTCGTCAAGCCTTCTAGCCATTGTTGATACTCTTTGGTGGATTTGGATTACACTTTAATGCTTCTTTTTGCTCCTTAATGGAGCATGGACACTTTTTTCATTCATCAGTGTGTCAGACGTTTTTTTGTGTGGTTTCATGAGTTTCTTTAATTTCCATTATTAGTTTTACTGAGTAGTTGGTTGGGTGGCTAGTAACCACCAACTTTGTTATAAGGGCTTCATATAAGCCAATTATGCATGGAAAAAAGAGATAGATGAAATTTTAATCAAACTAACCTTTGTTCACTTTGAACAAGAGTTGATGCCAAGAGCTGAAGGTCCTTACAAGCCTTTGTAAGTGGTGTATGGTGTGAATCCTTACGAGCCTTTGTATATTATTCCATTTCCAAACGATGAATTGGTTCACAAGGATGCTAACGACAAGTTGAAGGCCATGACGAAACTACACCAACAAGCTAGTGTGAAGATTGAAGCCGTGATTGACGTGTACAAACAGAATTCCAACATGTATAGGAAACCTCGTGTCTTTCAAGATGGTGATTTGGTGTTGGTGCATATGAGGAAAGAACGTTTTCCAAACAAAAGTTGATGCCAAAAGCTGAAGGTCCTTATAAGCCTACGTAAGTGGTGTATGGTGTGAATCCTTACAAGCCTTTGTATTTCATTCCATTTCCAAATGGTGAATTGGTTCACAAGGATGCAAATGACAATTTGAAGGCCATGATGTAACTACACCAACAAGTTTGTGTGAAGATTGAAGCTGTGTATGACGTGTACAAACAGAATTCCAACATGCATAGGAAACCACGTGTCTTACAAGATGGTGACGTGGTTTAGGCGCATATGAGGAAAGAACGTTTTGCTAACAAAAGGAAGAACAAAAGTTGATGACAAGAGCTGAAGGTCCTTACAAAGTGGTGACACATTTCAATGATAATACTTATAAGGTTGATCTGGGACGAGACCATGGAGTGCATGCTACCTTTAATGTGGAAGACCTTTCACCGTATCTTGTTGAGGATGGCCTTGATGAATTAAGGTCATTTCCTTTCAAAGAGGGAGGGGAGGATCCATGCATGGCTCATGAAAAGCCGAAAAATGTGATGGATTAGTGATTACTAGTAGGCTAGAAGGTGGTTTGTACTCAATAATTGAGTTGTGCATGGTAACCTATGTATTAAATTAGGGTCGCATGAAGGCTAGGGCAACATTTTAAAGGCTTAATAAGTGCTCAAAACTGTTACTTTTTGCTTCGTCAAGCCTTCTAGCCATTGTTGATACTCTTTGGTGGATTTGGATTACACTTTAATGCTTCTTTTTGCTCCTTAATGGAGCATGGACACTTTTTTCATTCATCAGTGTGTCAGACGTTTTTTTGTGTGGTTTCATGAGTTTCTTTAATTTCCATTATTAGTTTTACTGAGTAGTTGGTTGGGTGGCTAGTAACCACCAACTTTGTTATAAAGGCTTCATATAAGCCAATTATGCATGGAAAAAAGAGATAGATGAAATTTTAATCAAATTAACCTTTGTTCACTTTGAACAAGAGTTGATGCCAAGAGCTGAAGGTCCTTACAAGCCTTTGTAAGTGGTGTATGGCGTGAATCCTTACGAGCCTTTGTATATTATTCCATTTCCAAACGATGAATTGGTTCACAAGGATGCGAATGACAAGTTGAAGGCCATGACGAAACTACACCAACAAGCTAGTGTGAAGATTGAAGCCGTGATTGACGTGTACAAACAGAATTCCAACATGTATAGGAAACCTCGTGTCTTTCAAGATGGTGATTTGGTGTTGGTGCATATGAGGAAAGAACGTTTTCCAAACAAAAGTTGATGCCAAAAGCTGAAGGTCCTTATAAGCCTACGTAAGTGGTGTATGGTGTGAATCCTTACAAGCCTTTGTATTTCATTCCATTTCCAAATGGTGAATTGGTTCACAAGGATGCAAATGACAATTTGAAGGCCATGATGTAACTACACCAACAAGTTTGTGTGAAGATTGAAGCTGTGTATGACGTGTACAAACAGAATTCCAACATGCATAGGAAACCACGTGTCTTACAAGATGGTGACGTGGTTTAGGCGCATATGAGGAAAGAACGTTTTGCTAACAAAAGGAAGAACAAAAGTTGATGACAAGAGCTGAAGGTCCTTACAAAGTGGTGACACATTTCAATGATAATACTTATAAGGTTGATCTGGGACGAGACCATGGAGTGCATGCTACCTTTAATGTGGAAGACCTTTCACCGTATCTTGTTGAGGATGGCCTTGATGAATTAAGGTCATTTCCTTTCAAAGAGGGAGGGGAGGATCCATGCATGGCTCATGAAAAGCCGAAAAATGTGATGGATTAGTGATTACTAGTAGGCTAGAAGGTGGTTTGTACTTAATAATTGAGTTGTGCATGGTAACCTACGTATTAAATTAGGGTCGCATGAAGGCTAGGGCAACATTTTAAAGGCTTAATAAGTGCTCAAAACTGTTACTTTTTGCTTCGTCAAGCCTTCTAGCCATTGTTGATACTCTTTGGTGGATTTGGATTACACTTTAATGCTTCTTTTTGCTCCTTAATGGAGCATGGACACTTTTTTCATTCATCAGTGTGTCAGACGTTTTTTTGTGTGGTTTCATGAGTTTCTTTAATTTCCATTATTAGTTTTACTGAGTAGTTGGTTGGGTGGCTAGTAACCACCAACTTTGTTATAAAGGCTTCATATAAGCCAATTATGCATGGAAAAAAGAGATAGATGAAATTTTAATCAAACTAACCTTTGTTCACTTTGAACAAGAGTTGATGCCAAGAGCTGAAGGTCCTTACAAGCCTTTGTAAGTGGTGTATGGTGTGAACCCTAACGAGCCTTTGTATATTATTCCATTTCCAAACGATGAATTGGTTCACAAGGATGCTAATGACAAGTTGAAGGCCATGACGAAACTACACCAACAAGCTAGTGTGAAGATTGAAGCCGTGATTGACGTGTAGAAACAGAATTCCAACATGTATAGGAAACCTCGTGTCTTTCAAGATGGTGATTTGGTGTTGGTGCATATGAGGAAAGAACGTTTTCCAAGCAAAAGTTGATGCCAAAAGCTGAAGGTCCTTATAAGCCTACGTAAGTGGTGTATGGTGTGAATCCTTACAAGCCTTTGTATTTCATTCCATTTCCAAATGGTGAATTGGTTCACAAGGATGCAAATGACAATTTGAAGGCCATGATGTAACTACACCAACAAGTTTGTGTGAAGATTGAAGCTGTGTATGACGTGCACAAACAGAATTCTAACATGCATAGGAAACCACGTGTCTTACAAGATGGTGACGTGGTTTAGGCGCATATGAGGAAAGAACGTTTTGCTAACAAAAGGAAGAACAAAAGTTGATGACAAGAGCTGAAGGTCCTTACAAAGTGGTGACACATTTCAATGATAATACTTATAAGGTTGATCTGGGACGAGACCATGGAGTGCATGCTACCTTTAATGTGGAAGACCTTTCACCGTATCTTGTTGAGGATGGCCTTGATGAATTAAGGTCATTTCCTTTCAAAGAGGGAGGGGAGGATCCATGCATGGGTCATGAAAAGCCGAAAAATGTGATGGATTAGTGATTACTAGTAGGCTAGAAGGTGGTTTGTACTCAATGGTTGAGTTGTGCATGGTAACCTACGTATTAAATTAGGGTCGCATGAAGGCTAGGGCAACATTTTAAAGGCTTAATAATTGATCAAAACTGTTACTTTTTGCTTCGTCAAGCCTTCTAGCCATTGTTGATACTCTTTGGTGGATTTGGATTACACTTTAATGCTTCTTTTTGCTCCTTAATGGAGCATGGACACTTTTTTCATTCATCAGTGTGTCAGACGTTTTTTTGTGTGGTTTCATGAGTTTCTTTAATTTCCATTATTAGTTTTACTGAGTAGTTGGTTGGGTGGCTAGTAACCACCAACTTTGTTATAAGGGCTTCATATAAGCCAATTATGCATGGAAAAAAGAGATAGATGAAATTTTAATCAAACTAACCTTTGTTCACTTTGAACAAGAGTTGATGCCAAGAGCTGAAGGTCCTTACAAGCCTTTGTAAGTGGTGTATGGTGTGAATCCTTATGAGCCTTTGTATATTATTCCATTTCCAAACGATGAATTGGTTCACAAGGATGCTAACGACAAGTTGAAGGCCATGACGAAACTACACCAACAAGCTAGTGTGAAGATTGAAGCCGTGATTGACGTGTACAAACAGAATTCCAACATGTATAGGAAACCTCGTGTCTTTCAAGATGGTGATTTGGTGTTGGTGCATATGAGGAAAGAACGTTTTCCAAACAAAAGTTGATGCCAAAAGCTGAAGGTCCTTATAAGCCTACGTAAGTGGTGTATGGTGTGAATCCTTACAAGCCTTTGTATTTCATTCCATTTCCAAATGGTGAATTGGTTCACAAGGATGCAAATGACAATTTGAAGGCCATGATGTAACTACACCAACAAGTTTGTGTGAAGATTGAAGCTGTGTATGACGTGTACAAACAGAATTCCAACATGCATAGGAAACCACGTGTCTTACAAGATGGTGACGTGGTTTAGGCGCATATGAGGAAAGAACGTTTTGCTAACAAAAGGAAGAACAAAAGTTGATGACAAGAGCTGAAGGTCCTTACAAAGTGGTGACACATTTCAATGATAATACTTATAAGGTTGATCTGGGACGAGACCATGGAGTGCATGCTACCTTTAATGTGGAAGACCTTTCACCGTATCTTGTTGAGGATGGCCTTGATGAATTAAGGTCATTTCCTTTCAAAGAGGGAGGGGAGGATCCATGCATGGCTCATGAAAAGCCGAAAAATGTGATGGATTAGTGATTACTAGTAGGCTAGAAGGTGGTTTGTACTCAATAATTGAGTTGTGCATGGTAACCTATGTATTAAATTAGGGTCGCATGAAGGCTAGGGCAACATTTTAAAGGCTTAATAAGTGCTCAAAACTGTTACTTTTTGCTTCGTCAAGCCTTCTAGCCATTGTTGATACTCTTTGGTGGATTTGGATTACACTTTAATGCTTCTTTTTGCTCCTTAATGGAGCATGGACACTTTTTTCATTCATCAGTGTGTCAGACGTTTTTTTGTGTGGTTTCATGAGTTTCTTTAATTTCCATTATTAGTTTTATTGAGTAGTTGGTTGGGTGGCTAGTAACCACCAACTTTGTTATAAAGGCTTCATATAAGCCAATTATGCATGGAAAAAAGAGATAGATGAAATTTTAATCAAACTAACCTTTGTTCACTTTGAACAAGAGTTGATGCCAAGAGCTGAAGGTCCTTACAAGCCTTTGTAAGTGGTGTATGGTGTGAACCCTAACGAGCCTTTGTATATTATTCCATTTCCAAACGATGAATTGGTTCACAAGGATGCTAATGACAAGTTGAAGGCCATGACGAAACTACACCAACAAGCTAGTGTGAAGATTGAAGCCGTGATTGACGTGTAGAAACAGAATTCCAACATGTATAGGAAACCTCGTGTCTTTCAAGATGGTGATTTGGTGTTGGTGCATATGAGGAAAGAACGTTTTCCAAGCAAAAGTTGATGCCAAAAGCTGAAGGTCCTTATAAGCCTACGTAAGTGGTGTATGGTGTGAATCCTTACAAGCCTTTGTATTTCATTCCATTTCCAAATGGTGAATTGGTTCACAAGGATGCAAATGACAATTTGAAGGCCATGATGTAACTACACCAACAAGTTTGTGTGAAGATTGAAGCTGTGTATGACGTGCACAAACAGAATTCTAACATGCATAGGAAACCACGTGTCTTACAAGATGGTGACGTGGTTTAGGCGCATATGAGGAAAGAACGTTTTGCTAACAAAAGGAAGAACAAAAGTTGATGACAAGAGCTGAAGGTCCTTACAAAGTGGTGACACATTTCAATGATAATACTTATTAGGTTGATCTGGGACGAGACCATGGAGTGCATGCTACCTTTAATGTGGAAGACCTTTCACCGTATCTTGTTGAGGATGGCCTTGATGAATTAAGGTCATTTCCTTTCAAAGAGGGAGGGGAGGATCCATGCATGGCTCATGAAAAGCCGAAAAATGTGATGGATTAGTGATTACTAGTAGGCTAGAAGGTGGTTTGTACTCAATGGTTGAGTTGTGCATGGTAACCTACGTATTAAATTAGGGTCGCATGAAGGCTAGGGCAACATTTTAAAGGCTTGATAATTGATCAAAACTGTTACTTTTTGCTTCGTCAAGCCTTCTAGCCATTGTTGGTACTCTTTGGTGGATTTGGATTACACTTTAATGCTTCTTTTTGCTCCTTAATGGAGCATGGACACTTTTTTCATTCATCAGTGTGTCAGACGTTTTTTTGTGTGGTTTCATGAGTTTCTTTAATTTCCATTATTAGTTTTACTGAGTAGTTGGTTGGGTGGCTAGTAACCACCAACTTTGTTATAAAGGCTTCATATAAGCCAATTATGCATGGAAAAAAGAGATAGATGAAATTTTAATCAAACTAACCTTTGTTCACTTTGAACAAGAGTTGATGCCAAGAGCTGAAGGTCCTTACAAGCCTTTGTAAGTGGTGTTTGGTGTGAACCCTTACGAGCCTTTGTATATTATTCCATTTCCAAACGATGAATTGGTTCACAATGATGCTAATGACAAGTTGAAGGCCATGACGAAACTACACGACCAACAAGATTGAAGCCGTGATTGACGTGTACAAACAGAATTCCAACATGTATAGGAAACCTCGTGTCTTTCAAGATGGTGATTTGGTGTTGGTGCATATGAGGAAAGAACGTTTTCCAAACAAAAGTTGATGCCAAAAGCTGAAGGTCCTTATAAGCCTACGTAAGTGGTGTATGGTGTGAATCCTTACAAGCCTTTGTATTTCATTCCATTTCCAAATGGTGAATTGGTTCACAAGGATGCAAATGACAATTTGAAGGCCATGATGTAACTACACCAACAAGTTTGTGTGAAGATTGAAGCTGTGTATGACGTGTACAAACAGAATTCCAACATGCATAGGAAACCACGTGTCTTACAAGATGGTGACGTGGTTTAGGCGCATATGAGGAAAGAACGTTTTGCTAACAAAAGGAAGAACAAAAGTTGATGACAAGAGCTGAAGGTCCTTACAAAGTGGTGACACATTTCAATGATAATACTTATAAGGTTGATCTGGGACGAGACCATGGAGTGCATGCTACCTTTAATGTGGAAGACCTTTCACCGTATCTTGTTGAGGATGGCCTTGATGAATTAAGGTCATTTCCTTTCAAAGAGGGAGGGGAGGATCCATGCATGGCTCATGAAAAGCCGAAAAATGTGATGGATTAGTGATTACTAGTAGGCTAGAAGCTGGTTTGTACTCAATGGTTGAGTTGTGCATGGTAACCTACGTATTAAATTAGGGTCGCATGAAGGCTAGGGCAACATTTTAAAGGCTTAATAAGTGCTCAAAACTGTTACTTTTTGCTTCGTCAAGCCTTCTAGCCATTGTTGATACTCTTTGGTGGATTTGGATTACACTTTAATGCTTCTTTTTGCTCCTTAATGGAGCATGGACACTTTTTTCATTCATCAGTGTGTCAGACGTTTTCTTGTGTGGTTTCATGAGTTTCTTTAATTTCCATTATTAGTTTTACTGAGTAGTTGGTTGGGTGGCTAGTAACCACCAACTTTGTTATAAAGGCTTCATATAAGCCAATTATGCATGGAAAAAAGAGATAGATGAAATTTTAATCAAACTAACCTTTGTTCACTTTGAACAAGAGTTGATGCCAAGAGATGAAGGTCCTTACAAGCCTTTGTAAGTGGTGTATGGTGTGAACCCTTACGAGCCTTTGTATATTATTCCATTTCCAAACGCTGAATTGGTTCACAAGGATGCTAATGACAAGTTGAAGGCCATGACGAAACTACACCAACAAGCTAGTGTGAAGATTGAAGCCGTGATTGACGTGTAGAAACAGAATTCCAACATGTATAGGAAACCTCGTGTCTTTCAAGATGGTGATTTGGTGTTGGTGCATATGAGGAAAGAACGTTTTCCAAACAAAAGTTGATGCCAAAAGCTGAAGGTCCTTATAAGCCTACGTAAGTGGTGTATGGTGTGAATCCTTACAAGCCTTTGTATTTCTTGGGCCGTGAACACCTTTCTCTTGGTGTTTCATGGGTGATTTCTAGTCTTATAAACACTAGCATACAAGCCTAAGGTAGTTACATATCACAAGGGAAGGACTAGGCTTCATTTTAAGAGTTTACTCCCTAAGGTGTTCTTGGGCGGTAAACTCTCGAATCTAGTTGTTTTGATATGAAATCTATGTTATTAAGCACATTAATATTTATATATTACAACTAGAGAGAGGTACTCATGATTTGGGATGAAAACCCGAACATCTGTGAGAGAGAAAATGACTTTTCTCTAGTTGAAAATGCAATTAATGAATGAAAATGGCTCAGATTTCTATATATAGTTCTGGGATTTTTGGCAGAAAATATTTTTTGTTCCCGAAATGAACTCTAATGTAATAGAGTTTTGGAATAACAGAGTTGCACGAAACCCTAATGCATCCACTCTTCGGATATCTCCTTAAGTGTAAACCCTGAAATACTCAAACTTATATGGAAAAGTCTGAAAATTTACTGCGACTGTTCTGACTTCTATTGAAGTGATATTGTTTGTACATAATAAAATTTCGGGTTGTCACATCATCCCCTCGTGAGAAGGAATTTCATCCTGAAATTAGAATTTAAGCAAATAAGAAGTTACAAATAACTAAGCGAAAAGATGAGGATATTTTTGTTTCATCTGATCCTCTCGTTCCCAAGTGAATTCAGGTCCTCGTTTGGCGTTCCAGCGGACCTTTACTATCGGGATACGGGTCCGCTTTGTATGCTTGACCTCTCGGTCCATGACCTCTACTGGTTCCTCCATGAAGTTAAGGCTCTCGTTGATCTCGATCTCGTCGAGTGGAATAACAAGAGTGTCGTCGGACAGACACTTTTTCAAGTTCGAGACGTGGAAGGTAGGATGTATGTTACTGAGTTCGCGAGGTAGATTGAGTTTGTAAGCTACGGGGCCGATTCGAGCAAGTATCTCGAAAGGCCCTACGTATCTTGGATTGAGCTTCCCGCGCTTTCCGAAGCGTATCAAGCCCTTCCAGGGTGAGACCTTCAATAGAACTCGGTCGTCCACCTGGAATTCCAAGTGTTTCATTCGCTTGTCAGCATAGCTTTTCTGTCGGTCTTTAGAGGCTTTCAATCGTTCACGAATTTGAATGATTTTCTCCGTCGTTTCCCGAATGATCTCTGGACCCGTAAGAGTGCTTTAGGGAACTCGTCCCTTAGCTAACTGGGTATCACCCACCTCAACCCAACACAAAGGGGATCTGCACTTTCGGCCATAGAGGGCCTCGAATGGAGCTGCCTTTATGCTCGTGTGATAACTGTTGTTGTAGGAAAATTTGACAAGGGGTAAATGGGTATCCCATGCTTTCCCAAAGTCAATCACACAGGCTCGCAACATATCTTCTAAGGTTTGGATAGTTCTCTCACTTTGTCCGTCGGTCTGTGGATGGTAGGCTGTACTCATGTCCAGCCTAGTTCCTAGGGAGCTTTGTAACGATCGCTAGAACCTCGAAGTGAAACTACTATCTCTGTCTGAGATAATGGATATGGGAACACCGTGTAGTCGTACAATCTCCCTAATGTAGGTTCTCGTAGTTTCTCCATTTTGTCGGTTTCTTTGATTGGCAAGAAGTGTGCAGACTTGGTCAGTCTATCGACGATGACCCATATGGAATCAAGTCCACCCGTCGTCTTGGGCAACTTGGTTATGAAGTCCATAGTGATCCGCTCCCACTTCCATTCTGGTATCTCCGGTTGCTGTAGAAGACCGGAAGGGTTTCTGGTATTCGACCTTGACCTTTGCGCATGTAAGGCATTTACTCACGAAGGTAGCAATATTTGTTTTCATGTTAGGCCACCAATATAACTTTTTAAGATCCAGATACATCTTATCTGAACCTGGGTGGACGGAATAACGAGTGTTGTGAGCTTCGGTCATGACCAAGTCTCTGAAGCCACCGTGTTTCGGTGTCCAGATCCGATCCATGAGGTATAAGGCTCCGCCACCCTTGACTTCCAAGTTCTTATCCATCCCTCTAAGGGATTCACCTGCCACGTTTTCAGGTTTCAAAGCGTCGAGCTGAGCCTCCTTAATTTGCGTGGACAAGTATGAATGGATAGTTAGAGTCAAAGATTTAACTCTACGACCAGTATATTCTTTCCGACTTAGGGCGTCAGCTACTACATTGGCTTTACCCAGATGATAACGAATTTCGCACTCGTAATCACTGAGTAGCTCGACCCACCGTCGTTGTCTCATGTTGAGCTCCTTCTGGTCGAAAATGTGTTGTAGACTCTTGTGGTCGGTAAAGATCATGTTTTTTGTACCATACAGGTAGTGTCTCCATATCTTCAGAGCAAACACAACTGCTCCTAGCTCAAGATCATGTGTGGTGTAGTTAACTTCATGTGTCTTTAGCTGTCTCGAGGCATAGGCTGTGACTTTACCTCGCTGCATCAGAACACATCCGAGTCCTTGATTTGATGCATCGCAATAGACAACGAAGTCTTCTATCCCTTCGGGGAGGGATAGTATTGGTGCGGTGCACAAGGCTCGCTTGAGCGTTTGGAACGCTCTTTCTTGTTTTTCTTCCCAATCAAAGGCCACGCCTTTCTGGGTTAGGGTTGTAAGAGGTTTCGCTATGCGGGAGAAGTTCTGAATGAACCTGCAATAGTAGCCAGCGAGACCTAAAAATTGGTGAATTTTTGTAGCTCCTGGCACTAGGTCGATTCTGAACTCGACTTGGCGTTGTGGTGGTAATCCGGGAAGTTCTTCTAGGAAGATGTCGGGAAAATCGCGTACTTCGGGGATGTTCTGAATGTCTTTCATTTCTTGACTCGTATCAACGACGTGTGCGAGGAATGCATGATATTCCTTTCGCAAGCACTTCTAGGCTTGAATGCACGAAATGATGCGAAGGATCGTACTAGGTTTGTCGCCATAGATAACTACGGTTTCGTTGTTAGGAAGCTTAAGACGAACTGCTTTTTCAAAGCACATGATGTCGGCGCGAAGAAGACTCAACCAATCCATGCCGATGATAACGTCGAAACATTTAATTGGGACCAGCATGAGGTCTATCTTGAAAGTATGGCCATCTAAAGTTAAAGTACAACCTACGTATATGCAGTTAGTACTCTTCGTTTTCCCGTTAGCCATTTCTACCGTGAATGAATTATCTAATGCACATGGTTTTTGTTTAAGCAGGTGTGCAAATTTATGACTTACGAAACTTCTCTCTGCTCCACTGTCGAAAAGTATGCAAGCATATGAGTTATCGAGGAGAAACGTACCAGTAACTATCGTAGGATCAGCTACCGCTTCCTCATGGCCCAAGGCCATAACTCTTCCTACTCCTCCAGCCATCCCCGCTTTAGGGCAGTTCCTCTTGTAGTGGCCCACTTTGCCACAACCATAGCAAGCTTGGCCCATACCGGCGTCAGGAACTTGGGCGGCCTGAGCTGTTGGAGTCTTGCAGAAACGGGTTGTATGCCACTTCCTGTTGCAGTTAGAGCACTACATCTCCTTGCAAGGTCCGTGGTGGTGGAAGCTGCATTTGTTGCACTTTGGGAGAGTTCCAACATAAGTTTTTGCTGGTAAGGGGTTCGCAGGGACAACGGGAGTTACCGTGGCAGCATTGATTGCCACAAGTTGTTGTCTCTTGGAGAATTCTTGCGAAGCCCCTCCTTTCCTCTTGTTCCACCCCTTCCTGTTGTTGTTGACCTTTTTCGGTACGGGTGCAGGGATTGTTGGGTTCTAAGGTTTCCTGTGATCTATGAGAGATTGTGCCAGCTCCGTGGCACTATCAAAAGTGACAGGCTTGGAAGCTAACACACTTGACTGGATCTGGGGCGACAGTCCCCAGATATAACTCTCTATCTTCTTGCTCTCGAGAGCAACCATGTCAGGGCATAGGATTGCCAGATCACAGAACCTATTTGTGTAGATTGATATGTCAGATCCAACCATTTGTAGACCCCAGAGTTCCTGCTCGAGTTTTTACACTTCACCTCGAGGACAATACTCTCTCATCAGCATGTCCTTCAAGTGTTCCCAGCTGATGGAATAAGCCACCACTAAAGTCGGATACTTAACATGGCCGTTCCACCATGTTAGTGCTTCGTCAGAGAAGGTACAAGCTGCAAACTTGACCTTGTTGCCCTCCTGGTAAGCACAAATTTCAAAGACTGATTCCATCTTTTCAATCCATTACCTTAACACCATAACCCCACTAGTTCCATTGAAGCTGCAGGGTTTGGCGTTCGTGAAGTCCTTGTAGGTGCATTCCTAGGGATGTCCATGGCTTTCACCGTGGTTCGAGGGAGGTGCACCTATTCCCGAACCACTAGGGACAGGAGCATTGATGGCTGACACAACAGCTCCAACTGCTGCTATGAAAGCTGCCTGGAACATAGTGACATCGATGGTTGAGGAGGTTGAGGTGGTGGTAGATGTGGTGGTATCGGTGTTTCGTTAGTTGGGTTACGCTTGGGATTCCTGCGTGGCGGCATCTTTAACTATACGTTTAAAAGATGACGACATGGATAAGAATAAATGAATAAATAATGTGTCTCATGGACTAACTCTCCATAGTCCAACAACAAAATGAATAGTAGCTAAATGAAGGTGATAACATTTGGATAATAATTTCCATATGATTAGATATTTGTCAATAATACTGGGTTTACAGATGTAACAAATTCGGGAAAAATGGCCTAGAAGTAGGCCTTACATCAACCCAGATAAGAAAATTTTGACAGAACTATGACTAGATCAAGACCTAACAGGTCTAAGATTTACAAAGATAGGAAATTAGAACAAAGTTTTTACATAACTAGGTTATATCCAAAAGATGAGTCATCAAGATTCTAGCGACGACAAGAACTGCTAGCTTGAGTTCTTGATCCTGACAGTCGACGTTCTATGTCCCTTATATGCATGTCAGCTCTCACTTGTTGAGCTCGAAGTTCCCTAACTTCAGCTTGAGTTTCAGCAAGTTCCCTCTGCAGAGCTGCATTGCGGACCAGAGTCCTTTCATGAGCAGACTCTAGTTGGTGAATATGGACAGTGTTAAAGCCAGAGTTGACAAGAAATCTCCACGACTCGATCGATAGTTTCTTGACCCAGTATCGTGTTCCTAGAAATTCTACAAACCATGATGGGTAGGACCCCGTCAGGAGAACCTCCTTTAGTGAGGTTGTAGAAACTTATGTCTCCGTTGTAGGGAATGGGTTGACCCTGTTCCTGACTCCATCTAGTCAAGTTAGTGGCCCACAGAGGTGTGGGTCCTTGAAATGCGGGATGGGGGTTCAGGTTTGGGTTTTGAGCAACTGGGGGTAGGTTGTTGACTTCAGGCTCCGAGTCAGAACTATCAGAAAAACCCTCACCATGGTGATCATCCAAAGGGATTGGGTGATCATCTTCTGGTTCTTCCTCTAGCCATCCAGCTTTGCCTTGGTTTGGGAAGAACGAATCGCCGTGGTGAAATCCAGCCATTAAAATCTACGCGAGAAAAGGGATATAAGAAATACCAAAATAGACGAACTGACTAAGATAATTACAGTAAGACTAAATACCCCTATGGTATTACTTTATGGTTGTGTTGGTAAGTTTTTAGACTTGTTGCCACATGACAACCATTCTTGGGCATATGCTAATCACTCCTTGGACCAGCATAGTTGATCAGGCTATGCCATTCCCAAGACTGACCATATATCCCCAGGCTTGCTTGTGATATTCAACAATCGTAATACTTTTGTTCTTGTCATTGTGACACTGATTTTAGTATGAATGCAGGCACGTATACTTACTTAAATAGTTTATTATTTAAAAGTATAACTCTTAGACAGAGTGTTTTAATCCCAATGTATTTATAGTTGGTATATCTTTTATGGGTTGATATACTATATTCATTATAAACAATGCTCTAATACCAATCTGTCACACCCCAAAACCAAGAACGGTGGAAACGTTCCGGGGTGGAGGACGTCATGTATAGTATCACAACAGTGTAAACTAGCAAACAAGCAACAACATCATCCATTGCATTAAAAGTAAAGTTTTAATACATGTGTGTTCTTTCAAAGTAATAAGACACCAAATTATAAAATCAAAATAAAAGACGAGTCTTGTCTGAGCTCCGTCTTCTCAAAACCTGGTCATCGTACATGTCTACTGGTGACCTGAGAATACAAGTTATTTTGAAAGAGAGTATCAGCCTAAAGCTGGTGAATTCATAAGTATTTAAGTGTCATTATCTTGTTTTGGAAAGCTGTTATGAATGCCTTGTAAATCTTTAAATGAAACAGTTGATGTAAGTAATGAAAGCCCTAGAAAATGCCTTATTTCCTACTTGTATGAAATGTGGTCTTCTACCAAGACCCGAATGTTTTGCTATGAAAAGGATAGTTTTTCCTTTCTTTTGACTATTACTAACAGTACTTAGTCTAACTCATCGTTTATGTGAATGTATCACAAAATAAGGTAATAGGAAAATGTACTAATGTAATTGTTATCCTTTTGTATTAGGATTACACGACATCGCGATTAGCGAAATGTCTAACCTTTGAACATCCGTGGATTGTTCAATTGTCCTCTGTAGCTGCAGCAGGGGGAGGAAGGGTTAGTCTCGTAAAGGTACTCCTAGTATAAGTATTAACCGTAGGCATCCGTAGATGTTCATCAACCTCTATAGCGAACAGTAGGCCTAAGGAATGGTTAGTCCCGTAAAGGTACTCCTAGTATAAGTAATAACCGTAGGCATCCGTAGATGTTCATCAACCACTGTTGCTAACAGGTGGGATTCGGAATGGTTTGTCCCGTCTAGATATCCCGTTGAACTGGGATAGGCAGGACAATTTACACAGAAGGTACTAATAAATCATCCTCGTGAATCGAGATACAAGTATTCATGTAAGTGTATACAGGTAAATGTATCTACGTAAAGGTACTCATGTAATGTATTCATGTAAGGTATTCATGTAAGCGTACTCATGTAAGTGTATTCATGTAACATGTAATGTATAGTATAGACTCATGAATGAACTGACTCTGATGTAATTCCTTGTAATAGGAATAATGTTTTGTATCTTCTAACTATCCCTATAATAGTTAACTGGAAGGTAATTGGTTGTTCAAGCAGGTTTATACACCCTCGCTACACAAGAGTGTGGGAAACTAAATGAAGGATGAAAACTTCAACATCAATACATATATAAGAACATAAGTGTATAGGTATAGTTTTGTTCAAGAAGGTAAAAATGGTTTTGTAAAACATCTATGAGTTTTGAACAATAATTAACAATGACTTGATGTCATTTTAATAAACATTTCTAAATTAATACATTTGATAACAAAGTATTTTTAAGATAGAAAACCATTTCATGCATCACACTTTGAAGTATGTGAAATCTGTTGGATGAAAACACAGTTATAAAATACATATGAGTGATTTAATAACATATTGTTTTCTACTTGTATTCCCCCCCCCCCCCCATTAAAGCATTTAAAATCATTTAAAACATTGATTAAGGGGTATGAACTCACCTGAAGATGGTGGTTTGGATGAACTGAACGGTGAAGGATTGTTAGGTGTCAAGTGAGGACTTGTACACACACTATGATCCTAATGAACATATAATCACACATATATGCACCCAATTAGTCTTAAACTACTAATTGTAAATGTTAAGACATCCTAGAACATGATAAACACTTTATATAAGTGTTATAAGCCCTAAGGATTGCATCTAAGTTGTTGTGGGACAAGGCAATGGGTTTAGGGAAGGACCCTATACATGAGTTTACTCTCCAATAAACCTCACACAAGGAGTTTACGGTCGTAAACCCTTGAGTTTACGGCCGTAAGCTCCTAAGCTTAATGATATTTTGTGTTTTGAAGTGTTACATGATCCCTAGAAGCAATTCTACTTGGTGGTTTAATCCATGGAAGAGTTTAGGGCACTAATACACTCCTTTGAGGAGTTTACGGCCCCAAGGCCATTCCCTTTTGAGTTTACTGCCGTAAACTCATATGGGAAGGGGTATTTTTATGTTTTCAAGTCTCATGCTCATCTAGGATAGGTTCTAGACATTTATCTAAGGCTAATGAAGGCCTTAGGCACACTTTGGTACCCTTGATTGATGTTCACGGCCCAAAGACCATTTCCATAAGAGATTACGGCCGTAATCTCTCTTTTGGGATGGGTCTTTGATGTTTTAAGGTGCTTAATTCAACTAGGAATAAATCTAGGTGTTTTTCCAAGGCTTTAGGAGTGGTTAAAGCACTCTTTGGCTCTTGAGTTTGGAGTTCACAGTCCAAGAACTTCTTGGGCCGTGAACACCTTTCTCTTGGTGTTTCATCGGTGATTTCTAGTCTTATAAACACTAGCATACAAGCCTAAGGTAGTTACATATCACGGGGGAAGGACTAGGCTTCATTTTAAGAGTTTATTCCCCAAGGAGTTCTTGGGCGGTAAACTCTCGAATCTAGTTGTTTTGATATGAAATCTATGCTATTAAGCACATTACTAGCTATATAATACAACTAGAGAGAGGTACTCATGATTTGGGATGAAAACCCGAATATCCGTGAGAGAGAAAATGGCTTTTCTCTAGTTGGAAATGCGATTAATGAATGAAAATGGCTCAGATTTCTATATATAGTCATGGGATTTTTGGCAGAAAAAATTTTATTCCCGAAATCAACTCTAATGTAATAGAGTTTGGAAACCCTAGTGCATCCACTCTCCTGATATCTCCTTAAGTGTAAACCCTGAAATACTCAAACTTATACGGAAAAGTCTGAAAATTTACTATGACTGTTCTGACTTCTATTGAAGTGATATTGTTTGTACAGAATAAAATTTCAGGTTGTCCCAATGCATAGGAAACCACGTGTCTTTCAAGATGGTGACTTGGTTTAGGTGCATATGAGGAAAGAACATTTTCCTAACAAAAGGAAGAAGAAAGGTTGATGCCAAGAGCTGAAGGTCCTTACAAAGTTGTCTCACATGTCAATGATAATGCTTATAAGGTGGATCTAGGAGGAGACTATGGAGTGCATGCTACCTTTAATGTGGGAGAACTATCTTCGTGTCTTGTTGAGGATGGCCTTGAAGTATTGAGGTCATTTCCTTACAAAGGGGGAGGGGATGATCCATGCATGGATCATGAAAGCCCAAAAGGTGTGGATTAGTGATTACTAGTAGGCTAGAAGGTGGTTTCAACTTAATGGTTGGGTTGTGCATGGTAACCTACGAATTGAATTAGGGTCGCATGAAGGCTAGGGCAACATTTTAAGGGCTTCATAAGTGCTCAAAACCGTTATGTTTTGCTTCATCAAGCCTTCTATCCTTTTTTGATACTTTTTGGTGGATTAGGGTTACACTATAATGCTTCTTGTGGCTCCTTAATGGAGCATGCCTTTTTCATTCATTAGCGTCTTAGACTTTTTTTTTGTGGTTTCATGAGTTTCTTTAATTTTCATTATTAGTTTTACTGAGTAGTTGGTTGGGTGGCTTGTAACCACCAACTTTGTAATAAAGGCTTCATATAAGCCAAGTAAGCATGGAAAAAAGAGATAGATGAAATTAGAATCAAAAGAGCCTTTGTTCACTTTGAATTACAGTTATAGTTCACTACTTGTCATGGTCGAGACGTGTTCTTGACTTGATACACATTCAATGAAATATAATGTCTTGGATAGTTTTCACGGGTATACAACTTAGTAGGTCTACATATGTTACTAATCTATCCATACATCTATCATTTGTGGTTGTTATTCTATCTTAATTTAGAAAAACACAACCCTAATCACTTAATCAAACCTTTAAAGGCATCAAAAGGCAATCACCTTTGTGTCGCTAAACATGCAATACGGGAGTTGTTGATTTGTGAAGCTCATGGTGGTGGTTTGGGGGTGTCATTTTTCCATTACCAAAACTTTGGACATACTTTAAGAACATTTTTTCAGGCCTAAAGTTGTTAGGGGTGTAACCAACATACTGGGCGAGTGTGTTACATGTCGGATGACGAAAAAAACTTTCAAGCATGGTGTTTAGCACTACTTTGCCGGTTCCTATTCGTCCTTGGCAAGATGTGTCAATGGAATTCAGTATGGCTTTGCCTAGAACTCAAAGGGGGAAGGATTCCATTATAGTGGTGGTGGATAGGTTTTAAAAATGACTCACTTTGTGCCATGTCATAAAACCAATGATGCATCTAATGTGTCTGATTTGTACTTTAAAGAGGTGGTTCGCTTGCATAATATTCCTAAAACTATTGTTTGTGATAAGGATTCCATGTTTTGAGTTACTTTTGGAACACTTTGTTGAGGAAAGTTGGTACTAAGTTACTTTTTAGTACGCCCCATCATCCACAAACTAATGTGCAAACAACGATGACTAATAGAACTTTGGGTACGTTGTTGAGGGGGTTGGTTAGCAAAACTCCAAAACATTTGGACATCAAACTTGCACATGCTGAGTTTGCCTATAATCGTTCTATTACTTATGCTACATGTCACTCTCCTTTATAAGTGGTGTATGGTGTGAATCCTTACATGCCTTTGTATTTAATTCCATTTCCAAAGGATGAATTTGTTCACGAGGATGCTAATGAGAAGTTGAAGGCCATGATGAAACTACACCAATACGTTCATGTGAAGATTGAAGCCGTGAATAACGTGTACACACAGAATTCCAACATGCAGAGGAATCACCGTGTCTTTTCAAGATGGTGACTTGGTTTAGGTGCATACGAGGAAAGAAGGTTTTCCTATCAAAAGGAAGAATAAAAGTTGATTCGAAGAGCTGAAGGTCCTTACAAAGTGGTGTCACATGTCAATGATAATGCTTGGATAGTTTTCACGGGACGTGTTCTTGTCTTGATACGTATTCAATCAAATATAATGTCTTGGATAGTTTTCACGGGTATACAACTTAGTAGGTCTTGATTTGTTAATAATGTATCCATTTCTTCCCACACACCTATCTTTTATGGTTGTTATTCTAACAAAATTTAAAAAAACACAACCCTACTCACTTAATCAAGCCCATAAAGGCATCAAAAGGCCATCACCTTTGTGTCCCTAAACATGCAATACGGGAGTTGCTGATCCGTGAAGCTCATAGTGGTGGTTTGGTGGGTCATTTTTTAATACCAAAACTTTGGAGGTTCTTTAAGAACATTTCTTCTGGCTTAAGAGGCTGGTGATGTAACCAACACGCTGGGCAAGTGTGTTACATGTCGGATGACGAAAAAAACTTTCAAGCATGGTGTTTACATTCCTCTGCCGGTTCCTATTCGTCCTTGGCAAGATGTGTCAATGGAATTCAGTATTGCTTTGCTTAGAACTCAAAGGGAGAAGGATTCCATTATAGTACTGGTGGATAGGTTTTCAAAAATGGCTCACTTTGTGCCATGTCATAAAACCAATGATGCATCTAATGTGTCTGATTTGTACTTTATATAGGTGGTTTGCTTGCATAATATTCCTAAAACTATTGTTTGTGATAGGGATTCCATGTTTTTGGGTTACTTTTGGAACACTATGTTGAGGAAAGTTGGTACTAAGTTACTTTTTAGTACGTCGCATCATCCACAAACTGATGTGCAAACAAAGGTGACTAATAGAACTTTGCATACGTTGTTGAGGGGGTTGGTTAGCAAAACTCCAAAACAGGTCAATCTACAGGTCAATCTCCAATATAAGTGGTGTATGGTGTGAATCCTTACAAGCCTTTGTATTTTATTCCATTTCCAAAGGATGAGTTGGTTCACAAGGATGCTAATGAGAAGTTGAAGGCCATGATGAAACTACACCAACACGTTCGTGTGAAGATTGAAGCCGTGAATGACGTGTACAAACAGAATTTCAACATGCATAGGAAACAACGTGTCTTTCAAGACGGTGATGTGGTTTAGGTGCATATGAGGAAAGAAGGTTTTCCTATCAAAAGGAAGAATAAAAGTTTATTCAAATAGCTGAAGGTCCTTACAAAGTGGTGTCACATGTCAATGATAATGATTATAAGGTGGATCCGGGAGGAGACTATGGAGTGCATGCTACCTTTAATGTGGGAGACCTTTCACCGTATCTAGTTGAGGATGGCCTTGATGAATTGAGGTCATTTCCTTTCAAAGGGGAGGGGGGATGATCCATGCATGGATCATGAAAGCCCAAAAGGTGATGGATTAGTGATTACTAGTAGGCTAGAAGGTGGTTTGGATCAATGGTTGGCTTGTGCATGGTAACCTACGAACTGAATTAGGGTCGCATGAAGGCTAGGGAAACATTTTAAAGGCTTCATTAGTGCTCAAAACCGTTACGTTTTGCTTCATCAAGCCTTCTACCCATTTTTGATACTCTTTGGTGGATTAGGGTTACACTTTAATGCTTCTTATGGCTCCTTGATGGAGCATGGATGCTTTTTTCATTCATTAGTGTGTCAGACGTTTTTTTGTGTGGTTTCATGTGTTTCTTTAATTTTCATTATTAGTTTTACTGAGTAGTTGGTTAGCTAGCTTGTAACCACCAACTTTGTTATAAAGGCTTCATACAAGCTAAGTATGCATGGAAAAAAGAGAAAGATGAAATTTTAATAAAAATAACCTTTTTTCACATTGAATTATAGTTATAGTTCACTACTTGTCATAGTTGAGACGTGTTCTTAACTTGATACGCATTCAATCAAATATTATGTCTTAGATACTTTTTAAGGGTATACAACTTAGTAGGTCTTGATTTGTTAGTATCATTTGTGGTTGTTATTCTAGCTTAATTTACCTAAACATAACCCTACTCACTTAATCAAACCTATAAAGGCATCAAAAGGCAATCACCTTTGTGTCCCTAAACATGCAATACGGGACTTGCTAATTCGTGAAGCTCATGGTGGTGGTTTGGCGGCTCATTTTTCCATTACAAAAACTTTGGAGGTGCTTTAAGAACATTTATTCAGGCCTAAAGATGTTGGGGATGTAACCAAGATAGTGGGCAAGTGTGTTACATGTCAGATGACGAAAAAAATTCCAAGAATGGTGTTTACATTACTTTGGCGGTTCCTATTCGTCCTTGGCAAGATGTTTCAATGGAATTCAGTATTACATTGCTTAGAACTCAAAGGGGGGAGGATTCCACTATAGTCGTGGTGGATAGGTTTTCAAAAATGGCTCACTTTGTGTCATGTCATAAAACCAATGATGCATCTAATGTGTCTGAGTTGAACTTTAAAGAGGTGGTTCGCTTGCATAATATTCCTAAAACTATTGTTTCTGATAGAGATTCCATGTTTTTGAGTTACTTTTGGAACACTTTGTGGAGGAAAGTTGGTACTAAGTTTCTTTTTAGTACATCACATCATCCACAAACTGGTATGCAAATGAAGGTGACTAATAGAACTTTGGGTACGTTGTTGAGTGGGTTGGTTAGCAAAACTCAAAAACAGTTGGACATCAAACTTGCACATGCTGAGTTTCCCTATAATCGTTCTCCTACTAATGCTACAGGTCACTCTCCTTTATAACTGGTGTATGGTGTGAATCGTTACATGCTTTTGGATTTTATTCCATTTCCAAAGGATGAATTGGTTCACAAGGATGCTAATGACAAGTTGAAGGCCATGATGAAACTACACCAACAAGTTCGTGTGAAGATTGAAGACGTGAATAAGGTGTACAAACAGATTTCCAATATGCAAGTTCGTGTGAAGATTGAAGACGTGAATGAGGTGTACAAACAGATTTCCAACATGCATAGGAAACCACGTGTCTTTCAAGATAGTGACATGGTTTAGGTGTATATGAGGAAAGAACGTTTTTCTAACAATACGAAGAACAACAGTTGATGCCAAGAGTTAAAGGCCCTTAAAAAGTGGTGTCACACGTCAATGATAATGCTTATAAGGTGGATTTGGTAGGAGACCAAGGATTTCATGCTACCTTTATTGTGGGAGACCTTTCTCCATATCTTGTTGCGGATGGCCTTGATGAACTGAGGTCATTTCCTTTCAAAGGAGGGGGGGGGGGGGATGATCCATGCATGGCTCATGAAAGCCCAAAAGGTGATGGATTAGTGATTACTAGTAGGCTAGAGGGTGGTTTGGATCAATTGTTAGCTTGTGCAGGGTAACCTACAAACTGAATTAGGGTCGCATGAAGGCTAGGGCCACATTTTCAAGGCTTCATAAGTGCTTAAAACCGTTACTTTTTGCTTCATCAAGCCTTCTAGCCATTTTTGATACTCTTTGGTGGATTAGGGTTACACTTTAATGCTTCTTGTGGCTCCTTAATGGAGCATGCACTACTAGAAAAAAGGCCTTTTACGACGCTCATTGCGCGTCGTAAAACGCTCAGACGACGCGCAAATGCGCGTCAAGGAAGGCCCTGTCATAACGAGAGACGACGCGTATTTACGACGCGCATTTATGACACGCAATTACGACGCTCATTTACGACACGCAATGCGTATCAAGGAAGGCCCTGTCATAAAGGAAGATGACACGCATTCGCGTGTCGTAACCTTACGACGCGCGTGTTAATGACACGCTATGCGTATCATTAAACGCGCTGTCAAGAAAGGCCATGTCATAAATGAAGATGACACACATTTTTGCGTATCATAATTGTAAATTTATATATATATATATATATATATATATATATATATATATATATATATATATATATAGATTTACTAATTTTCAAATTAAATTTGCATTTCATGTCTCATAATAGAAAATAAAATATCATATACAAAAAATACAATCCATTGCACAAAAGTTAATGTCATACAAATACTCATTCTAATATTAGACAAATGTAATACCTCATATGTGAAAGAGATGAAAGTCTTCAACAAATAACAGTTGAGCTAAAAAAACTTGTTGCCCACCTTCACAACATCTCGAGCTACTTTTCTTGTCACTATGCACATCAACAAGACCTACAAATTTGAATAATGCAACCATTAGATTCACATAAACCAACAAATCCCAATATGTAAGTATGAAATTTATGCATCTATGTTAAAGGGGTAAAATGGTCATTTACAGTTCATTCAGAGCAAAAAAGGAATAACTTTTTTCATTTACTACTTACTTCACCATACAGACCTCATTTATCTCAACAAATGCATCATACTGATTATGGCATCGTTAGATAAGTTAAGTGACTAAGTTAGGTAGGTAACTGATGAGACATAAAAATGATGAAATGACTAAAATGCCCTTATAGTAAGCATCAGAAGAAGATTAAGTATGACTTTATAAATTGGACCAATATCAATACTAGAACATTGATCAAAAACTTACATGAGAGTAAATCCCATTTTCTCCACAACACCTCTGAGATTTTTCACCATTTTCAAGCTCAATTGGATAGTGTTTCAAGGATCCCGAGCCTCCTACTTTTTGCTCAAAGTTTCCAAGATTCTTAGCAAATGTTGGACCTAAAATGAAAGAAAAAAATGGTTTTCTGAATATATACTTCAATTACTAAGAAAATAGTAAGTCAAAAAACTACAGATGTTCAAAATAAGATGCTAGTAAAGCTTTGCCAAAATGGTAAGATGTTATGATATATAGAGCAAATGTAAAATTCAATAAGATGCACATAATAATATTCTTATGATCTTATAAGATTTCCAAATAAGATACTAGTAAAGCTTTTGCACAATGATATAAGATGTCATGACATACAGATCAAATTTCAAGATTCAATAAAATGCACATAATAATATGTTTTAGGGAAAATTATAAAAAAATGGTCCTTGAGCTTTTTGATTTTCCCATTTTTAGATCAAAATTGAAACATTTGTCAGCTTTTGTTCTTATTTTTGTTCCAATTGCAGATTATTTTCTCTTTCCAATTCATATTGTGTTTCCATTCTATAGCCTCAGGTTGAGCAGCAACTTTAGCTTCTGCTGCTTCTCTTAAAACCTTGCCAACTGCTTATAAGTGACATAAACCACAAGGATCAGACACGAACCTTCTTATTAACAAAAGCATCCTACTTTTATTTCACTCGAATGAAAGCAATCATACTTCTCATGGCTATCGAAAACTCCACAAGTTGATCTTCAATCCCATCAACAAGTGGAAGTGGCTGATCATCAATTTCTTTTACAACTTTCTCTAAGTTTCCAAGAGGAAGGAAATCATTTACACCATTCTCCTGTGCAAGATTATGTGCATTCACCAGTTCAAAATCGAATGAAAATTCGAAAGAGAGTAAGTAGAAAATAGAGAGAAGGGCTCTACAAACGTTAAAAGGAAACACAGATACTTGAGCCTATCATAGCATTACAGAAATATTCAGCCATATTTTGAACTTAATGCTTCAAGACATATTATTGAAACATTCAACCATCGTTTGAACTTAATACTCAAATTCTATTTATAGCATTTCCTGTTACTTTTCGCCTTCTAGAGACATCAGACATGTCTTTCTGCTTAACTCTAGTATTGTCATTTGCACTTTCATGTTGATGTTAAAGCGCGTCACAGATAATTGAGCCTATCATAGCATTACAAAAATAATTACCTCAGCCCTGAGTCTATCATTGGAGCATAGAGATCCTGTAGCACCAGATCTCCCATCCTTGCCTTGTGGCTAATCACCATGTTCGGCTAAATAGCATATACACAATTTATTAACACGAATTCAGCGATGAAATAGACATTGCATACACAACAATCAATTCTGGAAAACCATCACTAATGCAACAAATAAGTTATAAATCAAAAACATTAAGTCGTTATGAGTTACGATTGCATAATTCACTGTGACAAGAGCAATTAAGTCAAACTGCATACTGACCTGAACAATTGATTAATAAAGAATTAGAAACTTGGCAGTACCTTTTTGTGGTTATTGTGGGATTTCTTACCTGTACCCATCTTGTAAGGATTGTAAAATTCTCCGGGAGATCGATGAGTATGTAAGGGTGCTTAGCTGTTGGGATTCAGCAGTGTTTGTCAGCGCAAAGTATAGGCCGACGAGAGCGAGTGTTGGGTATGCGGGGCGAGATACAGACCTAGGGCATTTGATTGTGGAGGCCTGAGAGGAGGTCGGGATCAAGCTTGAGTAAGTAATCGGAATTTTGCGATCAGAGTATTGGTACGTTTGAGGTACGTGATGGGTTGTACTGCATTAATCCCACGGGATTATGTTGTGCATGTTTCTAGAGCTGGAACCGGAAGGTTCCCAGAGTTAGAACCTGAGGGTTCGCAGAGTTTGGGTGTACGGACCCACAGAGATATAGCCTCGAGTGGCTAGTATGTGTTATGAGAGTCGGTCCAGTCATACTGGAGACTCTGTTGGTATTGCTGGATTAGTTTGAGATTTGCGGATCGCGTATGTTGCAGTGTGATTGCATTGGAAGGTCTGGCCCCGGGTTATTGATCTTGTTTAGCGGAGGCAGTGATTTTGATGAGTGGAGAGAGTGCATGGGATTGAGAGCCCCTGCAATGAGAACCAGAGTATGTGAATAGCAGTTACGCAAAAAGGGTGGTGTCGCTTGGGGCGAGCACCGTGGCACCGGTTGGAGTGGCATTATGTTCAAGAGAGTTCCGTGGAAAAGGAAAAGAGGAGGGTATGTAACTCCGAAGGGGGTGCAAGTTCACGAAAGTGAAAGCTGCAGAGCAGAGTTATGGTTAGAGTATTTCGAGTATGGTTTTGAGCATCGTGTTCGCGGCAGTGGAGTAGGAACCCATCCGGTTGGGATGTCTGTTGAGGCTCAGAAGGGATGCATGGAGAGAGAAAATTTTAAGTTCTCAGTGTGAATCTGATCAGAGTGTAGGGTGGATGTAGTGGTTCATCTTGGGAGATGTTCGAGGATATCATCAGTGTATCGGGTCTTTCCACCTGCGGGTGTTGGGACTAGTTCAGTATGTGTATGTAGTGGCAAGGGGAGAACTTGTGAGAGTTGATCTGAGAGGGAGAACGGATCTCTCAGTCGGTCCGGAATGGGCAAAGTGGGCTTGGATCGGGGATCCGGTGGTTCAGGGTTTCCTAACCCTTATGGGTTGAGTGATCGTTGAGATTTGGAGCAGAGTGCATCTTGGGTAATTTCCGATTACAGAGAGTGATGAGCAGTTCAGAGTTCGTACTTTAGTTGACAAAGCAGACTCAGCAGGTTAAAGAGAGTTAGTGATCGTCTAGAGTTAACAGGAAAGTTATGCAGGCAGACGCCGCTGCGAGCATGTGATTCAGGTCGGCGACTTCGTATTTCTAACGGGGTGTTTCGATTTAGGAAGAGGGGTAAATGGGGGGGCCCCGGTATGTTGGGTCTTTTCGTGAAGGTGCGAAGGTAGGAAGGGTGGCCTATCGTTTGGAGCTGTCAACGGAATTGGGACGGATCCATGACACTGGTATGTGTCGCAGTTGAAGAGGTATATAGCGGATGAGTCAGCAGTGGTTCTACTAGAGAACGATTAGGTGGATGCGAGCCTGTGTTACGTCGAGAGGCCAGTGGCCGTCGGAGATCGGAAGATCAAGGTTCTGAGGAATAAGGAGGTACCTCTGGTATTGGTTCAGTAGCGGCCTCGGGAGAGATCGGTAGTGTCTAGGGAAGCCGAAACGTGAGATGCGGGAGCAGCAGCCAGAGCTATTTTCAGAGTGAGACTTCGAGGGCGAAGTCTAATTCTAGTGGGGGAGAATTGTAACAGCCCAAAATCTCAAGTATTGTTAAGTTGCATTTTGGGGGTGTTTTAAAGGGGAGACTCGACGAGTTGGAGCCAGACTCGCCGAGTAGGGTCGCAGGTTTGGTCACGGGTTCACGACTGGACTCGACGAGTCCAGATATGGACTCGGCGAGTCGACGCTGTTCAGCGGAAACCCTAGCCGTTCAGTATTGGGTTGTATATAAGGGTTATTATGCCGTCATTTCACGACTTTTGATCGATTGGGAAGAACCCTAGGCGACTGGGGCGGCTAGAGCAAGCTTGAAGGCCATTGGTGACCTTGAAGGAATTGTTGTGCAAGGAGGAGAGGGGTTTTAGCTAAAGGAACTGCAGGGAGTTCGAGTTCTGAAGTTTGGGGACATGGAAGGTACATCATTCAGGTAATAATTCGGATTACATTCTCCTGTGATTGATGTGTATATAGATTTAGGGTTTATGGAACCCATTTGGAGTCTAGATGGATTGTTGTGTTGTTATTCAACGTTTATAACCTTGTATTAGGACCCTTAGAGGTCCAGAAGGTCCCATGTTTGTATATTCGAGAATATATGTATCTCAGGAAGCAGTTCGATCGACTGCATGGCGTGGACTCGCCGAGTCGGATGATCAGACTCGGCGAGTAGCTTGAAGATTCACTGGGACTCGCCGAGTTTGTTCTTCAGGCTCGGCGAGTAGAGTCGGGGTGGCCCCGCGATTCTTCCACGAGGACCTCGTCGAGTCAAGAGGGATACTCGACGAGTAGAAAGGGATCATGCAGGAATTGGTGAGGACGACTAGACTCGCCGAGTCGCCAGGGTACTCGCCGAGTCCAGTCGAGATGGCCGTTGACCAGAGTTGACCTGTGTGTAACGTTGTAGGGTCAGTTAACGTGGGAGATAGAAGTATTAAAAAGAGATATATGATGAGACAGGGAGCTTGTAGCTCGGAGGATCAAGTGCAAGAGATTTCAGGAGTTGCTATCTCCCAGTGTCCGCGAGGTGAGTCTTCTCACTATACTGTACCTGGAAGGGTTTGACTGTGTGACCGGAAGGTCGGATATGATATGTGATATGTATGCTATATGTGGTAAGTTATCTGTTATATGTGCTATGTATGTTATGGGCCGGAAGGCGATTATATTATGGGCCGGAAGGCATTATGTTATGGGCCGGAAGGCGATATGATGTGTGATGGACCGGAAGGTCGGCGTGGGTAAGGCCGGAAGGTTTACCCAGCAGGGACGGAAGTCCCCTGAGACACATGGACCGGAAGGTCAGGCCTGGAAAGGCGTATGTGCGTAAGTTGTATATTGGGGAACTCACTAAGCTTCGTGCTTACAGTATTTATGTTATGTTGTTTCAGGTTCTTTCAGTAACGCGGAATGGCATCGGCTCGATTGTACACACCGAGGAAAGAGTTGTATTTTGGAGGATCCTGGTTGTCTATTCAAATGAAAATGGAACTATGTTTTGTAATTCGAATATGAATAAGATTTTAAACAAGTGTTTTAATATTAAATTGATTATCTAAAAGAAAAATTTTGCTTTGAAAATCACGGTGTTACAATTGGTATCAGAGCCTTGGTTTGAGGGATTCGGACGCGCCTACGGGTGAGTCTGGACTCAAACTGAGGAATTAAGAAAAGGTTTTCAAATAAATAGTTTTCTAAAAGTGAATAAGAGTTCAAAGAGAAAGCAAGAAAGAGCAGTGTGTACAATCAGCCAGAGCCAAGCGGTGATTTCCCAAAATACCCTTACTTTTGTATTATGAAATATCTATTATGCACTTTATGAGACATTATTGCATGCTAGAGACAGGCTAGGTATTTCACATCTTAGGACTAGAGTGGCCTGATTTGTGATGCCTTAGTCTAGGGTTTGATGTTATATGTGCGTTATGCTTTTGTGTGTATGTGATGAGTGAGGGTATCTAGTTAGAACGCACAAGGGGTAAAGCTACGGGGTACAGAGGTACTTCCGAGGATGAGCCGAGAAGGTGGAGCTACCACAGGTGGGGAGTCCTATGTATGCTTCAATGCTCGAATGCTGCTTGCTTTGTGCTTTGTGGAGTTATCTATGATGGGAGTCAGCTACTAAGTGAGTATGACGATACTCAGGAGGTAGAGGGCTGGCATCATTAGGAACTCTTCAGCAGCTGATAGCAAAGAAGTGGGAGGACAGCGGAAGGGACTAGGGAGTAAACCTAGCCAGATGAGTGCGCTGGTAGAGTAGAGGATTTCGCTGGAAAGCGAGCACGCGCGATGAGATGGGTGAAAGAGCAGGTTTATCAGCTACTTAGGAACTCTGGGATGGTCCGTGTGGAAAGTATGGGTAGATGTGGCAGGTAGTATGGGCCCGTACTACTGAAAGCAGAGGACCCATACTTGATACAGGGGGCATTCTGAAGGTCCTAAGGAACAGATTGAGGAGTGATGTTATGGTTCGAATACCATACATCGGAGCGGATACAGAGCGATGTTATGGTCAGGGCACCATACATCGGAACAGATTGAGATAGATGTTGTGGTTCGAGTGCTATACATTGGAGCAGATTGAGGAGTGGTGCTATGGTTCAGGTACCATACACCGAAGCATGTTGAGGAGGGATGTCATGGGATGAGTACCATGGTTCGTAGTGGATGATGCTTGTGGCTATCTTGTTATCCGATTATCGATCGGACGAGCACGAGCGAGCGGGATGCGAGGATTCGCGAGATCCTGCGTGATGAGGTTGCTGCATTGTTGCGGGCTGAGTCGCCAGAATTGTTTGGGTCGATCAGGACCACTATGATTGAAGTAGTTTGATGAGCGATATGCGGCTTTCGCAGAGACGGCTGCCGCGGCGGTTACAGCGGCTGTAGCAACGGCAAAGAAAGGGGCTAGTCGGGGTTTTCAGTATCGGGACTTCTATTATGCGAAGCCTCCCACATTCGATGGAGTTCAGGACTCGATTGTTGCTATGAGATGGTTATCAGACATGGAGGGGTGTTTCTCCACGAGTTTATGCCCTGCTGATCAGAGGGTGGGGTGTGCTCTGAACCTATTGAGGCTCGGGGCGAAGGATTGGTGGAGATTGACCACGAGGTCATTTTCCGATGCGCAGAGGGCTGCGGTTTCATGGGATCAATTCAGAGGGATGTTCAGTACTCGCTATGTTCCGCGGGATGAAAAGGAGAAATTGGCTCGGAAGTTCCTTAAGCTGAAGCAGGATTTGGAGTCGGTGACTGAGAGCACCGGGATGTTTATTGAGAGGGCGATGTTTTGCCCTGAGTTCGCTTCGGAGCAGGCTCAGATGTCCCGATATCCGAGTATGCTCAAGGGGGGGTATCAGACAGTTCGTGTCTGCGCAGAGGCGCGAGACCGTGTTGGTATCGCAGGAGGCCGCCATGTGGCGTGAGTTAGAGGTTGAGTTGCAGTTGCGTGAGATGAGGCAGGCCCCGATGCAGTCGCAGTCGGCGCCGAAACGGTCCATGACCGTAGACGTTAGAATGGGGGATCGGAGCGGTCACACTTGTGGGAAGTGTGAGAGAGATGGCACCGGAGCTTGTTGGCCCAGTGGTGCATGCCGCAAGTGCGGAAGGGAGGGGCACGGTGCACGGGATTGTCGGCAGTCAGTGCCAATTCGGGATTTCAGGATTTGTTATCAGTGTCGGCAGGTTGGACATTTGAGGGTCAACCGTCCACAGTTTCCTGCAGGACCGGTGCAGGCTCTAGCATCGGCCACCTTGAGGAGTTCAGGAGGAGGACAGGATGGAGCAGAGCCCAAGGGCTCAGGGTCGTGCTTATCGGCTTGCGGCAGAGGGAGACGGAGCAGTGCCGGAGGCAGCTGCGGGTATGATGCTCTCTTGATGTCTTGAGTAGCTTGCGTTGATTGTGGCGTATTGTTTGTGCTGGTGTCTGGTGTGAATTTCGATGCGGTATTCGTTGTTTCGCGGGTTTGGCATGGTTATGGATTGGTGCTTCAGGTTTTCGCTTGGCATTCGTTGTTCCCTGATGGTTTAGTATGATTATAGTTTGGTGTTTTGGTACCGGTAGCCTTGTGCGGTTTTCGATGCGATATTCAACCCTTGGCAGGTTGTGGGTTTGGTTATGGGTTATTGTTTGGGAATTCCGTTGGTCATCGTTCGTGAGGGTTGATAGTGGAGATGCGGCACTGGGTTGAATGACGGGTAGCATCTACAGTTGTGGAGTGGATAATTGAAAGATCGGATTCTTTTGAGCGGATTGATCAGGGAGGAGATGTGTTTTGCTGAGGGTTGCTTACGCTTGTGGGAAGCAGTCAGTGGGTAAATGTTCTCTTTGTGCAGGATGGTTCTGAAAGGTCGTTAATGACGATCGGTAGCAGTTAGTCAGTGCTTTAGTGGGGGAGAATTGTAAAATTCTCCGGGAGATCGATGAGTATGTAAGGGTGCTTAGCTGTTGGGATTCAGCAGTGTTTGTCAGCGCAAAGTATAGGCCGACGAGAGCGAGTGTTGGGTATGCGGGGCGAGATACAGACCTAGGGCATTTGATTGTGGAGGCCTGAGAGGAGGTCGGGATCAAGCTTGAGTAAGTAATCGGAATTTTGCGATCAGAGTATTGGTACGTTTGAGGTACGTGATGGGTTGTACTGCATTAATCCCACGGGATTATGTTGTGCATGTTTCTAGAGCTGGAACCGGAAGGTTCCCAGAGTTAGAACCTGAGGGTTCGCAGAGTTTGGGTGTACGGACCCACAGAGATATAGCCTCGAGTGGCTAGTATGTGTTATGAGAGTCGGTCCAGTCATACTGGAGACTCTGTTGGTATTGCTGGATTAGTTTGAGATTTGCGGATCGCGTATGTTGCAGTGTGATTGCATTGGAAGGTCTGGCCCCGGGTTATTGATCTTGTTTAGCGGAGGCAGTGATTTTGATGAGTGGAGAGAGTGCATGGGATTGAGAGCCCCTGCAATGAGAACCAGAGTATGTGAATAGCAGTTACGCAAAAAGGGTGGTGTCGCTTGGGGCGAGCACCGTGGCACCGGTTGGAGTGGCATTATGTTCAAGAGAGTTCCGTGGAAAAGGAAAAGAGGAGGGTATGTAACTCCGAAGGGGGTGCAAGTTCACGAAAGTGAAAGCTGCAGAGCAGAGTTATGGTTAGAGTATTTCGAGTATGGTTTTGAGCATCGTGTTCGCGGCAGTGGAGTAGGAACCCATCCGGTTGGGATGTCTGTTGAGGCTCAGAAGGGATGCATGGAGAGAGAAAATTTTAAGTTCTCAGTGTGAATCTGATCAGAGTGTAGGGTGGATGTAGTGGTTCATCTTGGGAGATGTTCGAGGATATCATCAGTGTATCGGGTCTTTCCACCTGCGGGTGTTGGGACTAGTTCAGTATGTGTATGTAGTGGCAAGGGGAGAACTTGTGAGAGTTGATCTGAGAGAGAGAACGGATCTCTCAGTCGGTCCGGAATGGGCAAAGTGGGCTTGGATCGGGGATCCGGTGGTTCAGGGTTTCCTAACCCTTATGGGTTGAGTGATCGTTGAGATTTGGAGCAGAGTGCATCTTGGGTAATTTCCGATTACAGAGAGTGATGAGCAGTTCAGAGTTCGTACTTTAGTTGACAAAGCAGACTCAGCAGGTTAAAGAGAGTTAGTGATCGTCTAGAGTTAACAGGAAAGTTATGCAGGCAGACGCCGCTGCGAGCATGTGATTCAGGTCGGCGACTTCGTATTTCTAACGGGGTGTTTCGATTTAGGAAGAGGGGTAAATGGGGGGGCCCCGGTATGTTGGGTCTTTTCGTGAAGGTGCGAAGGTAGGAAGGGTGGCCTATCGTTTGGAGCTGTCAACGGAATTGGGACGGATCCATGACACTGGTATGTGTCGCAGTTGAAGAGGTATATAGCGGATGAGTCAGCAGTGGTTCTACTAGAGAACGATTAGGTGGATGCGAGCCTGTGTTACGTCGAGAGGCCAGTGGCCGTCGGAGATCGGAAGATCAAGGTTCTGAGGAATAAGGAGGTACCTCTGGTATTGGTTCAGTAGCGGCCTCGGGAGAGATCGGTAGTGTCTAGGGAAGCCGAAACGTGAGATGCGGGAGCAGCAGCCAGAGCTATTTTCAGAGTGAGACTTCGAGGGCGAAGTCTAATTCTAGTGGGGGAGAATTGTAACAGCCCAAAATCTCAAGTATTGTTAAGTTGCATTTTGGGGGTGTTTTAAAGGGGAGACTCGACGAGTTGGAGCCAGACTCGCCGAGTAGGGTCGCAGGTTTGGTCACGGGTTCACGACTGGACTCGACGAGTCCAGATATGGACTCGGCGAGTCGACGCTGTTCAGCGGAAACCCTAGCCGTTCAGTATTGGGTTGTATATAAGGGTTATTATGCCGTCATTTCACGACTTTTGATCGATTGGGAAGAACCCTAGGCGACTGGGGCGGCTAGAGCAAGCTTGAAGGCCATTGGTGACCTTGAAGGAATTGTTGTGCAAGGAGGAGAGGGGTTTTAGCTAAAGGAACTGCAGGGAGTTCGAGTTCTGAAGTTTGGGGACATGGAAGGTACATCATTCAGGTAATAATTCGGATTACATTCTCCTGTGATTGATGTGTATATAGATTTAGGGTTTATGGAACCCATTTGGAGTCTAGATGGATTGTTGTGTTGTTATTCAACGTTTATAACCTTGTATTAGGACCCTTAGAGGTCCAGAAGGTCCCATGTTTGTATATTCGAGAATATATGTATCTCAGGAAGCAGTTCGATCGACTGCATGGCGTGGACTCGCCGAGTCGGATGATCAGACTCGGCGAGTAGCTTGAAGATTCACTGGGACTCGCCGAGTTTGTTCTTCAGGCTCGGCGAGTAGAGTCGGGGTGGCCCCGCGATTCTTCCACGAGGACCTCGTCGAGTCAAGAGGGATACTCGACGAGTAGAAAGGGATCATGCAGGAATTGGTGAGGACGACTAGACTCGCCGAGTCGCCAGGGTACTCGCCGAGTCCAGTCGAGATGGCCGTTGACCAGAGTTGACCTGTGTGTAACGTTGTAGGGTCAGTTAACGTGGGAGATAGAAGTATTAAAAAGAGATATATGATGAGACAGGGAGCTTGTAGCTCGGAGGATCAAGTGCAAGAGATTTCAGGAGTTGCTATCTCCCAGTGTCCGCGAGGTGAGTCTTCTCACTATACTGTACCTGGAAGGGTTTGACTGTGTGACCGGAAGGTCGGATATGATATGTGATATGTATGCTATATGTGGTAAGTTATCTGTTATATGTGCTATGTATGTTATGGGCCGGAAGGCGATTATATTATGGGCCGGAAGGCATTATGTTATGGGCCGGAAGGCGATATGATGTGTGATGGACCGGAAGGTCGGCGTGGGTAAGGCCGGAAGGTTTACCCAGCAGGGACGGAAGTCCCCTGAGACACATGGACCGGAAGGTCAGGCCTGGAAAGGCGTATGTGCGTAAGTTGTATATTGGGGAACTCACTAAGCTTCGTGCTTACAGTATTTATGTTATGTTGTTTCAGGTTCTTTCAGTAACGCGGAATGGCATCGGCTCGATTGTACACACCGAGGAAAGAGTTGTATTTTGGAGGATCCTGGTTGTCTATTCAAATGAAAATGGAACTATGTTTTGTAATTCGAATATGAATAAGATTTTAAACAAGTGTTTTAATATTAAATTGATTATCTAAAAGAAAAATTTTGCTTTGAAAATCACGGTGTTACAATTGGTATCAGAGCCTTGGTTTGAGGGATTCGGACGCGCCTACGGGTGAGTCTGGACTCAAACTGAGGAATTAAGAAAAGGTTTTCAAATAAATAGTTTTCTAAAAGTGAATAAGAGTTCAAAGAGAAAGCAAGAAAGAGCAGTGTGTACAATCAGCCAGAGCCAAGCGGTGATTTCCCAAAATACCCTTACTTTTGTATTATGAAATATCTATTATGCACTTTATGAGACATTATTGCATGCTAGAGACAGGCTAGGTATTTCACATCTTAGGACTAGAGTGGCCTGATTTGTGATGCCTTAGTCTAGGGTTTGATGTTATATGTGCGTTATGCTTTTGTGTGTATGTGATGAGTGAGGGTATCTAGTTAGAACGCACAAGGGGTAAAGCTACGGGGTACAGAGGTACTTCCGAGGATGAGCCGAGAAGGTGGAGCTACCACAGGTGGGGAGTCCTATGTATGCTTCAATGCTCGAATGCTGCTTGCTTTGTGCTTTGTGGAGTTATCTATGATGGGAGTCAGCTACTAAGTGAGTATGACGATACTCAGGAGGTAGAGGGCTGGCATCATTAGGAACTCTTCAGCAGCTGATAGCAAAGAAGTGGGAGGACAGCGGAAGGGACTAGGGAGTAAACCTAGCCAGATGAGTGCGCTGGTAGAGTAGAGGATTTCGCTGGAAAGCGAGCACGCGCGATGAGATGGGTGAAAGAGCAGGTTTATCAGCTACTTAGGAACTCTGGGATGGTCCGTGTGGAAAGTATGGGTAGATGTGGCAGGTAGTATGGGCCCGTACTACTGAAAGCAGAGGACCCATACTTGATACAGGGGGCATTCTGAAGGTCCTAAGGAACAGATTGAGGAGTGATGTTATGGTTCGAATACCATACATCGGAGCGGATACAGAGCGATGTTATGGTCAGGGCACCATACATCGGAACAGATTGAGATAGATGTTGTGGTTCGAGTGCTATACATTGGAGCAGATTGAGGAGTGGTGCTATGGTTCAGGTACCATACACCGAAGCATGTTGAGGAGGGATGTCATGGGATGAGTACCATGGTTCGTAGTGGATGATGCTTGTGGCTATCTTGTTATCCGATTATCGATCGGACGAGCACGAGCGAGCGGGATGCGAGGATTCGCGAGATCCTGCGTGATGAGGTTGCTGCATTGTTGCGGGCTGAGTCGCCAGAATTGTTTGGGTCGATCAGGACCACTATGATTGAAGTAGTTTGATGAGCGATATGCGGCTTTCGCAGAGACGGCTGCCGCGGCGGTTACAGCGGCTGTAGCAACGGCAAAGAAAGGGGCTAGTCGGGGTTTTCAGTATCGGGACTTCTATTATGCGAAGCCTCCCACATTCGATGGAGTTCAGGACTCGATTGTTGCTATGAGATGGTTATCAGACATGGAGGGGTGTTTCTCCACGAGTTTATGCCCTGCTGATCAGAGGGTGGGGTGTGCTCTGAACCTATTGAGGCTCGGGGCGAAGGATTGGTGGAGATTGACCACGAGGTCATTTTCCGATGCGCAGAGGGCTGCGGTTTCATGGGATCAATTCAGAGGGATGTTCAGTACTCGCTATGTTCCGCGGGATGAAAAGGAGAAATTGGCTCGGAAGTTCCTTAAGCTGAAGCAGGATTTGGAGTCGGTGACTGAGAGCACCGGGATGTTTATTGAGAGGGCGATGTTTTGCCCTGAGTTCGCTTCGGAGCAGGCTCAGATGTCCCGATATCCGAGTATGCTCAAGGGGGGGTATCAGACAGTTCGTGTCTGCGCAGAGGCGCGAGACCGTGTTGGTATCGCAGGAGGCCGCCATGTGGCGTGAGTTAGAGGTTGAGTTGCAGTTGCGTGAGATGAGGCAGGCCCCGATGCAGTCGCAGTCGGCGCCGAAACGGTCCATGACCGTAGACGTTAGAATGGGGGATCGGAGCGGTCACACTTGTGGGAAGTGTGAGAGAGATGGCACCGGAGCTTGTTGGCCCAGTGGTGCATGCCGCAAGTGCGGAAGGGAGGGGCACGGTGCACGGGATTGTCGGCAGTCAGTGCCAATTCGGGATTTCAGGATTTGTTATCAGTGTCGGCAGGTTGGACATTTGAGGGTCAACCGTCCACAGTTTCCTGCAGGACCGGTGCAGGCTCTAGCATCGGCCACCTTGAGGAGTTCAGGAGGAGGACAGGATGGAGCAGAGCCCAAGGGCTCAGGGTCGTGCTTATCGGCTTGCGGCAGAGGGAGACGGAGCAGTGCCGGAGGCAGCTGCGGGTATGATGCTCTCTTGATGTCTTGAGTAGCTTGCGTTGATTGTGGCGTATTGTTTGTGCTGGTGTCTGGTGTGAATTTCGATGCGGTATTCGTTGTTTCGCGGGTTTGGCATGGTTATGGATTGGTGCTTCAGGTTTTCGCTTGGCATTCGTTGTTCCCTGATGGTTTAGTATGATTATAGTTTGGTGTTTTGGTACCGGTAGCCTTGTGCGGTTTTCGATGCGATATTCAACCCTTGGCAGGTTGTGGGTTTGGTTATGGGTTATTGTTTGGGAATTCCGTTGGTCATCGTTCGTGAGGGTTGATAGTGGAGATGCGGCACTGGGTTGAATGACGGGTAGCATCTACAGTTGTGGAGTGGATAATTGAAAGATCGGATTCTTTTGAGCGGATTGATCAGGGAGGAGATGTGTTTTGCTGAGGGTTGCTTACGCTTGTGGGAAGCAGTCAGTGGGTAAATGTTCTCTTTGTGCAGGATGGTTCTGAAAGGTCGTTAATGACGATCGGTAGCAGTTAGTCAGTGCTTTAGTGGGGGAGAATTGTAAAATTCTCCGGGAGATCGATGAGTATGTAAGGGTGCTTAGCTGTTGGGATTCAGCAGTGTTTGTCAGCGCAAAGTATAGGCCGACGAGAGCGAGTGTTGGGTATGCGGGGCGAGATACAGACCTAGGGCATTTGATTGTGGAGGCCTGAGAGGAGGTCGGGATCAAGCTTGAGTAAGTAATCGGAATTTTGCGATCAGAGTATTGGTACGTTTGAGGTACGTGATGGGTTGTACTGCATTAATCCCACGGGATTATGTTGTGCATGTTTCTAGAGCTGGAACCGGAAGGTTCCCAGAGTTAGAACCTGAGGGTTCGCAGAGTTTGGGTGTACGGACCCACAGAGATATAGCCTCGAGTGGCTAGTATGTGTTATGAGAGTCGGTCCAGTCATACTGGAGACTCTGTTGGTATTGCTGGATTAGTTTGAGATTTGCGGATCGCGTATGTTGCAGTGTGATTGCATTGGAAGGTCTGGCCCCGGGTTATTGATCTTGTTTAGCGGAGGCAGTGATTTTGATGAGTGGAGAGAGTGCATGGGATTGAGAGCCCCTGCAATGAGAACCAGAGTATGTGAATAGCAGTTACGCAAAAAGGGTGGTGTCGCTTGGGGCGAGCACCGTGGCACCGGTTGGAGTGGCATTATGTTCAAGAGAGTTCCGTGGAAAAGGAAAAGAGGAGGGTATGTAACTCCGAAGGGGGTGCAAGTTCACGAAAGTGAAAGCTGCAGAGCAGAGTTATGGTTAGAGTATTTCGAGTATGGTTTTGAGCATCGTGTTCGCGGCAGTGGAGTAGGAACCCATCCGGTTGGGATGTCTGTTGAGGCTCAGAAGGGATGCATGGAGAGAGAAAATTTTAAGTTCTCAGTGTGAATCTGATCAGAGTGTAGGGTGGATGTAGTGGTTCATCTTGGGAGATGTTCGAGGATATCATCAGTGTATCGGGTCTTTCCACCTGCGGGTGTTGGGACTAGTTCAGTATGTGTATGTAGTGGCAAGGGGAGAACTTGTGAGAGTTGATCTGAGAGAGAGAACGGATCTCTCAGTCGGTCCGGAATGGGCAAAGTGGGCTTGGATCGGGGATCCGGTGGTTCAGGGTTTCCTAACCCTTATGGGTTGAGTGATCGTTGAGATTTGGAGCAGAGTGCATCTTGGGTAATTTCCGATTACAGAGAGTGATGAGCAGTTCAGAGTTCGTACTTTAGTTGACAAAGCAGACTCAGCAGGTTAAAGAGAGTTAGTGATCGTCTAGAGTTAACAGGAAAGTTATGCAGGCAGACGCCGCTGCGAGCATGTGATTCAGGTCGGCGACTTCGTATTTCTAACGGGGTGTTTCGATTTAGGAAGAGGGGTAAATGGGGGGGCCCCGGTATGTTGGGTCTTTTCGTGAAGGTGCGAAGGTAGGAAGGGTGGCCTATCGTTTGGAGCTGTCAACGGAATTGGGACGGATCCATGACACTGGTATGTGTCGCAGTTGAAGAGGTATATAGCGGATGAGTCAGCAGTGGTTCTACTAGAGAACGATTAGGTGGATGCGAGCCTGTGTTACGTCGAGAGGCCAGTGGCCGTCGGAGATCGGAAGATCAAGGTTCTGAGGAATAAGGAGGTACCTCTGGTATTGGTTCAGTAGCGGCCTCGGGAGAGATCGGTAGTGTCTAGGGAAGCCGAAACGTGAGATGCGGGAGCAGCAGCCAGAGCTATTTTCAGAGTGAGACTTCGAGGGCGAAGTCTAATTCTAGTGGGGGAGAATTGTAACAGCCCAAAATCTCAAGTATTGTTAAGTTGCATTTTGGGGGTGTTTTAAAGGGGAGACTCGACGAGTTGGAGCCAGACTCGCCGAGTAGGGTCGCAGGTTTGGTCACGGGTTCACGACTGGACTCGACGAGTCCAGATATGGACTCGGCGAGTCGACGCTGTTCAGCGGAAACCCTAGCCGTTCAGTATTGGGTTGTATATAAGGGTTATTATGCCGTCATTTCACGACTTTTGATCGATTGGGAAGAACCCTAGGCGACTGGGGCGGCTAGAGCAAGCTTGAAGGCCATTGGTGACCTTGAAGGAATTGTTGTGCAAGGAGGAGAGGGGTTTTAGCTAAAGGAACTGCAGGGAGTTCGAGTTCTGAAGTTTGGGGACATGGAAGGTACATCATTCAGGTAATAATTCGGATTACATTCTCCTGTGATTGATGTGTATATAGATTTAGGGTTTATGGAACCCATTTGGAGTCTAGATGGATTGTTGTGTTGTTATTCAACGTTTATAACCTTGTATTAGGACCCTTAGAGGTCCAGAAGGTCCCATGTTTGTATATTCGAGAATATATGTATCTCAGGAAGCAGTTCGATCGACTGCATGGCGTGGACTCGCCGAGTCGGATGATCAGACTCGGCGAGTAGCTTGAAGATTCACTGGGACTCGCCGAGTTTGTTCTTCAGGCTCGGCGAGTAGAGTCGGGGTGGCCCCGCGATTCTTCCACGAGGACCTCGTCGAGTCAAGAGGGATACTCGACGAGTAGAAAGGGATCATGCAGGAATTGGTGAGGACGACTAGACTCGCCGAGTCGCCAGGGTACTCGCCGAGTCCAGTCGAGATGGCCGTTGACCATAGTTGACCTGTGTGTAACGTTGTAGGGTCAGTTAACGTGGGAGATAGAAGTATTAAAAAGAGATATATGATGAGACAGGGAGCTTGTAGCTCGGAGGATCAAGTGCAAGAGATTTCAGGAGTTGCTATCTCCCAGTGTCCGCGAGGTGAGTCTTCTCACTATACTGTACCTGGAAGGGTTTGACTGTGTGACCGGAAGGTCGGATATGATATGTGATATGTATGCTATATGTGGTAAGTTATCTGTTATATGTGCTATGTATGTTATGGGCCGGAAGGCGATTATATTATGGGCCGGAAGGCATTATGTTATGGGCCGGAAGGCGATATGATGTGTGATGGACCGAAAGGTCGGCGTGGGTAAGGCCGGAAGGTTTACCCAGCAGGGACGGAAGTCCCCTGAGACACATGGACCGGAAGGTCAGGCCTGGAAAGGCGTATGTGCGTAAGTTGTATATTGGGGAACTCACTAAGCTTCGTGCTTACAGTATTTATGTTATGTTGTTTCAGGTTCTTTCAGTAACGCGGAATGGCATCGGCTCGATTGTACACACCGAGGAAAGAGTTGTATTTTGGAGGATCCTGGTTGTCTATTCAAATGAAAATGGAACTATGTTTTGTAATTCGAATATGAATAAGATTTTAAACAAGTGTTTTAATATTAAATTGATTATCTAAAAGAAAAATTTTGCTTTGAAAATCACGGTGTTACATTATGAAGCCTTCAGTATTCTATCTGGTAAAGAAAAAAGATCAACATATGACCATAAGAAAAATGACGAGCCGGCCCAGCCTTTCTGAAGGACTAACACGTCAAGGGAGTGGAATCATTGGCTCATTTGGCCAAGCTGAAGAGCTTCGTTATGTAATTGCTATAGTTCGTCGATAAGATTTACAACCTTATTTTTGTTTTATAAATTATGGAAAATTTCAAGAGATAGAAATATACTTCACTTGTTTGTAGTGGTGATAGAACTCCAAAGCAAAAGGTGAAGTTAAAGGACTTGTTAGATGCAACACGTAATTTGTGTATCATATTAGTTTTGACCTTGTCTTTTTCAAGCATCCACTGCAAGGTTATAACTCATTTCCAAGGTTATAACTCCTTTTATTTGGTTGCTTGCTTTCCGCATTGTCAATGATCACATCTAAACATGTGATTCTTCAGAGTCTAACTCATGTCTCATATGTGATTCTTCAGGAGCAGGAGCTTGTTTGCTTATCCAGACAAAAATAGTCTCTCCCTTTTTTTCTGTAGTGGATATCTGAACATGTGATTCTTCGGTAGCAGGAACTTGCTTGCTTTTTGCATAGTCAATGATCACATCTAACAAGTTCAACAACTAAAACACAGCAAATTAAACAACAATTAGGGAAGAAGAAAAAAATACATTTAAGATTTTACCAAAAGAAACAAATGTGCAAATTCTACCTGCTCAAGATGTGCAATAGTTCTCAAATAAAGGGGTTGATTCAAGAGGCTCAAAATAAATGTTGATTCAAGAGGCAGTTTATCAAACAGTTGGTGTTCACCAAAAAGTATCCCTAAACAGGCGGTGATTAATTATTCAAATATTACCAGGTTGTTGTCTTATGTAGTAACAAAACAACCAAAAATAACAAGCGGTAGCCTGGGTTGTAGGAGGGTAGAGAAATAAAACATCAATTGTGTTTAGAAGATTTAAAAGATTTACAAACAACGTAAAAGATTTACTGATGACTATACTAAGATTTGATTACTCACCTGCGTATATAAATGAATCATGGTTCCATCATTGGCAGTGGATAACAAGTTCACGACCTCAACCACTCTGTAGTCACGAAACCTTGTGGTAAGATTCTTGAGGGTTTCAACGACCCTTGTAGGCTTGAGAGTAACCAAGTCGCAGGGTTGTGATGCCATACCAGGAATCCATAGCCAAGCTGGGTGAAGGAACAAGACGATTTAAAAAGATAACTCTAAAATAGGAGATAGAAACCTAAATTTCCTTTTAGGTTTTGAAAACATGAATTCAAGGAGAGGAGGAAACCTTGCTGGGCTTAGAATCCCTAGTTCTTCATCATAGAGCCCTCAATCGTAATGATTTTGTAAGGTCTATTTTCGGAAGCAAAAAACCTCAATCTCAATAGAAAAAAATGAGAGAATCGGGATTTTAGAAGAAAATAAAAGACCTCCCGCTAACTACAAAGAAGGAAGACGCACGTTAGGGTTCTTCATCTGTGTGTTGTTTTGATTTATCTATGGGAAATTAGAAACAAACGAGAATCAAGCTTTGCATTCCATACTTCATAACGATAACTCATGGAATTCACAGAGCTTCATTAAGCTAAACCATGGAAAAGAGAAAAGTAGAAACGAAGGAAGATGAGAAAAAGGCGGAGTTTTCTAATTTTTGAGGATTTCGTTCCCGCTTAGTTATCAAAGGTTGGAAAACGCGCGTTCCATTAAAATTTATAAAGCGACATCCTTAGACGACACACATTTTAGTATAGGTGCCCTCCGTGTTTTTTAGTTAGACACTAATTTAAGGGCACGCAATAATGCGCGACCTAAATCCTTAAATTTTTTTAAGAGATGACACTCTTTTAATGTCACACGCTTTTGCGTAACATAAATCAAGGAGTGTCGTGGTTTGCGCGTCGTAAAAGGGTCTTTTTCTTGTAGTGATGGACGCTTTTTTCATTCATTAGTGTGTCAGACGTTTTTTTGTGTAGGTTCATGAGTTTTTTTAGTTTTCATTATTAGTTTTACTGAGTAGTTGGTTGGGTGGCTTGTAACCACCAACTTTGTAATAAAGGCTTCATATAAGCAAGTATGCATGGAAAAAATAGATAGATGACATTTTAATAAAAATAACTTTTTTTCACTTTGAATTATAGTTATAGTTCACTACTTTTCATAGTCGAGACGTGTTCTTGACTTGATACGCATTCAATCAAATATTATGTATTGGATAGTTTTCAAGGGTATAAAACTTAGTAGGTCTTGATTTGTTACTAATCTATCCATTTCTTCCCATATACCTATCATTTGTGGTTGTTATTCTAGCTTAATTTACCTAAACACAACCCTACTCACTTAATCTAACCTATAATGGCATCAAAAAGCAATCACCTTTATGTCCCTAAATATGCAATACGTGAGTTGCTAATTCGTGAAGCACATGGTGGTGGTTTGGAGGGTCATTTTTCCATTACCAAAATTTTGTAGGTACTTTAAGAACATTTCTTCAGGCCCAAAGATGTTGGGGATGTAACCAACATAGTGGGCAAGTGTGTTACATGTCTGATGACGAAAAAAACTTTCAAGCATGGTGTTTACACTACTTTGTTGGTTCCTATTCGTCCTTGGCAAGATTTGTCAATGGAATTCAGTATTGCTTTGCTTAGAACACAAAGGGGGAAGGATTCCATTATAGTCGTGGTGGATAGGTTTTCAAAAATGGCTCACTTTGTGCCATGTCATAAAACCAATGATGCATCTAATGTGTCTGATTTGTAGTTTAAAGAGGTGGTTCGCTTGCATAATATTCCTAAAACTATTTTTTCTGATAGGGATTCCATATTTTTGAGTTACTTTTGGAACACTTTGTAGAGGAAAGTTAGTACTAAGTTTCTTTTTAGTACATTATATCATCCACAAACTGATATGCAAATGAAGGTGACTAATAGAACTTTGGGTACGTTGTTGAGCGGGTTGGTTAGCAAAACTCAAAACAGTTGGACATCAAACTTGCACATGCAGAGTTTCCCTATAATCGTTCTCTTACTTATGATACCGGTCACTCTCCTTTATAACTGGTGTATGATGTGAATCGTAACATGCCCTTGGATTTCATTCCATTTCCAAAGGATGAATTGGTTCACAAGGATGCTAATGACAAGTTGAAGACCATGATGAAACTACACCAACAAGTTCGTGTGAAGATTGAAGACGTGAATGAGGTGTACAAAAAGATTTCCAACATGCAAGTTCGTGTGAAGAATGAAGACGTGAATGAGGTGTACAAATAGATTTCCAACATGCATAGGAAACCACGTGTCTTTCAAGATGGTCACATGGTTTAGGTGCATATTAGGAAAGAACGTTTTTCTAACAATAGGAAGAACAAAAGTTGATCCCAAGAGTTGAAGGTCCTTAAAAAGTGGTGTCACATGTCAATGATAATGCTTATAAGGCTGATTTGGGAGGAGACCATGGATTTCATGCTACCTTTAATGTGGGAGACCTTTCACCGTATCTTGTTACGGATCGCCTTAATCAACTGAGGTCATTTCATTTCAAAGGGGGGGGGATGATCCATGCATGGATCATGAAAGCCCAAAAGGTGTTGGATTAGTGATTACTAGCAGGCTAGAAGGTGGTTTGGATCAATGGATGGCTTGTGCAGGGTAACCTACAAACTGAATTAGGGTCGCATGAAGGCTAGGGCCACATTTTCAAGGCTTCATAAGTGCTCAGAACCGTTACTTTTTGCTTCATCAAGCCATCTAGCCATTTTTGATACTCTTTGGTGGATTAGGGTTACACTTTAATGCTTCTTGTGGCTCCTTAATGGAGCATGGACACTTTTTTCATTCATTAGTGTGTCAAACGTTTTTTTGTGTGGTTTCATGAGTTTCTTTAGTTTTCATTATTAGTTTTACTGAGTAGTTGGTTGGGTGGCTTGTAACCACCAATTTTGTAATGAAGTCTTCATATAAGCAAGTATACATGGAAAAAAGAGATAGATGAAATTTTAATAAAAATAACCTTTTTTCACTTTGAATTATAGTTATAGTTCACTACTTTTCATAGTCGAGACGTGTTCTTGACTTGATACACATTCAATCAAATATTATGTATTGGATAGTTTTCAAGTGTATAAAACTTAGTAGGTCTTGATTTGTTACTAATCTATCCATTTCTTCCTATACACCTATCATTTGTGGTTGTTATTCTAGCTGAATTTAACTAAACACAACCCTACTTACTTAATCAAACCTATAAAGGCATCAAAAGGAAATCACCTTTGTGTCCCTAAAAATGCAATACGGGAGTTGCTAATTTGTGAAGCTCATGGTGGTGGTTTGGCGGGTCATTTTTCCATTACCAAAACTTTGTAGGTGCTTTAAGAACATTTCTTCAGGCCTAAAGATGTTGGGGATGTAACCAACATAGTGGGCAAGTGTGTTACATGTCGGATGACGAAAAAAACTTTCAAGCATGGTGTTTACACTACTTTGTTGGTTCCTATTCGTCCTTGGCAAGATGTGTCAATGGAATTCAGTATTGCTTTGCTTAGAACACAAAGGGGGAAGGATTCCATTATAGTCGTGGTGGATAGGTTTTCAAAAATGGCTCACTTTGTGCCATGTCATAAAACCAATGATGCATCTAATGTGTCTGATTTGTAGTTTAAAGAGGTGGTTCGCTTGCATAATATTCCTAAAACTATTTTTTCTGATAGGGATTCCATATTTTTGAGTTACTTTTGGAACACTTTGTAGAGGAAAGTTAGTACTAAGTTTCTTTTTAGTACATTATATCATCCACAAACTGATATGCAAATGAAGGTGACTAATAGAACTTTGGGTACGTTGTTGAGCGGGTTGGTTAGCAAAACTCAAAACAGTTGGACATCAAACTTGCACATGCAGAGTTTCCCTATAATCGTTCTCTTACTTATGCTACCGGTCACTCTCCTTTATAACTGGTGTATGATGTGAATCGTAACATGCCCTTGGATTTCATTCCATTTCCAAAGGATGAATTGGTTCACAAGGATGCTAATGACAAGTTGAAGACCATGATGAAACTACACCAACAAGTTCGAGTGAAGATTGAAGATGTGAATGAGGTGTACAAAAAGATTTCCAACATGCAAGTTCGTGTGAAGAATGAAGACGTGAATGAGGTGTACAAATAGATTTCCAACATGCATAGGAAACCATGTGTCTTTCAAGATGGTGACATGGTTTAGGTGCATATTAGGAAAGAACGTTTTTCTAACAATAGGAAGAACAAAAGTTGATGCGAAGAGTTGAAGGTCCTTAAAAAGTGGTGTCACATGTCAATGATAATGCTTATAAGGTGGATTTGGGAGGAGACCTTGGATTTCATGCTACCTTTAATGTGGGAGACCTTTCACCGTATCTAGTTGCGGATCTCCTTAATGAACTGAGTTCATTTCCTTTCAAAGGGGGGGGGGGGGGGGGATGATCCATGCATGGATCATGAAAGCCCAAAAGGTGATGGACTAGGGATTACTAGTAGGCTAGAAGGTGGTTTGGATTAATGGTTGGGTTGTGCATGGTAATCTACGAATTGAATTAGGGTCGCATGAAGGCTAGGCAACATTTGAAAGGCTTCATATGTGCTCAAAACCATTAATTTTTGCTTCATCAAACCTTCTAGCCATTTTTGATACTCTTTGGTGGATTAGGGTTACACTTTAATGCTTCTTGTGGCTCCTTAATGGAGCATGTACGCTTTTTACATTCATTAGCGTGTCATATGTTTTTTTGTGTAGTTTCATGAGTTTCTTTGATTTTCAGTATTAGTTTTACTGAGTAATTGGTTGGGTGGCTTGTAACCACCAACTTTGTAATAAAGGCTTCATATAAGCCAAGTATGTATGGAAAAAAGAGATAGATGAAATTTTAATAAAAATAACCTTTTTCACTTTAAATTATAGTTATAGTTCACTACTTGTCATAGTCGAGACGTGATCTTAACCTGATACGCATTTAATCAAATATTATGTCTTGGATAGTTTTCACGGGTATACAACTTAGTAGGTCTTGATTTGTTACTAATCTATCCATTTCTACCCATACACCTATCATTTGTCGTAGTTATTCTAGCTTAATTTACCTAAACACAACCCTACTCACTTAATCAAACCTATAAAGGCATCAAAAGGCAATCACCTTTGTGTCCCAAAAAATGCAATACGGGAGTTGCTAATTTTTGAAGCTAATGGTGGTGGTTTGGCGGGTCATTTTTCCATTACCAAAACATTGTAGGTGCTTTAAGAACATTTCTTCAAGCCTAAAGATGTTAAGGATGTAACCAACATAGTGGGCAAGTGTGTTACATGTCGGATGACGAAAAAAACTTTCAAGCATGGTGTTTACACTACTTTGTCGGTTCCTATTCATCCTTGGCAAGATGTGTCAATGGAATTCAGTATTGCTTTGCTTAGAACTCAAAGGGGGAAGGATTCCATTATAGTCGTGGTAGATAGGTTTTCAAAAATGGCTCACTTTGTTCAATGTCATAAAACCAATAATGCATCTAATGTGTCTAATTTGTACTTTAAAGAGGTCGTTCGCTTGCATAATATTCCTAAAACTATTTTTTTTATAGGGATTCCATGTTTTTGAGTTACTTTTGGAACACTTTGTGGAGAAAAGTTGGTACTAAGTTTCTTTTTAGTACATCACATCATCCACAAACTGATATGCAAATGAAGGTGACTAATAGAACTTTGGGTATGTTGTTGAGTGGGTTAGCAAAACTCAAAAACAGTTGGACATAAAACTTGCACATGCTAAGTTTCCCTGTAATCATTCTCCTACTTATGCTACAGGTCACTTTCCTTTATAAATGTGTGAATCGTAACGTGCCTTTGGATTTCATTCCATTTCCAAAGGATGAATTGGTTCACAAGGATGCTAATGACAAGTTGAAGGCCATGATGACACTACACCAACAAGTTCATGTGAAGATTGAAGACGTGAATGAGGTGTACAAACAGATTTCCAACATGCAAGTTCATGTGAAGATTGAAGACGTGAATGAGGTGTACAAACAGATTTGCAACATGCATAGGAAACCACGTGTCTTTCAAGATGGTGACATGGTTTAGGTGCATATGAGGAAAGAACATTTTTCTAACAATAGGAAGAACAAAATTTGATGCCAAGAGTTGAAGGTCCTTAAAAGGTGGTGTCACATGTCAATGATAATGCTTATAAGGTGGATTTGGGAGGAGACCATGGATTTCATGCTACCTTTAATGTGGGAAACCTTGATGCATGTATGGGCTTGATTTAGTGAGTGGGGTAGTGTTTAGGTAAATTAAGAGAGAATAGCAACCACAAATGATATGTGAGTGGAAAGAAATAGATAGATTAGTAACAACTCAAGACCTATTAAGTTGTATACCGATGAAAACAATCCAAGACCTATTGGATTGAGTTCGTATCAAGTCAAGAACACGTCCCAACAAAGATAATTTGAGAATTATAACAATAATTCAAAGTGAAAATAATGGTTCTTTGATTAAAATTAGTGTAACACTTTTTCCATCCATAATTTGGCTTTATATGAAGCCTTTATTACAAATTTGGTGGTTACAAGCCAACCAACCAATTATTCATTACAACTAGTAAATAGAAATTAAGGTAACTCTTGAAAGAACACAAAAACAACGTCTATGAGACTTGTGAATGAAAAAAAACGGCTATGCTTCATTAAGGAGCCATAAGAAGCATTAAAGAGTAATCATAAGCATTAAAGTGTAACCCTAATCCACCAAAGAGTGTCAAAAACGGATAGGAGGCTTTATGAAGCAAATAGTAACGTTTTTAGCACTTATGAAGCCTTAAAAATGTTGCCCTAGTCTTCATGCAACCCTAATTCAATTTGTGGGTTACCATGCACAACCCAACCATTAAGCCCAAACCACCTTCTAGCCCACTAGTAATCACTAATCCATCACATTTTGTGCTTTCATGATCCATGCATGGATCATCCCCTCCCCCTTTGAAAGGAATTAACCTCAATTCATCAAGTCCATCATCATCAAGATAAGGTGAAAGATCTCCCACATTAAAGGTAGCATGCACTCCATGGTCTCCTCCCAAATCTACCTTATAAGCATTATCATTCACACGTGACACCACTCTATAAGGACCTTCAGCTCTTGGCATCAACTTGTTTTTCCTTTTGTTAGGAAAACGTTCTTTCCTCATATACACCCACACCAAGTCACCATCTTGAAAGACACGTGGTTTCCTATGCTTGTTGGATTTCTGTTTGTACAACTCATTCACGACTTCAATCTTCTCGCGAACTTGTTGGTGTAGTTTCATCATGGCCCTCAACTTGTCATTAGCATCCTTGTGAACCAATTCATCCTTTGGCAATGGAATCAAATCCAAAGGCATGTAAGGATTCACACCATACACCACCTCAAAAGGAGAGTGACATGTAGCATAAGTAGGAGAACGATTATAGGCAAATTCAGCATGTGCAAGTTTGATGTCCCAATCTTTTTGAGTTTTGCTAACCAACCCTCTCAACAAAGTACGCAAAGTTCTATTAGTCACCTCCGTTTGCCCATCCGTTTGTGGATGATGGGATGTACTAAAAAGTAACTTAGTACCGACTTTCCTCCACAAAGTGTTCCAAAAGTAACTTAGAAACTTGGAATCCCTATTAGAAACAATTGTTTTAGGAATACCATGCAAACGAACCACCTCTTTAAAGTACAAATCAGCCACGTTAGATGCATCATTTGTTTTATGACATGGCACAAAGTGAGCCATTTTTGAAAACCTATCCACCACCACCATAATGGAATCCTTCCCCCTTTGAGTTATAGGCAAAGCCATAATCAAATCCATGGACACATCTTCCCAAGGACGAATAGGAACCGGCAAAGGAGTGTAAACACCATGCTTGAAAGTTGTTTTCGCCATATGACATGTAACACACTTGCCCACTATGTTGGTCACATCCCCCAATATCTTCGGCCAAAAGAAATGTTCTTTAAGAACTTGCAAAGTTTTGGTAATGCCAAAATGACCAGCCAAACCACCACCATGAGCTTCACGAATCAACAACTCCCATATTACATGTTTTGGGACACAAAGGCAAATCGCCTTTGAATAGAAAGCCATCTTGAATCACAAATTCACCATTAGGACCACTTGCACATTTCAAAAACATATCTCCAAAGTCCATATCAGATTGATAATGGTCCTTTAGAGTTTCAAATCCCAAGAAACGAACATCCAAAGTCACCAAGAATGAGTAACGCCTCGAGAGTGCATCAGCCACCACATTGCTTTTGCCATCCTTGTATTTGCATGAAAAATGAAAGGATTGCAAGAACTCCACCCACTTTGCATGTCTTGTGCTCAACTTTTGTTGCCCATTGATGTACTTTAAGGATTCATGATCAGAATGCAAAATAAAATGATTTGCACGCAAATAATGACTCCAATGATCTAAAGCACGGACAATAGCATAAAACTCCTTATCATAAATGCAATAATTCAAACGAGCACCACCCTACTTTTCAGAAAAATAAGCAATAGGACGTTTGGATTGGATCAAAATAGCTCCAATACCAACTCCACTTGCATCACACTCCACTTCAAATGGTTGAGAAAAATCAAGAAGAGCCAAAATAGGAGCATCACACAACAATGCCTTGAGTTTCTCAAACGCCTTTTGAGCTTCTTCTCCCCATGCAAAGACTCCTTTTTTCAAACAACCTGTTATGGGACTTGCAATGGTGCTAAAATCACGAACAAATCTTCTATAGAAAGAAGCAAGACCATGAAATGATCTAACTTCAGAAATATTAGTAGGAATAGGCCATGACTTGATTGCTTCAGTTTTGGATGGGTCCACGGACACGCCATTTCTTGACACCAAAAAACCCAAAAATGCCACTTCTTCCACCAAAAACGAACATTTTTCTTGCTTCCCATAGAGTTTTTGAGCTCTAAGCGTCTCGAAAACCTGTTTTAAGTGCACCAAATGATCCTCCAAGCTCTTGCTATATACCAAGATATCATCAAGGTACACAACCACAAACCTGCCCAAAAAAGATTTTAGCACTTCATTCATTAGTCGGATGAAAGTGTTAGGTGCGTTAGTTAGACCGAAAGGCATCACGGTCCATTCATACAAGCCATGTTTAGTTTTAAAGGCTGTTTTCCATTCATCCCCTTCACTCATATGAATTTGATGGTAACCACTTCTCAAATCAATTTTTTTGAACACAATAGAACCATGCAACTCGTCCAACAAATCATCAACTCTAGGAATAGGAAATCGGTATTTTATGGTGATGTTATTAACAGCCCTACTATCAACACACATCCTCCAAGAACCATCTTTTTTTGGAACCAACAAAACTGGAACAACACAAGGACTTAGGCTTTCACGAACATAACCCATTTTCATGAGTTCATCAATTCGTTTTTGCAACTCTTTTGTCACCTCCGAATTACATATATAGGCAGCTTTATTAGGCATAGGAGCACCCGGAATAAGGTAAATTTGGTGTTTGATACCATGGATTGGAGGCAACCCCGGTGGTAATTCGCTTGGAAACACATCTTGAAACTCCAAAAGCAAATCAGCAATAGCGTTTTCTCCATGCACCATCTTCTCCACCTTTGCATGCTCTTTGGCCACAAGCATGTAAATAACATCGCCTTTGTCAAGAACTTGCTCCACCTCCCTTTCACTAGCAAACATAGAAAGATTAGGTTTTTTTACTTGTTTAGAATTCATGGACCTTATGGCCGTTGGGGACATGGGTTTTAACACAATTTTTTATTATTGTGTTTCAACTCATATTCATTGCTCCTCCCTCTATGTAACACGTCCATATCGAATTGCCAAGGACGCCCCAACAAAATATGACATGCATCCATAGGAATAACATCACACAACACTTCATCTTCATAAGACCCCATAGTTAGACCAACTCTAACCTGTTTTGTCACCTTTATTTTGCTTTCATCATCCAACCAATGAAGAACATATGGTTTTGGGTGGTTTGTAGTAGACAAACCCAATTTGGTCACCATTTCATTAGAAGCAACATTAGTACAACTTCCATCATCAATAATCAAACTACACCACTTGTCTCTAACCAAACATTTGGTGTGAAACAATTGGTCTCGTTGATCCATATCAGCCACGGTTTGAACCCCATGAGTTTTAAGGGTTCTAAGCACCAAAACTGTATCATACATCGGTGCTTCATACTTTACCTCCTCCTCTTCTTCCTCTTCTTGTTGTGTATCATAAAAAATACCCGCCAACCTCTCTTCTTCCTCCAACTCTTCACAACATTCAATGGCCTCCCTTAAAGTCACCACCCTTTTGTTTGGACAAGCATTTTGGTAATGACCAAAACCTTGACACTTGAAACATCTAATTTTCGCCAAACTAGTTTCTTTGGTACCACTAGTAAGTTTAGGAGCAACGGGAACACTACTAGGACCAGAAGGAGTAGAAACAGAATTTTGTCTATTGCTAGACTCGGGCTTGGACCACGACTTTGACTTGGGATTTTCGAGACGTGAACTTGAACTCCCACCATAACGTGCTTTGGCTTGCCCCTCCAACTTCAAACACAAACCACAAAGAGTTCCAAAATTAGCATAAGGATACAACTCCACAACATTGGCAATGTTGTAGTTCAACCCTTTTAGAAAACGAGTCATTTTTTGTTCTTTAATTTCTTCAATATCCCCCATCAAGGACAACTTCTCAAATTCATCAATGTATTCTCCAACACTCATTTTTCCTTGCCTCAAATCAGCAATCTTCTTGTAAGTGGCAATTCTATGAGTAGAAGGAACATATCTCTTTCTTAGCTTTCGTTTTAGAGAAAGCCAAGAACAAATTTTTTCTTTGCCTTCACGAGTTCTCTTGGCCTTAAGCCCTTCAAACCACAATGAAGCACCACCACTTAGCTTGAGAATGGCATGCTTGCAGCTTTTTTCGTCATCTACTTCTTTGAACTCGAACATTCTTTCAATCTTCCTTTCCCACTCCAAGTAGCGTTCAGGATCAGTTCCACCAACAAATTCAGGCAATTCAGACACCTTGAATTCTTCCACAACCCTATGTTCACCACGGCGGGGTTGCCTTTAATTTCCACCTTCTTGGATGTTTCTTAAAGCTTCACGAAGATTTTGTAGGAACTCCGGATCATCAAAATCCATTCTGCGCTTTGATACCACTTATGATGCGTGTATAGGCTTGATTTAGTGAGTGGGGTAATGTTTAGGTAAATTAAGAGAGAATAGCAACCACAAATGATATGTGAATGGAAAGAAATAGATAGATTAGCAACAACTCAAGACCTATTAAGTTGTATACCGATGAAAACAATCCAAGACCTATTGGATTGAGTTCGTATCAAGTCAAGAACATGTCCCAACAAGATAATTTGAGAATTATAACAATAATTCAAAGTGAAAATAATGGTTCTTTGATTAAAATTCGTGTAACACTTTTTCCATCCATAATTTGGCTTTATATGAAGCCTTTATTACAAATTTGGTGGTTACAAGCCAACCAACCAATTATTCATTAAAACTAGTAAATAGAAATTAAGGTAACTCTTGAAAGAACACAAAAAAACGTCCATGAGACTTGTGAATGAAAAAAAACGGCTATGCTTCATTAAGGAGCCATAAGAAGCATTAAGGAGTCATCATAAGTATTAAAGTGTAACCCTAATCCACCAAAGAGTGTCAAAAACGGCTAGGAGGCTTTATGAAGCAAATAGTAACGTTTTTAGCACTTATGAAGCCTTAAAAATGTTGCCCTAGTCTTCATTCAACCCTAATTCACTTTGTGGGTTACCATGCACAACCCAACCATTGATCCCAAACCACCTTCTAGCCCACTAGTAATCACTAATCCATCACATTTTGGGCTTTCATGATCCATGCATGGATCAGACCTTTCACCATATCTTGTTGCGGATCGCCTTATGGAAAAGAGGTCATTTCCATTCAAAGGGGGGGGGGGGGGATGATCCATGCATGGATCATGAAAGCCCAAAAGGTGATGGATTAGTGATTACTGGTAGGCTAGAAGGTGGTTTGAATCAATAGTTGGGTTTCGCATGGTAACCTGCGAACTAAATTAGGGTCACATGAAGGCTAGGGCAACATTTTAAAGGTTTCATAAGTGCTCAAAACCATTACTTTTTGCTTCATCAATCCTTCTAGCCATTTTTTTACTCTTTGGTAGATTAGGGTTACACTTTAATGCTTCTTGTGGCTCCTTAATGGAGCATGGACGCTTTTTTCATTCATTAGTGTGTCAGACGTTTTTTAGTGTGGTTTCATGAGTTTCTTTAATTTTCATTATTAGTTTGACTGAGTAGTTGGTTGGGTGGCTTGTAACCACCAACTCTGTAATAAAGGCTTTCATATAAGCCAAGTATGCATGGAAAAAAGAGATAGATGAAATTTTAATAAAAATAATCTTTTTTCACTTTGAATTATAGTTATAGTTCACTACTTGTCATAGTCGAGACGTGTTCCTGACTTGATACGAATTCAATCAAATATTATGTCTTGGATAGTTTTCACAGGTATACAACTTAGTAGGTCTTGATTTGTTACTAATCTATCCATTTCTTCCCATACACCTATCATTTGTCGTAGTTATTCTAGGTTAATTTAACTAAACACAACCCTACTCACTTAATCAAAAATATAAAGGCATCAAAAGGCAATCCCCTTTGTGTCCCTAAACATGCAATACGAGAGTTGCTGATTCTTGAAGCTCATGTTGGTGGTTTGGCCTGTCATTTTTCCATTAACAAAACTTTGGAGGTGCTTTAAGAACATTCTTCTGGCCTAAAGAAGTCGGGGATGTAACCAACATAGTGGGCAAGTGTGTTACATGACGGATGACGAAAAAAAACTTTCAAGCATGGTGTTTACACTCCTTTGCCGATTCCTATTCATTCTTAGGAAGATGTGTCAATGGAATTTAGTATGGTTTTGCCTAGAACTCAAAGGGGGAAGGATTCCATTATAGTGGTGGTGGATAGGTTTTCAAAAATGGCACACTTTGTGCCATGTCATAAAACCAATGATGCATCTAATGTGTCTGATTTGTACTTTAAAGAGGTGGTTCGCTTGCATAATATTCCTAAAACTATTGTTTCTGATAGGGATTCCATGTTTTTGAGTTACTTTTGGAACACTTTGTGGAGGAAATTTGGTACTAAGTTACTTTTTATTACGTCCCATCATCCACAAACTGATGTGCAAACGAAGGTGACTAATACAACTACGGGTACATTGTTGAGGGGGTTGGTTAGCAAAACTCAAAAATAGTTGGACATCAAACTTGCACATCTTGAGTATGCCTGTAATCATTCTCCAACTTACGCTACAGGTTACTCTCCTTTATACTGGTGTATGGTGTGAATCGGTACATGCATTTGGATTTCATTCCATTTCCAAAGGATGAATTGGTTCACAAGGATGCTAATGACAAGTTGAAGGCCATGATGAAACTACACCAACAAGTTCGTGTGAAGATTGAAGACGTGAATGAGGTGTATAAACATATTTCCAACATGCATAGGAAACCACGTGTCTTTCAAGATGGTGACATGGTTTAGGTGCATATGAGGGAAGAACGTTTTTCTAACAAAAGGAAGAACAAAGGTTGATGCCAAGAGTTAAAGGTCCTTACAAAGTGTGTCAGATGTTTTTTTGTGCGGTTTCATGAGTTTCTTTAATTTTCATTATTAGTTTTACTGAGCAGTTGGTTGTGTGGCTTGTTACCACCAACTATGTAATAAAGACTTCATATAAGCCAAGTATGCATGGAAAAAAGAGATAGATGAAATTTTAATCAAAAGAACCTTTTTTTTCACTTTGAATTATAGTTATAGTTCACTACTTGTCATAGTCGAGATGTGTTCTTGACTTGATACTCATTCAATCAAATATAATGTCTTGGATAGTTTTCACGGGTATACAACTTAGTAGGTTTTGATTTGTTACTAATCTATCCATTTCTTCCCATACACCTATCTTTTGTGGTTGTTATTCTATCAAGATTTAAAAAAACACAACCCTACTCACTTAATCAAGCCCATAAAGGCATCAAAAGGCAATCACCTTTGTGTCCCTAACCATGCAATACGAGAGTTGCTGATCCGTGAAGCTCATAGTGGTGGTTTGGCGGGTCATTTTTCATTACCAAAACTTTGGAGGTTCTTTAAGAGCATTTCTTCTGGCTTAAGAAGCTGGGGATGTAACCAACACAGTGGGCAAGTGTGTTACATGTCGGATGACGAAAAAAACTTTAAAGCATGGTGTTTACATTCCTCTGCCGCTTCCTATTCGTCCTTGGCAAGATGTGTCAATGGAATTCAGTATTGCTTTGCTTAGAACTCAAAGGGGGAAGGATTCCATTATAGTGGTGGTGGATAGGTTTTCAAAAATGGCTCACTTTGTGTAATGTCATAAAACCAGTGATGCATCTAATGTGTATGGTTTATACTTAAAGAGGTGGTTCGCTTGCATATTATTCCTAAAACTATTGTTTTTGATAGGGATTCCATGTTTTTGAGTAACTTTTGGAACATTTTGTGGAGGAAAGTTGGTACTAAGTTACTTTTTAGTACGTCGCATCATCCACAAACTGATGTGTATACGAAGGTGACTACTAGAACTTGGGGTACGTTGTTGAGGGGGTTGGTTAGCGAAACTCAAAAACAGTTGGACATCAAACTTGCGCATGCTGAGTTTTCCTGTAATCATTCTCCTACTTATGCTAAAGGTCACTCTCCTTTATAAGTGGTGTATGGTGTGAACCCTTACATGCCTTTGGATTTAATTCCATTTTCAAACGATCAATTGGTTCACAGGGATGCTAATTACAAGTTGAAGGCCATGATGAAACTACACCAACAAGTTTGTGTGAAGATTGAAGCCATGAATCACGTGTACAAATAGAATTCCAACCTGCATGGGAAACCACGTGTCTTTTAAGATGGTGAATTGGTTTTTGTGCATATGAAGAAATAACGTTTTAATGTGGGAGACCTTTCACGGTATCTTGTTGAGGATGGGCTTAATGAATTATGGTCATTTCCTTTCAAAGGGGGGGGGGGGGGGGGGGGAGGATCCATGCATGGATCATGATAACCCAAAAGTTGATGGATTAGTGATTACTAGTAGGCTAGAAGGTGGTTTGTACTCAATGGTTAGGTTGTGCATGGTAACCTACGTATTGAATTAGGGTCGCATGAAGGTGAGGGCAACATTCTAAAGGCTTCATAAGTGTTCAAAACCGTTACTTTTTGCTTCATCAAGCCTTCTAGCCATTTTGATACTCTTTGGTGGATTTGGGTTACACTTTAATTCTTCTTTTGGCTCCTAAATGGAGAATAGACACTTCTTTCTTTCAGTAGTGTGTCAGACGTTTTTTTGTGTGCTTTCATGAGTTTCTTTAATTTTCTTTATTCGTTTTACTGAGTAGTTGGTTGGGTGGCTTGTAACCACCAACTTTGTAATAAAGGCTTCAAATAAGCCAAGTATGCAAGGAAAAAAGAGATAGATGAGAGTTTAATCAAAAAACCTTTGTTCACTTTGAATTATTGTTATAGTTCACTACTTGTCATAGTCAAGACGTGTTCTTGACTTGATACCCATTCAATGAAATATTATATCTTGGATAGTTTTCACGGGTATACAACTTAGTAGGTCTTGATTTGTTACTAATCTATCCATTTCTTCCCATACTCCTATAATTTTTCGTTGTTATTCTACCTTAATTTACCAAAACACAACCCTACTCACTTAATCAAGCCCGTAAAGGAATCGAAAGGCAATCACCTTCGTGTCCCTAAACATGTTATACGGGTGTTGTTGATTCGTGAAGCTCATGGTGGTGGTTTGGCAGGTCATTTTTCCATTACCAAAACTTTGGAGGTGCTTTAAGAATATTTCTTCAGGCCTAAAGATGTTGGGGATGTAACCATCATAGTGGGCAAGTGTGTTACATGTCGAATGACGAAAAAAACTTTCAAGCATGGTGTTTACACTCCTTTGTCAGTTCCTATTCGTACTTGGCAAGATGTGTCAATGGAATTCAATACGACTTTGCCTACAACTCAAAGGGGGAAGGATTCCATTACATTGGTGGTGGATAGGTTTTCAAAAATGGCTCACTTTGTGCCATGTCATAAAACCAATGATGCATCTAATGTGTCTGATTTGTACTTTAAAGAGGTGGTTCGCTTGCATAATATTCCTAAAACTATTGTTTCTAATAGGGATTCCATGTTTTTGAGTTACTTTTGGAACACTTTGTGGAGGAAAGTTGGTACTAAGTTACTTTTTATTACGTCCCATCATCCACAAACTGATGTGCAAACGAAGGTGACGAATAGAACTTTGGATTTAATTCCATTTCCAAAGGATGAATTGGTTCACAAGGATGCTAATGACAAGTTGAAGGCCAGGATGAAACTACAGCAACAAGTTCGTGAGCAGATTGAATACGTGAATGAGGTGTACAAACAGATTTCCAACACTCATAGGAAACCACGTGCCTTTTAAGATGGTGTCATGGTTTAGGTGCATACGAGGAAAGAGTGTTTTTTTTAACAAAAGGAAGAACAAAAGTTGATGCCATGAGCAGAAGGTCCTTACAAAGTGGTGTCACATGACAATGAAAATGCTTATAAGGTGGATTTGGGAGGAGACCATGGATTTCATGCTACCTTTAATGTGGGAGACCTTTCACCGTATCTTGTTAAGGATGGCCTTGATGAATTGAGGTTATTTCCTTTCAAAGGGAGAGGGGATGATCCATGCATGGATCATGAAAGCCCAAAAGGTGATGAATTAGTGATTACTGGTAGGCTAGAAGGTTGTTTGGAATCAATGGTTGGGTTGTGCATGCTAACCTACGAATTGAATTAGGGTCGCATGAAGGCTAGGGCAACATTTTAAACGCTTCATAAGTGCTCAAAACCGTTAATTTTTAGCTTCATCAAGCCTTTTAGCCACTTTTGATACTCTTTGGTGGATTAGGGTTACATTTTAATGCTTCTTGTGGCTCCTTAATGGAGCATGGACGATTTTTTCATTCAATAGTGTGTCAGACTTTTTTTTGTATGGTTTCATGAGTTTCTTAAATTTTCATTATTAGTTTTACTTAGTAGTTGGTTGGGTGGCTTGTAACCACCAACTTTGTAATAAAGGCTTCATATAAGCCAAGTATGCATGGAAAAAAGAGATAGATGAGAGTTTAATCAAAAAAACCTTTGTTCACTTTGAATTATTGTTATAGTTCACTACTTGTCATAGTCAAGACGTGTTCTTGACTTGATACCCATTCAATGAAATATTATGTCTTGGATAGTTTTCACGGGTATACAACTTAGTAGGTCTTGATTTGTTACTAATCTATCCATTTCTTCCCATACTCCTATAATTTTTCGTTGTTATTCTACCTTAATTTACCAAAACACAACCCTACTCACTTAATCAAGCCCGTAAAGGAATCGAAAGGCAATCACCTTTGTGTCCCTAAACATGTTATACGGGTGTTGTTGATTCGTGAAGCTCATGGTGGTGGTTTGGCAGGTCATTTTTCCATTACCAAAACTTTGGAGGTGCTTTAAGAATATTTCTTCAGGCCTAAAGATGTTGGGGATGTAACCATCATAATGGGCAAGTGTGTTACATGTCGAATGACGAAAAAAACTTTCAAGCATGGTGTTTACACTCCTTTGTCAGTTCCTATTCGTACTTGGCAAGATGTGTCAATGGAATTCAGTACGACTTTGCCTACAACTCAAAGGGGGAAAGATTCCATTACATTGGTGGTGGATAGGTTTTCAAAAATGGCTCACTTTGTGCCATGTCATAAAACCAATGATGCATCTAATGTGTCTGATTTGTACTTTAAAGAGGTGGTTCGCTTGCATAATATTCCTAAAACTATTGTTTCTAATAGGGATTCCATGTTTTTGAGTTACTTTTGGAACACTTTGTGGAGGAAAGTTGGTACTAAGTTACTTTTTATTACGTCCCATCATCCACAAACTGATGTGCAAACGAAGGTGACTAATAGAACTTTGGATTTAATTCCATTTCCAAAGGATGAATTGGTTCACAAGGATGCTAATGACAAGTTGAAGGCCAGGATGAAACTACAGCAACAAGTTCGTGAGCAGATTGAATACGTGAATGAGGTGTACAAACAGATTTCCAACACTCATAGGAAACCACGTGCCTTTTAAGATGGTGTCATGGTTTAGGTGCATACGAGGAAAGAGTGTTTTTTTTAACAAAAGGAAGAACAAAAGTTGATGCCATGAGCAGAAGGTCCTTACAAAGTGGTGTCACATGACAATGAAAATGCTTATAAGGTGGATTTGGGAGGAGACCATGGATTTCATGCTACCTTTAATGTGGGAGACCTTTCACCGTATCTTGTTAAGGATGGCCTTGATGAATTGAGGTCATTTCCTTTTAAAGGGAGATGGGATGATCCATGCATGGATCATGAAAGCCCAAAAGGTGATGAATTAGTGATTACTGGTAGGCTAGAAGGTTGTTTGGAATCAATGGTTGGGTTGTGCATGCTAACCTACGAATTGAATTAGGGTCGCATGAAGGCTAGGGCAACATTTTAAACGCTTCATAAGTGCTCAAAACCGTTAATTTTTTGCTTCATCAAGCCTTTTAGCCATTTTTGATACTCTTTGGTGGATTAGGGTTACATTTTAATGCTTCTTGTGGCTCCTTAATGGAGCATGGACGATTTTTTCATTCAATAGTGTGTCAGACTTTTTTTTGTATGGTTTCATGAGTTTCTTAAATTTTCATTATTAGTTTTACTTAGTAGTTGGTTGGGTGGCTTGTAACCACCAACTTTGTAATAAAGGCTTCATATAAGCCAAGTATGCATGGAAAAAAGAGATAGATGAGAGTTTAATCAAAAAAACCTTTGTTCACTTTGAATTATTGTTATAGTTCACTACTTGTCATAGTCAAGACGTGTTCTTGACTTGATACCCATTCAATGAAATATTATGTCTTGGATAGTTTTCACGGGTATACAACTTAGTAGGTCTTGATTTGTTACTAATCTATCCATTTCTCCCCATACACCTATCATTTATGGTTGTTATTCTAGCTTAATTTACCTAAACACAATCCTACTCACTTAATCAAGCCGATAAAGGCATCAAAAGGCAATCACCTTTGTGTCCCTAAACATGCAATACGGGATTTGGTAATTCGTGAAGCTCAGGGTGGTGGTTTGGCGGGTCATTTTTCAATTACCATAACTTTTGAGGTGCTTTAAGAACATTTCTTTAGGCCTAAAGATGTTGGGGATGTAACCTACATAGTGTCGGACGATGAAAAAAACTTTCAAGCATGGTGTTTACACTCCTTTGTCGGTTCCTATTCGTCCTTGGGAAGATGTGTCAATGGAATTCAATATGGCTTTGCCTAGAAGTCAAAGGGGGAAGGATTCCAATATAGTGGTGGTAGATAGGTTTTCAAAAATGGCTCACTTTGTGTCATGTCGTAAAACCAATGATGAATCTAATGTGTCTGATATGTACTTTAAAGAGGTGGTTCGCTTGCATAATATTCCTAAAACTATTGTTTCTGATAGGGATTTCATGTTTTTGAGTTACTTTTGGAACACTTTGTGGAGGAAAGTTGGTACTAAGTTACTTTTTATTACGTCCCATCATCCACAAACTGATGTGCAAACGAAGGTGACTAATAGAACTTTTGGTACATTGCTTAGGGGGTTGGTTAGCAAAACTCAAAAATAGTTGGACATCAAACTTGCACATGCTGAGTTTGCCTGTAATCGTTCTCCTACTTATGGTACAAGTCACTCTCCTTTATAAGTGGTGTATGGTGTGAATCGTTACATGCCTTTGGATTTCATTCCATTTTCAACGGATGATTTGGTTCACAAGGATGCTAATGACAAGTTGAAGGCCATGATGATGAAACTACACCAACAAGTTCATGTGAAGATTGAAGACGTGAAGGAGGTGTACAAACAGATTTCCATCATGCATAGGAAACCACGAGTCTTTCAAGTTGGTGACATGGTTTAGGTGCATATGTGGAAATAACATTTTCCTAACAAAAGGAAGAACCAAAGTTGATGTCATGAGCTGAAGATCCTTATAAAGTGGTGTCACATGTCAACGATAATGCTTATAAAGTGGATTTTGGAGGAGACCATGGATTTCATGCTACCTTTAATGTGGGAGACCTTTCACCGTATCTTGTTGAGGATCGCCTTGATGAATTGAGGTCATTTCCTTTCAAAGGGGGAGGGGATGATCCATGCATGGATCATGAAAGCCCAAAAGGTAATGGATTAGCGATTACTCGTAGGCTAGAAGGTGGTTTCGAATCAATGATTGGGTTGTGTATGGTAACCTACGAATTGAATGAGGGTCGGATGAAGGCTAGGGAAATATTTTAAAGGCTTCATAAGTGCTCAAAACCGTTACTTTTTGCTTCATCAAGCGTTCTATCCATTTTTGATACTCTTTAGTAGATTAGGGTTACACTTTAATGCTTCTTGTGGCTCCTTAATGGACGCTTTTTTCATTCATTAGTGTATCGGACGTTTTTTGTGTGGTTTCATGAGTTTCTTTAATTTGCATTATTAGTTTTACTGAGTAGTTGGTTGGGTGGCTTGCAACCACCAACTTTGTAATAAAAGCTTCATATAAGCCAAGTATGCATGGAGAAAAGAGATAGATGAAATTTTAATCAAAAGAACCTTTTTCTCTTTGAATTATAGTTATAGTTCACTACATGTCATCGTCGAGATGTGTTCCTGACTTGATACGCATTCAATCAAATATTATGTCTTGGATAGTTTTCATGGGTATACAACTTAGTAGGTCTTGATTTGCTACAAATCTATCCATTTCTTCCCATATACCTATCATTTGTGGTTGTTATTCTAGCTCAATTTACCTAAACACAACCTACTCACTTAATCTAACCTATAAAGGCATCAAAAGGCAATCACCTTTGTGTCCCTAAACATGCAATACGGGAGTTGCTGATTCGTGAAGCTCATGGTGGTTGTTGGGCGGGTCATTTTTCCACTACCAAAACCTTGGAGGTGCTTTAAGAACATTTCTTCTGGCCTAAAGAAGCTGGGGATGTAACCAACCTAGTGGGAAAGTGTGTAACATGTCGGATGACGAAGAAAACTTTTAAGCATGGTGTTTACACTCCTTTGTCGGTTCCTATTCGTCCTTAGGAAGATGTGTCAATAGAATTCAGTATGGCTTTGCCTAGAACTCAAAGGGGGGAAGGATTCCATTATAGTGGTGGTGGATAGGTTTTCAAAAATGGTTCACTTTGTGCCATGTCATAAAACCAATGATGCATCTAATGTGTTTGATTTGTACTTTAAAGAGGTGGTTCGCTTGCATATTATTCTTAAAGCTATTGTTTCTGATAGGGATTTCATGTTTTTGAGTTACTTTTTGAACACTTTGTGGAGGAAAGTTGGTACTAAGTTACTTTTTAGTACGTCCCATCTTCCACAAACTGATGGGCAAAAGAAGGTGACTAATAGAACTTTGAGTACGTTGTTAAGGAGGTTGGTTAGAAAAACTAAAAAACAGTTGGACATCAAACGTGCACATGCTGAGTTTACCTACAATCGTTCTCCTACTTATGCTATAGGTCACTCTCCTTTATAAGTGGTGTATGGTGTGAATCGTTACTTGCCCTTGGATTTTGTTCCATTTCCAAGGGATGAATTGGTTCACAAGGATGCTAATGACAAGTTGAAGGCCATGATGATACTACACCAACAAGTTCAAAAGGAGAGTGACATGTACAACTCTTTCACGGCTTCAATCATCACACGAACTTGTTGGTGTAGTTTCATCATGGCCTTCAACTTGTCATTAGCATCCTTGTGAACCAATTCGTCATTTGGCAATGGAATTAAATCCAAAGGCATACAAGGAACGCCATACACCACTTCAAAAGGAGAGTGACATGTAGCATGCGTAGGAGAACGATTACAGGAAAACTCAGTATGTACAAGTTTGATGTCCAAATGTTTTTGAGTTTTGCTAACCAACCCACTCAACAACGTACCCAAAGTTCTATTTGTCACCTCCGTTTTCCCATCAGTTTGTGGATGATGGGATATACTAAAAAGTAACTTAGTACTAGCTTTCATCCACAAAGTGTCTGAAAGTAACTCAAAAACATAGGTTCCCTCTCAGAGACAATAGTTTTAGCAATAATATGCAAGCGAACCATCTCTTTAAAGTACAAATTAGACACGTTAGATGCATCATTGGTTTTATGACATTGCACAAAGTGAGCAATTTTTGAAAACCTATCAACCACCACAATAATGGAATCCTTCCCCCTTTGAGTTCTAGGCAAAGTCATAATGAATTCCATTGACACATCTTCTCAAGGACGAATAGGAACTGGCAACAGAGTGCAAACACCATGCTTTAAAGTTTTTTTCGTCATCCGACATGTAACACACTTACCCACTGTGTTGGTTACATCCCCAGCTTCTTAAGCCAGAAGAAATGTTCTTAAAGAACCTCCAAAGTTTTGGTAATGAAAAATGACCCGCCAAACCACCACTATGAGCTTCACGGATTAGCAACTCCCGTACTGCATGTTTAGGTACACAAAGGTGTTGCCTTTTGATGCCTTTATAGGCTTGATTAAGTGAGTAGGGTTGTGTTTAGGTAAATTAAGCTAGAATAACAGCTACAAATGATACGTGTATGGGAAGAAATGGACAGATTAGTTAAAAAATCAAGACCTACTAAGTTGTATACCGGTGAAAACAATCCAAGACATATTTGATTGAATGCGTATCAAGTCAAGAACACGTCTCGACTATGACAAGTAGTGAACTATAGTGAACAAAGGTTCTTTTGATTAAAATTTCATCTATCTAATTTTTCCATGCATAAACTTGGCACATATGAAGCCTTTATTACAAAGTTGGTGGTTACAAGCCTCCTAACCAGCTACTCAGTACAACTAATAATGAAAATTAAAGAAACTCGGGAAACCAAACAAACAAACGTTTGAGACACTAATGAATGAAAAAAAAAACGTCCATGCTCCATTAAGGAGTCATAAGAAGCATTAAGGTGTAACCCTAATCCACCAAAGAGTATCAAAAATGGCAAGGAAGCTTTATGAAGCAAAAAGTAATGGTTTTGAGCACTTATGAAGCCTTTAAAATGTTACCCAAGCCTTAATGCGACCCTAATTCAATTTGTAGGTTACCACACACAACACAACCATTGTGCGTAAACCACTTGAGCCCACAAGTAATCACTAAAGCATCACCTTAGGCTTTCATGATCCATGCATGGATCATCCCCTTCCCCTTTGAAAGGAAATAACCTCAATTCATCAAGGCCATCCTCAACAAGATAAGGTCAAAGGTCTCCCACATTAAAGGTAGCACACACTCCATGGTCTCCTCCTAAATCCACCTTATAAGCATTATCTTTGACATCTGACACCACTTTGTAAGGACCGTCTGCGCTTGGCATCAACTTTTGTTCTTCCTTTTGTTAGGAAAACGTTCTTTCCTGATATGCACCTACACCAAGTCACCATCTTGAAAGACATGTGGTTTCCTATGCATGTTGGAATTCTGTTTGTACAACTCTTTCACCACTTTAATCTTCATACAAACTTGTTGGTGTAGTTTCATCATGGCCTTCAACTTGTCTTATATGAAGCCTTTATTACAAAGTTGGTGGTTACAAGCCACCCAACCAACTACTCAATAAAACTAAAAATCAAAATTAAAGTGTAACATCCAGATTTCCAGGTATATTATTTTAATTGCATATTTGAACTTATGGGAGGACTCAACGGGTTAGTGCCTCAACTCGTCGAGTAGGAGCGCGATTGAAGACGTGTTTAAATGAATGGACTCGACGAGTTGTTGAGCTGACTCGCCGAGTCAGCGCTGCTGAGGGAAACCCTAATTTCCCGGACTTGAGACCTGTATAAAGGCCCTTAAGGCCTCCTATTGCGGCTACCCTTCAAGGGAGAAACCCTAAATCGTGTTTGAGAGATTGGAGTGAGGAAGAGGGCTTTTGTGAAGCTTTTTGTCGTCATTTAGCAAGAAAGAGGAAGAATCCATGCTAGAGGACCAATAGGAAGTGTTGAATCAGCTAGGCTTCACACTCAAGACATCATTGGAGGTATAAATCTTGACTCCTATCCTTTTCTTAGTGTAGTTTTCTCATTTTGTGTAAATTAAGGCCTTTCTTCTTCATCTCGTTTGGGGTTTTGTGGATTTGAGAGTTGCGAGGAGGCTTAAACAGCAGATCTGGACCCTAGGAGGTCCCAAACGCCTTAAGGACCATGCTTTAATCAATTTTGGTAAAGCTCTATGTGTGTATGACCTTTTTAGTTCATGATTTTGGTATTTCTTGCTCTAGATGCTATGCATGGACGTAAAGTCAATGACTTTACGTGACTTATGAGCCCTATGAGAATAGATCTTAAGTTTGGAAAAAGATTCGTCCCTGAAATCGTCTGAATGCGTGTGGGTCTAAGTGGACTCGTTGAGTCTATGGGTTGACACGGCGAGTAGTTTAGGGTTTGTCCCAAGTAGCTGAGCCGCGTGGTGACTAGATGAGTTGGGGGATTAACTCGTTGAGTTGGGCCTTTTAGAGGGTCACTTAGAATCGATGGGACTCGACGAGTCACTCAAGTGCACTCGGCGAGTCTGGTCAAAATTTGACCGTTGACTAGAGTTTGACTTCTATTGACCTTAGAGTCTCATTAAGAGGATCAGTGAAGGGCGTAATGGTCTTTTACCCAAATCTAGGGCCATGAGTGTAAGGAAAGTATTGGTTAGAAATGTTATCTTTGTAACAGGCAGGAACTAGATCGAGGATTTCGAGCACGAGATTTTACTAGTTATCCTACTAGGTGAGTCTTCTTACTATACTTTATTTGGAATGGTATTTGTGTAACCGGAAGGTATTATGTGTTTGTATGAGTTATGTGACTTTATATGATATGTATATGTTGTATGGTTCGGACCAGAAGGTCAACAGGATTGGGACCGGATGGTCAATAGGGTTAGGACGAGAAGGTCAGCAGGGTAGGACCGGAAGGTCTACCAGAGTTATGGGATCGGAAGGTCCCACTGAGACACGGTGACCGGAAGGTCTTGTAGAGATATAGCCTAAAGGTGGCTAATATTTGTAGGTGGTATTTTGAGGAACTCACTAAGCATTTATGCTTATCGTGTTATATGTTATGTGTTTCAGGTACTTCTGAGGACCGTGGGAAGGCACTGGCATGATTATACACCTGCATCGAGATGGAGTTATGATCCTGGATTTGAATAATTGTTTTGAAAACTTATGGATTGGTTTTGAGAATTAATTATGTGACTTATGTTTTTATGAATTTAAAAAAAAAAATTGGTTGAAAATTTTTCGTCGTTAAAATTTGGTATCAGAGCCTTGGTTTGAGGAATTCGGATACACCTTCGGGTATGTCTGAACTCAAACTAAGGATTTGAGGAAATTTTCAAAAGAAATGATTTTTCTAAAGTAAGCACGAGATTTTTAGAGAAAAAGGAAATGAGCAGTGTGTACAATCAGCCAGCGCCCAAATGGTGATTTCCTAAAATACTCTTACCTTATGTGTTATGAACTATTATGAGATATGTTATGCATGACGGAGAGTAGGCTAGGTATTCATAATCTAGGATTAAAGTGACCTGATTTGTGATGCCTTAGCCTAGGGATTTGCTAACTGTGATATGTTTAAGTGCAAGTATGTAGCAAGAATGAGTATATGATAGATCTACTATGAGAGTAGTCGATGTTTGATGAGATATAGAGCACTTGTGCACTGGGATCCTAAGAGGAAGACATGGGGTGAACACAGATGCGGTATGGAAGGTATACTACTGAAAACACCGGGTAGGTGAGCAGTCCAAGTAAGAATCCTTAGGGTGCTAAGGAACAAGTATGAGCGAGTGATCGAGTGTGAGTGATCTCGGTCGAGTCTCTGATTATTTTATGTTGTGTTTCAGAGACATCATGGTGGTTACGTGCCACAATGCTAGGGGCAGCGGTACCAGTGGTACCAGCGACGAGGAGATACGCCGGATGATTCATTAGGAGGTGGCCGCAGCAATCCGCGAGGCTATCCTAGAGATGTTTGGGTCTATTAAGACCACTCTAATTGAGACGTTTGATGAGCAATATGTTGTTGTTACCCAAGCGGTTGCCACTACAGCCACCGCAGTTGTCGCTGCTGCCAGGCCACAGGGGGGTGACTCGTTGTTGTACCGAGAGTTCAACAACACGAAGCCACCAGAGTTTGATAGGACTTAGGATCCGATAGCCGCGATGAGGTGGATATCTGACATTGAGGGATGTTTCTACACTTGTTCTTGTCCTGAACATCTGAGGGTACGGTTCGCGCTGAACCAGCTTCGCTTGGGAGCGAAGGACTGGTGGAAGTTTGTGACAACTGATTTCACTCCTACAGAGCTCACCGCAGTGACTTGGGAGAGGTTCACTATGATGTTCTGTGATGAGTATGTTCCTCCGTTAGAGAGGGAACGGTTGGCCCAGGAGTTCTTATCCTTCAAGCAGGGAACGAAGTCTGTGACAGTGATTACGAGGATGTTTCATGAGAGGGCGCTATTTTACCCTGAGAACGTGTCTTCTGAGCAGGCACGGATGAGCCAATATTTGAGCATACTAAAGAGAGATTTCGTGAGTTCGTGGCGAACTCGACATACCTAACATTTGCTGAGCTCCGGGGAAATGCCCGGAAGAGGGAGATAGAGCTGGAGACTCAGGCCAAGGAGGAGGCAGAGTCTCAGAGGAGGGATCGGCGACCGTCTCAGTCTCATCCGGTAGCCAAGCGAGCGAAGCCCTCTGATTCGAGGTTCGAAGGCTAGAAGGGCCACACTTGTGGGAAGTGCAGCAAGGGACATGATGGGACTTGTCGGATGGGTGCTTGCTACAAGTGTGGCAAGGAGGGGCATATAGCCAAGGATTACCCCAAGGGGTTCATGGTTTGTTTTCACTGCAATCAGACTGGCCATCGGAAAGGTCGAGTGCCCACTGCTATTGCAGCGATCAGCACAGGGATCTGCCCCTGCTGCTGCTCGAGCTATTGAGAGCCGGCCAGTAAAGGCCGAGGTGCCAAGGTCTCGCGAGAGAGCCTTTCAGTTGACGGCGGAGGAGGTCCGTGCAACACCCAATGTTGTGGCTGGTATGTATTCTTTAATTTTTCCTGTTAATGAAATATGTTGAGCTTATAATGTGTGATATGTATAGGTACTTTTCTTGGATGGCTTTGAATTTCATCAGATACTTCCTAACACTCATTCCTTGGATGTAATAGGCTTAGAACACTCAAACAATCCCTCAACAGTGCTTAAAAGATAGCAAAACGAGTCTGCCTTGATTGAATTGAAAGGTTTTTACAAGATAGAAATTTCGGGTTGTCACATCATCCCCCGTAAGAGAGAATTTCGTCCCGAAATTAGAGTTTAAGCAATCACAAATAACTAAGTAAAAAGATGAGGATATTTTAGTTTCATTTGGTCCTCGTGCTCCCAAGTGAATTCAGGTCCTAGCTTGGCATTCCATCGAACCTTCATTATCGAGATACGAATTTGCTTCGTTTGCTTGACCTCTCAGTCCATGATCTCTACTGGTTCATCCATGAAGTTGAGGCTCTCATTGATCTCGATCTCATCGAGTGGGATTATTACAAGAGTCTTGTCGGACAGACACTTTTTCAAGTTCAAGACGTGGAAAGTAAAATGTACGTTACTAAGCTTGTGAGGTAATTTGAGTTTGTAAGCTACATGGCCAATTCTAGCGATGATCTCGAAAGGCCCTACATATCTTGGATTTAGCTTTCCACGCTTTACGAAGCGTATCAAGCCCTTCCAGGGTGAGACTTTCAATAAAAAGTGGTCTCCAACCTAAAATTCCAAAGGTTTCCTTCTCTTGTCTGCGTAGCTTTTCTGTCGGTCTCTAGAGGCTTTCAATAGTTCACGAATCTGAACGATCTTCTCTGTCGTTTCCTGTATGATTTCTGGACATGTCAGAGTGCTGTCAGGAGTTTGTCCTTTAGATAATTATGTGTCACCCACCTCAGCCCAGCATAGAGGGGATCTGTACTTTCGGCCATAGAGGGCTTCAAATGGAGCAGCCTTTATACTTGTGTCATAACTGTTATTGTAGGAAAACTCTAGAAGGGGTAGGTGAGTATCCTATGCTTTCCCGAAGTTTATCACGCAGGCTCTCAACATGTCTTCCAACGTTTGAATAGTCCTCTCACTTTGTCCGTCGGTTTGCGGATGGTAGGCTGTACTCATGTCCAGCCTAGTTCCTAAGGAACTTTGTAGCGACTACCAGAATCTTGAAGCGAATCTACTATCTTTATTAGAGATAATGGATATAGGAACAGCATGCAGTCGTACAATCTCCCTAATGTATGTTCTTATTAGTTTTTCCATCTTGTCAGTCTCTTTTATAGGTAAGAAGTGTGCGGACTTAGTTAACCTGTCAACGATCACCCATATGGTATCGAGACCACCCATTGTCTTGGGCAACTTGGTTTTGAAGTCCATCATGATCCGCTCCCACTTCCATCCCGGTATCTCCGGTTGTTGTAGTAGTCCTGAGGGTTTCTGGTATTTGACCTTAACCTTGGCGCAACTAAGGCATTTACTCACGAAGGTAGCAATCTCTGCTTTCATGTTAGGCCACCAAATAGCTTTTTGAGATCCAGATACATTTTCATGAACCTGGGTGGATAGAATATCGAGTGTTGTGCGCTTCCGTCATGACCACGTCTCTAAAACCACCGTGTTTCAGTGTCCAGATCCAATCCATGAGATATAAGGCTCCGCCACCCTTGACTTCTAAGTTTTTATCCATCCCTCTCAGGGATACATGTTACATTTTCAGGTTCCAAGGCTTCTACCTGAGCCTCTTTAATTTGTGTGGACAGGTGTGAATGGATAGTCATAGTCAATGTGATATGATTCATCTAATAACATTGTGAAAATGGACCACTTGCAAAGGCGCGAGCTATAAAGCATTCAATAAGGCTTTAAACGAGTTGATTAGAGAAGTTTGTACTCAAGAAAGTGCATGAAGACCCATTTGACCCGATTAAGGTTGGATTACCATAATTCAAGTCCAAGAAAGATTTACAAGACCCAATAAGAGCCATTAACAAGCCCATTTCAAATTTTTATAATTTAATTATGTAATTTTCGTTTTTATTCTCCTAAATAAGTGAGTAGGAGTTGTAAGAGTCATATGTTACTTGAACCCTGCTCATAAGTATGTCTAGATTCATAGTTTTAAGTCATGGAATTTAATGCCTTAAAGTTGATTGAATTAAAGTTGCATCTTTAATTCATGACTTTTGAGGTGTCTCCAAATCGCATATAAATAGGTTGCTTATGTTCTCATTTTGATCAATCAAGTTTAGAATAAAAACAATGTGAGGTTTATACTCTTTGTCGTTCTTTTTGGAACTTTAGGAACTTATCAAGTTATGTAACTTGTGGCGTTCAAAACTTATCAATCAACTTGGTGGGTTGGTTGTGGCGTTTCTATACCAAGGTTCTTGTCTCTTTATAGGCAATGGGTCGCGGTTTCCAACATCACATTACAACAACCAATAGAACGATCGGGCAAAGTGTGTTCAAACCTAGTTTTCGGGTGAGATCACACCATTTGGTATCAGAGCCAGATCTATTGGTTTGCATATCCCTTTTTTTGTTTTTTTTTATCTTTCTTATTCTCGATTACATGGAATTCAAGATACACGTATTGGTAATGGGTCTTGTCACAGGTTGGCATGGTTCTTACTAGTGTTTATTGAATCTCTAAGTTTTCATCTCCTCGTCTATATTTCTTTTTATTGAATCAAGATACAAGTATTAATAGTGGGTCATATCACAAGTTGGTGTGGTTCTTATTATTGGGTTTTGGTTCAAATTTTCTTATTTTTTTTCTTGTATTTGTTGAAAAGAAAAATCGATGAAAAATAATGTTCGGAAAAAATAGAATGAAAAAGAAAAGAAAAAAAATGTGAAGAAAGAAGATGAAGAGAAAAGAAAAAAAAGAAAGAAAGGGAAAATGAAAAAAAAAAGAGAAAGAATAAAATTCCAAGTACAACTTTTATTTGAATGATGAACCATCTTGAAAAAAAAGAGAATGATATGAGATGATTCGAGTACAAACAAAATGCTCAACATTATTTAGATTCGTGGTCGAATCATTTTCAAGAAGAGGGGAATGATATGATTCATCTAATAACATTGTGAAAATAGACCACTTGCAAAGGCGCGAGCTATAAAGCATTCAATAAGGCTTTAAACGAGCTGATTAGAGAAGTTTGTACTCAAGAAAGTGCATGAAGACCCATTTGACCCGATTAAGGTTGGATTACCATAATTCAAGTCCAAGAAAGATTTACAAGACCCAATAAGAGCCATTAACAAGCCCATTTCAAATTTTTATAATTTAATTATGTAATTTTCGTTTTTATTCTCCTAAATAAGTGAGTAGGAGTTGTAAGAGTCATATGTTACTTGAACCCTGCTCATAAGTATGTCTAGATTCATAGTTTTAAGTCATGGAATTTAATGCCTTAAAGTTGATTGAATTAAAGTTGCATCTTTAATTCATGACTTTTGAGGTGTCTCCAAATCGCATATAAATAGGTTGCTTATGTTCTCATTTTGATCAATCAAGTTTAGAATAAAAACAATGTGAGGTTTATACTCTTTGTCGTTCTTTTTGGAACTTTAGGAACTTATCAAGTTATGTAACTTGTGGCGTTCAAAACTTATCAATCAACTTGGTGGGTTGGTTGTGGCGTTTCTATACCAAGGTTCTTGTCTCTTTATAGGCAATGGGTCGCGGTTTCCACCATCACATTACAACAACCAATAGAACGATCGGGCAAAGTGTGTTCAAACCTAGTTTTCGGGTGAGATCACATCACAATGATTTGACTCTACGACCAGAGTATTCTTTCCAACTAAGGGCGTTGCCTACTACGTTGGATTTACCGGGATGATAACGAATATCGCATTCGTAGTCATTTAGTAGCTCAACCCACCGTCGTTGTCTCATGTTGAGCTCTTTCTGATCGAAAATATGTTGCGGGCTTTTATGGTCTGTAAAGATAGTGCTTTTCTTACCATACATTTAGTGTCTCCAGATCTTCAAAGTAAACACCACTGCTCCTAACTCAAGATCGTGTGTGGGGTAGTTGACTTCATGTGTCTTTAGCTGTCTTGAGGCATATGCGATGACCTTACCTCGTTGCATAAGAACACAACCAAGTCCTTGATTGGATGCATCGTAATAAACCACAAAGTCTTCTATCCCTTCTGGGAGGGATAATATCGGTGCGCTGCATAAGGTTTGCTTCAGTGTTTGGAACACCTTCTCTTGTTTCTCTTCCCAGTAAAAGATCACACCTTTCTGGGTCAACGTAGTAAGCAGTTTAGTGATCCTAGAGAAGTTCTGAATAAACCTGCGATAGTAGCCAGCGAGACCTAGAAATCGACGAATTTCTGTAGGCGTCTTTGGTGTTGACCGGTTCTCAGTGTCTTTAATTTTGGAAGGATCCACGTGAATTACTTCTTCGCTAACCACATGGCCCAATAATTCGACTCTTCGGATCCAAAATTTGCACTTCGAGAACTTCGCGTAGAGCTTCTCTGATAGTAACGTTTCCAAGACTTGACGCAGATGTTGACTATGCTCCTCGTTATTCAGAGAGTAGATAAGTAGCTCATCGATGAATATACTGACAAACTGATCTAAGTAAGGACAGCACACCATATTCATTAAGTCCATGAATACTGCAGGTGCGTTGGTCAATCCGAATGGTATCACTACAAACTCGTAGTGTCCATAACGAGTTCGGAAGGATGTCTTCGGAACATCCTCCTCTAACACTGGTAACTGGTGATACCCGGATCTTAGGTCAATCTTTGAGAAGTAACTTGCCCCTTGAAGTTGGTCGAACAAATCGTCTATGCGAGGTAGAGGGTAACTATTCTTAACGGTAAGCTTGTTGAGTTCTCTATAGTTGATGCACATATGGAATGATCCGTCTTTCTTCTTCACGAACAAGACCGGTGCTCCCCAGGGCGAGAAGTTTGGTCTAATAAAGCCTTTGTTAAGCAGTTCGTTAAGTTGATCGGATAGCTCTTGCATCTCAGCTGGTGCTAGATGATATGGCGATTTGACTACTAGGGTAGCCCCTAGAACTAAGTCAATTCTGAACTCGACTTGACGTTGTGGTGGCAATCCTAGTAGTTCTTCTGGGAAGATGTCGGGAAAGTTGCACACTTTGGGATGTTCTTTTTGTCTTCGGTCTCTTGGCTTGTATCAAGAACATGATCAAGGAGTGCATGACATTCCTTTCGCAAGTACTTCAGGGCCTGTATACTTGAGATGATAAGAAGATTTGTGTCGGGTTTGTCACCATAGATAACTAGAGTTTCGCTAGTTGGTAGATTAAGATGAACATCCTTCTCATAACACATGATGTCGGCACGATGAAGACTCAACCAATCCATGGTGATTATGACATCGAAACTTTTAATCGAGACCGGCATGAGGTCGATTGGGAACGAATGGCTATCTAGAGTTAGAGTACATCCTATGTATATACTGCTAGTGCTCTTAGTTTTTCCATTAGCCATTTCCACAATGAATGGTTCTTTCAATGGGCGTGATTTTTGTTTATGTAAATGAGAAAATTTTTGGTTCACAAAACTTCTCTCAGCTCCACTATCAAACATTATGCATGCATATGAGTTATCGAGAAGAAACATACCAGTGACCACTGTATGGTCGGCAACTACATCCTCATGGCCTATAGCCAAAACTCTTCCCACTCCGTCCGCGGTTCCTACCTTCTGGCAGTTTCTTTTGTAGTGGCCCACTTCGCCACATCCTTAAAAAGCTTGGCCCACGCCAACCCCAGGGACTTGATTGATTGGCCTTGTCGGAGACTTGTAGAAACGGGCAGTGTGCTTCTTCCTGTTGCAGTTAGCACACTGCATTTCTCGGCAGGGTCCAGTGTGGTGGAAGCTGCATTTGTTGCACTTGGGGAAGTTTCCTGCATACTGCCTCACCGGCGCTGTAGCAGTAGGTGTTATCGCAGCATGAACCGCCATGACCTGCTGCTTTTTTGGTAGAGTTTTGTGCCACGTTGTTCTTCTTCATGTTATCCCAAAACTTCCACTTGTTGTTAGTGGCCTTGGATGGTTCTGGGATGGACAGGGTTGTTGTTGTTGGTGGTGTGCGGACTCTATGATAAATGAGCCATTGTGCCAATCGCTTGGCACTGTCGAAGGTAGTAGGGTTTGAAGCTAGGACATTCCCTTGAAATGGAGGCACTAGCCCCGAGATAAACCTCTCCACTTTCATTCCCTAAATAGGGACCATTCCTAGACATAGTGCCACTAGATCGCTGAATCTGGCAATGTAGAAAACTATGTCGGAGCCCTTCATGGTTAGGCTCTAGAGTTCTTGTTCCAGTTTCTAAACTTTGCCCCTTGGGTAGTATTCTTCAATCATGAGCTCCTTCATCACTTCCCAGCCCATAGCATTAGCCATTATCAGGGTTAGTGACTTGACATGGCTATTCCACTATGTCAAGGCTCTGTCCGCGAAGGTGCAAGCAGCAAATTTAACTTTGCTCCCTTCCGGACAGGAGCAGATCTCAAAGATCGACTCTGTCTTCTCGCACCATTGCAGGAGGGTAATGATTCCTCCAGTCCCGTTGAAGGTCCTGGGTTTGCAGTTTGTGAAGTCCTTATACGAGCATTCTCTAGAGCTTACGGGAGCATCACTTGGAGTGGGAGGCACGGTTGTTCCACTGATGATAGTGTCGGCGGTGGTGAACAAAGCTAGGGCTGTCGTAACAGCCGCAACCACTACAGCCTGAATAGCTGCAAGATCAAATTGTGGAGGTGGTAGTGGTGGTTGAGTTGGAGTTATTAGAGTATTATGCCTCGTTGATCGATGTGGAAGCATCTCTCTACTATAAGTTTACAAAGATGAAGATGATAGTAAGAATCAATTGTGAGCATAATGAGAGTGGTCCATCGACTAAATCGCCATAGCCCAACTAATAAATAAGAGTACGATTGAAATAGAGATTTAATCAATAGAATGATGAGAATATTTGGATAAATATTTCCCATAAGATTTGATGTCTGTCAATAATATTGGCATTAATGATGTAACGAATTTGGGAAAAACGACCTACGAGGAGGTCTTATATCAACCATATAAAGAAAATTTTGACAACACTAAGACCTTACTAAACTAATGAGTTAAAAGTTTTATCATAGAACTAAGATATATCCAAAAGAAAAGTAGAGTAGACTCTACTGATGACGAGAACGGCTCGGATGAGTCCTTGATTCTGCCATGCAACGTTCCGACTCAGAGTCAGAATCCTCCAGGAAGTCTTCTACGAATTCATCCTCGAAAGGGATCGCATGATCCTCTTCTGGCTCTGCATCGAGCCATCCAACATTACCTTGGTTGGGAAAGTACAGGTCGTCAGGGAGATGGAATCCAGCCATGATATCTACGCGAGAATGGGGATAAAAGAGATAGTCAATAGATATTCTACTTAAGATAATTATAGAATGATCCTTACCAGTTACTTCAATAGTTGCACAGTGCATACCAGTAATATGTAACCCAAGACAGGATAGACCTTCGAATAAGTGACCCTAACTCCAAATCCACAACCAAACAAGGAACAGGAAGTAAAGAAAAGATCACAGATTCTAAGTCTATAACACCCTAGTCACATATAACCTTAGCGTATCCTCTTAGCAACTATTGACCTACTATTAAGGACCTTTTAGTTCTCATATAAGTGATTATAGTAACACAAAATACACTTATATTATTTTAAGTTTATGTTTTGTTCTAACGTTTTCATTGTAGTAGTGTTGGTAAGTTTTTAGACTTGTTACTACACCACACCCACTCTTAGGCTCATATTAATCACTTCTCGGAAATATATAGTTGATCAGGCTATATCACTCCTAGATCTGATTATATGTTCCCAAGCCTACTTGTGCTGTCCAACAATTTCAATACTTTTGTTCCGTCCTAGTATGACACTGATTTTAGTATGAATGCTTGTATGAATACTTTAGTTAAATATTTTATTATTTAAAAGTATTAACTCTTAGTCAGAGTACTTTAATCCCGATGTTTTTATAGTTTGTATAGCTTTTATGGGTTGATATACTTAACTCACTATAAACAATGCTCAGATACCAACTGTCAAACCCCCAAACCAGAACAGCAGAAACATTCAGGGGCGGAGGACGTCATGTACAATATCACAACAATCATAATAGTAAACAAGCAACAACATATCCATTGCATTAATAATATAATTTTAATACAAGTGTGTTCTATAGTTTATAAGACACAAAAATGAATAATCAAAATAAAGACGAGTCTCTAATAAGCTCCGTCTTCTCAAAATCTGGTCCAGTGTACCTGCCTACTGATGACCTGAGAATACAAGTTATTTTGAAAGAGTAGATCAGCATTTAAGCTGGTGAGTTCATAAGTATTTTAGTGTCAAATGTTTGTATTAGTTTGTAGAAAGTGTTTGTAAATGTTTGTTGTAAATGTTTGAATCTCCTAGAAAATCCTATATTTTCCACTAGAAAAGTACCCTTCTACCAAGGCCCGAATGTTCTGAATGTTGCTTGTTTGTAAAAGTGAGTATTTTCCCAAGTATGACTATCGTTATCGAGATATAGTTTTACATTGCTGTTTCGGTGAGAAGATCACAATGTGAATGTAATGGGAAAAATATTAATGTATTGTAGAATTGTATTGTAACTACTGTTGTACTAACTACCTTAAACCAATTATTAATTAAGGTATAATGTGACATGATTGTAACCATACTTGATCGACTAGTAGTAAACACGACGCTTGAAGACGTCAAAAAGTTATGACACTTGTCACCCGTAGACCTGGAGGTCCCAGCTAGCAACAAGGTGTAAGATGGTCAGTCCAATATAGATCTATACACAGGTCACGCTCTCCCTCCAGGAGACTCTAGTTACAAAACGTGACACAACAGTAGATTGTTATGCCATGAAATAGTGGCTCACATTAGTTTTATAGTATTCTTGTATCTATATAGTATGTTCTCTCTGTCTTAGTATATTGTATGTTCTCTTTGTATAGTATATAGTGTGTTCCTCCTTGTTTCTCATTATAGTAAGTTTGAACAGACTCATGTATGTTTTATTGTACTAGAATTAGTGAGTAGTAATCTCCTAAACTATACCTATTATAGTTTACTAGTAATGTTTGTTTAAATGACTAAGTATGTTTACACACCCTTCCTACCCAAAGGTGTTGGAACCGAGGTAAAGCTTTTATATCTACACACATATATAATATGTAACTAGGATTCAAACGACACTTGGGCAAACAACAGGATACTCTAAGTCCACAACCAAACAAGGAACAGTAAATAAAGTGAGTTATCAGTCCTAAGTCCTTTCAACCTTGTTTATATAACTATATATGTATATACATGAGTTTGACAATATATAAGTTTAAAAGAGTTTGATAAAGAGTTTAGCATATAAAAGAGTTTGATAATATGTTTTGAAATAGTTGATCGATAACACAGTTTTGAAGTATAAGAAATCCATCAGTTTGATAGTTATTAATCACATATGATTGATATAATAACTATAATGTTTCAACTTGTATCCCCCCTTATAAAAGCATTTAAAATCATTTAAAAGGTAAGTTAGGGGCATGAACTCACCTGATTGTGAGTGATCTGGCAAGAAGACAGATATAGGATGCTAAGTGTCAAGGGAAGTCTCGAACACAACAGGATCCTATTAAGCATATAATTACATATATATGGATACAATTAGTGTATAAGAAACTAATCATGCAAGGAAACCACCTTAGGGACTAGGAAACACTTAGATTGAAGTGTTACAATCACATATGATTGCATTAAGGGAGTTTACGACCAAGGTGTTTACGGCCCAATGTGTTTACGGTCAAGGAGTTTACAGTCGTAAACTCATTGAAGAAATTGCAAATGATGTGGTTTAAGGACCTTACAAGCATCAAGGAAGAGTTTCATGTCCCATCCTTAGCTTTAGGGAAGTTTATGGCCACCATTGCACCTTTAACAAGGGTTTACGGCCAAGGGAGATGCTCATGGCCGTAAACTCTTATGGATCTTGGAAAATGGTCGATTTAGTGATAACATCAAGAGTTTCTAGTGTATAACAAGCTATGGAAGGAATACTCACTTTGTAGGAGCTTGAAAGGGTATTTAGAGTCCGAAAACTTAGTGTGTGTTCTTGGTGAAAAATGAAGATCTAGCAAAAAGAGATGAAATCATGGGTGAAATGGTTTCACTAGATAAAGAGTAGTATCAACCAATAGATGGAAGAATCACTTACATTTATGAAGATCAAGATGAAGATCCTTATGATACTTGAGAGAGAATGGTTGTTTCTTGACTTGGAAATGTGAACAATGAAGAAAAGTTAAGGAATAAGAGACTTAAGGGCATGAGTTTATGGCCACCATGAGTTTATGGCCGTAAACTCCTTATGATGGAGTTTATGTCTTGGTTGATGGCTTTGAACTTTATCAGATACTTCCTAACACTCATTCCTTGGATGTACTAGGCTTAGAACACTCAAACAATCCCTCAACAGTGCTTAAAAGATAGCAGAACGAGTCTGTCTTGATTGAATTGAAAGGTTTGTATGTTGTACAAGATAGAAATTTCAGGTTGTCACAGTTGAGTAGACTCTGCGAGTTTCCATAGCCGACGAACGCACGGTCTTTGCTACTGATGTGTTTCGGGGATGTATACTTGAGATTTTCGGTGTGGAGTTTCCGATAGATCTGATCCCAATTATGATATGGGATGCTTGTGTCATTGGTGGCATGGACTGGTTGAGCCGATGCAGAGCAATTATAGATTGTGAACTTCAGTTGGTGACCATACGAGACCCTAGTGGGGGAGTGCTTACAGTGTATGGCGAGGGTACCCAATCCGGGTCTAGTTTTTGCTTGGCTGCTAGAGCGAGACCGAGTTCTGTCGCTGATGTTCTGATAGTGAGTGAGTGTCCAAATGTTTTTCCCGAGAAACTGTCGGGTGTGCCTCCCGAGAGGCATGTGGAGTTTCGTATTGATTTGATTATGGGGGCGGCACCTATCGCCAAGGCACACTATCGCCTTGCGCCACCAGAGATGCATGAGTTATCCTTATAGCTCCAGGAGTTGTTCAGGAAGGGTTTTATCTGGCCAAGATTGAGGCTGTTATGAGTTGGGAGGTATCGAGATCCCGCACCGAGATCCGGAGTTTTCTGGGGTTGGTCGGTTACTATCGGAGGTTTATCAGGGATTTCTCCAAGATTGTCGTTCCTCTCACCAGGTTGACCTAGAAGGGCGTTGCTTTTGTTTGTGCGAAGCTCCGGTATTAGCCCTTCCTGGGGGGATGGAGGACTTTGTGGTCTACTGCGATGCATCTATATCTGGGTTGGGTGTAGTGCTTATGCAGAGAGGGAACATGATATCATATGCTTCGAGACAGCTGAAGCCTCATGAGACGAGGTATCCCACCCACGATTTGGAGCTGGGGGTGATGGTGTTCACTCTTAAGATCTGGTCCCACTATTTGTACGGGGTTCGATGTACCATATACATGGACTACAAGAGCTTGAAGTATCTTATGGATCAGCCCAACATGAATATGCACCAAAGGAGGTGGTTGGATGTAGTAAAAGATTACGACTGCGAGATCCTGTATCATCCGGGCAAGGCTAACATGGTAGCCGATGCCTTGAGCCGCTGGGCGGAGAGTGCCCCGATCCGAGATATATACATGAGGATGATAGTGATGACTCTGATATTGGATACCATTTGAGAGGCCCAGGCTGAGGCCATGAGGCCGGAGAACCGCAAGAGGGAGCGGGTGATTGGGCAGGTATCCAAGTTTGTGACGGATAGCTGAGGGCTTATGACCTTTCGAGGCCGGATTTGGGTGCCCTATACGAGCGGAGCACGTATCATATTGATGGAGGAGGCGTATAGATCAATATTCTCGATCCATCCCGGGGCCACTAAGATGTATTTGGACCTGAAAAGAGATTATTAGTGGCCTTGTATGAAGAGGGATGTTGTGTGGGTTGTTGAGAGGTGCTTGACCTACCGTCGGGTCAAGCTAGAGCACCAGCGTCCCCATGGTCCATTGTAGCCTCTGGAGATTCCCCAGTAGAAGTGGGAACAAATCACTATGGACTTTATTACCAAGTTATCGAGGACTACGCGCGGGGTTGACGCGATTTGGGTGATTGTGGACCGATTAACGAAGAGTGCTCACTTCCTTGCTATTAGTGAGAGCACTTCTGCAGATAAGTTAGCTGAGATTTATGTCAGGGAGGAGGTATCTCGGTACTGAGTACCGATCTTGATAGTGTCAGATCGAGACATGCGTTTTGCTTCCGGGTTTTGGAAGAAATTTCACGAGGAGTTGGACACGGGCTTACATTTCAATACTGCAACCCTCCGCGGACAGGTGGACAGAGCGAGCGAACAATTCAGACGCTCGAGGATATGTTGCATGCATGTGTCATGGACTTTGGAGGAATTTGGGACACATACTTACCCCTGGTTGAGTTTTCCTACAACAACAGCCATCACTCGAGCATTGGTATGCCTCCCTTTGAGCTCCTGTATGGGAGGAGGTGTTGTACTCCCATCTGTTGGGGAGACGTGGGGCAGAGAGTTATGGGTGGCACTGAGTTAGTGTTGAGGACAACCAAACAGATTCAACAGGTCAGACAGAGGATACTGACATCCTAGAGTCACCAAAAGAGTTACGCGGATAGGCGACGATCCGATTTGCAATTTCAGGTCGAATATTTTGTGCTCCTAAAGGTTTCCCCATGGAAAGGGGTGACCCGGTTCAGGAAGCGAGGCAAGTTGGGACCCTGATACATCAGACCTTTCAGGGTGACGACCAAGGTGGGAAAGGTAGTGTACATGTTAGAGCAACCTACAAAGTTGAGCCAAATCCATAACACCTTCCACGTGTCTCAACTGAGGAAGTGTGTGGCCGATGAGACGGCTGTAGTACCCCTGGACGACATACAAATTGATGCGAGTCTAAATTATATTGAGAGGCCGATCGCGATTTTAGACCGGAAGGTGAAGGTTTTGAGGAGAAAGGAAGTTCCCCTGGTTCAGGTTCAGTGGCAGCATCGGAAATTGTCTGATTTGACTTGGGAGCCGGAGTCAGAGATGCGGGAGCAGCATCCTGAGCTATTGGTGGAGCATGACTTCGAGGGCGAAGTCTGATTCAAGTGGGGGAGAATTATAACATCCGGATTTCCAAGAATATTATTTTAATTATATATTTGAATTTATGGGAGGACTCGACGAGTTGGTGCCTCAACTCATCGAGTAGGAGCGTGATTCATGATGTGTTTAAATGAATGGACTCGACGAGTTGTTGAGCTAACTCGCTGAGTAAGCGCTGCTGAGGGAAACCCTAATTTTCCATATTTGAGACCTATTTAAAGGCCCTTAAGGCCTCCTATTGCGGCTACCCTTCAAGGGAGAAACCCTAAATCGTGTTTAAGAGCTTGGAGTGAGGAAGAGGGATTTTTTGAATCTTTTTGTGGTCATTTTGCAAGAAAGAGGAAGGATCCATGCTAGGGGACCAAGAGGAGGTGTTGAATCAGCTAGGTTTCACACTCAAGACATCAGTGGAGGTATAAATCTCGACTCCTATCCTTTCCTTAGTGTAGTTTTCTCATCTTGTGTAGATTAAGGCCTTTCTTCTTCACATCTTTTGGGGTTTTGTGGATTTGAGAGTTGTGAGGAGGCTTAAACAGCAGATCTGGACCCTAGGAGGTCCCAAACACCTTAAGGACCATGCTTTAATCAATTTTGGTAAAGCTCGATGTGTGTATGACCTTTTTAGCTCATGATTTTGGCATTTCTTGCTCTAGATGCCATGCATGGACATAAAGTCAATGACTTTACGTGACTTATGAGCCCTATGAGAATAGATCTGAAGTTTGGAAAAAGATCCGACCCTGAAATCGTCTGAATGCGTGTGGGTCTAAGTGGACTCGCCGAGTCTATGGGTTGACTCGGCGAGTAGTCTAGGGTTTGTCCCGAGTAGTTGAGCTGCGTGGTGACTCGATGAGTTGGGGGATTGACTCGTTGAGTTAGGACTTTTAGAGGGTCACTGAGAATCGATGGGACTCGACGAGTCACTCAAGTGCACTCGGCGAGTCTGGTCAAAATTTAACAGTTGACTAGAGTTTGACTTCTGTTGACCTTAGGGTCTCGTCAAGATGAGTAAGGGAGATCGGTGAGGGGTGTAATGGTCTTTTACCCAAATCTAGGTCCATGAGTGTAAGGAAAGTATTGATTAGAAATGTTATCTTTGTAATAGGCAGGAACTAGATCGAGGATTTCGAGCACGAGATTTTACTAATTATCCTATGAGGTGAGTCTTCTCATTATACTTTATTTGGAATGTTATCTATGTGTGATCGGAAGGTCATATGTGTTTGTATGAGTTATGTGACTTTATGTGATAGGTATATCCTGTATTGTTCGGACCGGAAGGTCAACAAGATTGGGACCGAAAGGTCAACGAGGTTGGGACCGGAAGGTCAGCAGGGTAGGACCCGAAGGTCTACTAGAGTTATGGGATCGGAAGGTCCCACTGAGACACGGTGACCGGAAGGTCTTGTAGAGATATAGCCTAAAGGTGGCTAATATGTGTAGGTGGTATTTTGGGGAACTCACTATGCATTTATGCCTATTGTGTTTCAGGTACTTTTGAGGACTGTGGGAAGGCACCGACATGATTGTACACCTGCATCGAGATGGAGTTATGATCTTGGATTTGAATAATTGCTTTGAAAACTTGTGGATTGGTTTTGAGAATTAATAATGTGACTTATGTCTTTATAAATTTAAAAATAAAAATTTGGTTGAAAATTTATGTTCATTACATAAAAAACTCATGAAACCGCACAAAAAACGTCTGGAACACTAATGAATGAAAAAAACGTCCATGCTCCATCAACGAGCCATGAGAAGCATTAAAGTGTAACCCTAATCCACCAAAGAGTATCAAAAATGTCTAGGGGGCTTTATGAAGGAAAAAGTAATGGTTTTGAGCACTTATGAAGCCTTGAAAATATTGCACTAGCCTTCATGCGACCATAATTCAATTCGTAGGTTACCACGTACAACCCAACCATTGAGCCCAAACCATCTTCTAGCCTACTAGTAGTCACTAATCCATCACCTTGGGCTTTCATGATCCATGCATCGATCATCCCCTCCCCCTTTGAAAGGAAACGGCCTCAATTCATCAAGGCCATCCTCAACAAGATAAGGTCAAAGGTCTCCCACATTAAAGGTAGCACGCACTCCATGGTCTCCTCCCAAATCCACCTTATAAGCATTATCATTGACATGTGACACCACTTTGTAAGGACCATTTGCTCTTGGCATCAACTTTGGTTCTTCCTTTTGTTAAGAAAATGTTCTTTCCTCATATGCACCTACACCAAGTCACCATCTTGAAAGACACGTGGTTTCCTATGCATGTTGGAATTTTGTTTGTACAACTCTATCACGGCTTCAATCTTCACACGAACTTGTTGGTGTAGTTTCGTCATGGCCTTCAACTTCTCATTAGCATCCTTCTGAACCAATTCATCCTTTGGCAATAGAATTAAATCCAAAGGCATATAAGGATTCCCATTATGTTTGATGTCCTTACCATCCTTGTGAACCACTTTAAAAGGAGAGTGATGTCCAAATGTTTTTGAGTTTTGCTAACCAACCCCCTCAACAACTACCTAAAGTTCTATTTGTCACCTTCGTTTGCCCATTAGTTTGTGGATTATGGGATGTATTAAAAAGTAACTTAGTACCAGCTTTTATCCATAAAGTCTTCCGAAAGTAACTCAAACACTTAGATTCCCTCTTAGAGACAATAGTTTTATGAATAATATGCAAGCGAACCACCTCTTTATAGTACAAATCAGAAACATCAGATGCATCATTGGTTTTATGACATGGCTAAAAGTGAGAAATTTTTGAAAAACTATCCACCACCACAATAATGGAATCCTTCCCCCTTTGAGTTCTAGGCAAAAGCCATAATGAATTCAATTGACACATATTCCCAAGGACGAATAGGAACCGGCAACGGAGTGCAAACACCATGCCTGAAAGTTTTTTCCGTCATCTGACATGTAACACACTTTCCCATTATGTTGGTTACATTCCAACATCTTAGGCCAATATAAATGTTCTTAAAGCTCCCCCAAAGTTTTGGTTATGGAAAAATGACCCGCCAAACCACCACCATGAGCTTCACGAATCAACAACTCTCGTATTGCATGTTTAGGGACACAAAGGTGATTTCCTTTTGATGCCTTTATGGGCTTGATTAGGTGAGCAGGTTGTGTTTAGGTAAATTAACCTTAAATAACAACCACAAATGATACGTGTATGCAAAGAAATGGATAGATTAGTAATAAAATCAAGACACACTAAGTTGTATACCGGTTAAAACAATCCAAGACATATTTGATTGAATGCGTATCAAGTCAAGAACGCGTCTCGACTATCACAAGTTGTAAACTATACTAAACAAAGGTTCTTTTGACTAAACTTTTATCTATCTAATTTTTCCATGCATAAACTTGGCATATATAAAGCCTTTATTACAAAGTTGGTGGTTACAAGCCACCCAAGCAACTACTCAGTAAATCTCATAATGAAAACTAAAGATACTTATGAAACCGCATAAAAAACGTCTTACACAATAATGAATGAAAAACACGTCCATGCTTCATCAAGGAGCCATTAGAAGCATTAAAGTGTAACCCTAGTCCACCAAAGAGTATCAAAAATGGCTAGGAGGATTTATGAAGCAAAAAGTAATGGTTTTGAGCACTTATGAAGCCTTTAAAATGTTGCCCTAGCCTTCATGCGACCATAATTCTATTCATAGGTTACCACGCACAACCCCACCATTGAGCCCAAACCACCTTCTAGCATACTAGCAGTCACTAATCCATCACCTTAGGCTTTCATGATCCATGCATGGATCATCCCCTCCCCCTTTGAAAGGAAGCGACCTCAATTCATCAAGGCTGTCCTCAAGAAGATAAGGTCAAAGGTGTCCCACATTAAAGGTAGCACACACTCCATGGTCTCCTCCCAAATCCACCTTATAAGCATTATCATTGACATATGACACCACTTTGTAAGGATCATCTGCTCTTGGCATCAACTTTTGTTCTTCCTTTTGTTAGGAAAACGTTCTTTCCTCATATGCACCTACACCAAGTCACCATCTTGAAAGACACGTGGTTTCCTATGCATGTTGGAATTATGTTTGTACAACTCTTTCACGACTTCAATCTTCACACGAACTTGTTGGTGTAGATTCATCATGGCCTTCAACATGTCATTATCATCCTTGTGAATCAATTCATCCTTTGGCATTGGAATCAAATCCAAATTCATGTAAGGATTCACACTATACACAGTACAGAAGGAGAGTGACCTGTAGCATAATTAGAGAACGATTACAGGCAAACTCAGCATGTGCAAGTTTGATGTCCTAATGTTTTTTGAGTTTTTCTAACCAACCCCCTCAACAACATAACTTAGTACTTAAAAGAAACTTAGTACAAAATTTCCTCCATGAAGTGTTCCAAAAGTAACTCAAAAACATGGAATCCCTATCAGAAACAATAGTTTTAGGAATATTATGCAAGCGAACCACATCTTAAAAGTACAAATCACACACATTAGATGCATCATCGGCTTTATGACGTGGCACAAAGTGAGTAATTTTTGAAAACCTATCCACCACCACTATAATGGAATCCTTCCCCCTTTGAGCTCTAGGCAAAGCCATAATGAATTCCATTGACACATCTTCCCAAGGACGAATAGGAACCGGCAAAGGAGTGTAAACACCATGCTTGAAAGTTTTTTTCTTCATCTAACATGTATCACACTTGCCCACTATCTTGGTTACATCCCCAACATCTTAGGCCAAAAGAAATGTTCTTAAAGCACCTCCAAAGTTTTGGTAATGGAAAAATGACCCCCCAAACCACCACCATGAGCTTCACTAATCACCAACTCTCGTATTGCATGTTTAGGGACACAAAGGTGATTACCTTTTGTGGCCTTTATGGGCTTGATTAACTGAGTAGGGTTGTGTATGGGAAGAAATGGATAGATTAGTAACAAATCAAGACCTACTAACCTGTATACCGGTTAAAACAATCAAAGACATATTTGATTGAATGCGTATCAAGTCAAGAACACGTTTTGACTATGAAAAGCAGTGAACTATACCTATAATTCAAAGTTAACAAAGGTTGTTTTGATTAAAATTTCATCTATGTCCTTTTTCCATGCATAAACTTGGCGTTTATGATGCCTGTATTATAAAGTTGGTGGTTACAAGCCATCCAACCAACTACTCAGTAAAACTAAAAATGAAAATTAAAGTGTAACATTCGGATTTCCAGGTATATTGTTTTAATTGTATATTTGAATTTATGGGAGGACTTGACGATTTGGTGCCTCAACTCGTTGAGTAGGAGCGCGATTGATGACGTGTTTAACTGAATGGACTCGACGAGTCATTGTGTTGACTCGGCGAGTCAGCGCTGCTGAGGGTAACCCTAATTCCCTAGACTTGAGACCTATTTAAAGGCCCTTAAGGCCTCCTATTGTGGCTACCCTTCAGCGGAGAAACCCTAAATTGTGTTTGAGAGCTTAGAGTGAGGAAGAGGGCTTTGTGAAGCTTTTTGTGGTCATTTTGCAAGAAAGAGGAAGGATCCAAGCTAGAGGACCAAGAGGAGGTGTTGAATTTGCTAGGTTTCAAACTCAAGACATCAGTGGAGGTATAAATCTCGACTCCTATCCTTTCCTTAGTGTAGTTTTCTCATTTTGTGTAGATTAAGGCCTTTCTTCTTCATCTCTTTTGGGGTTTTGTGGATTTGAGAGTTGTGAGGAGGCTTAAACAGTAGATCTGGACCCAAGGAGGTCCCAAACGCCTTAAGGACCATGCTTCAATAAATTTTGGTAAAGTTCTATGTGTGTATGACCTTTTGAGTTCATGCTTTTGGCATTTCTTACTCTAGATGCCATGCATTGACGTAAAGCCAATGACTTTACGTGACTTATGAGCCCTATGAGAGTAGATATGAAGTTTGGAAAAAGATATGGCCCCGAAATCGTCTGAATGCATGAGGGTCTAAGTGGACTCGTCGGGTCTATAGGTTGATTCGGCAAGTAGTCTAGGGTTTGTCCTTAGTAGTTGAGCCGCGTGGTGACTCGATGAGTTGGACGATTGGCTCGTTGAGTTGGGCCTTTTAGAGGGTCACTGAAAATCGATGGAACTCGGCGAGTCACTCAAGTGAACCCGGCGAGTCTGGTCAATATTTGACGGTTGACTAGACTTTGACTTCTGTTGACCTTAGGGTCTGGTCAAGATGAGTAAGGGAGATCAGTGAGGGGCGTAATGGTCTTTTACCCAATTCTAGGGCCAAGAGTGTAAGGAGAGTATTGATTAGAAATGTTATCTTTGTAATAGGCAGGAGCTAGAACGAGGATTTCAAGCACGAGATTTTACTAGTTATCCTACGAGGTGAGTCTTCTCACTATACTTTATTTAGAATGCTATTTATGTGTGACCGGAAGGTCTTATGTGTTTGTATGAGTTATATGACTTTATGTGATATGTATATGCTATATGGTTCGGAGCGGAAGGTCAACAAGATTGGGAACGGAAGGTACACAGGGTTAGGATTAGAAGGTCAGTAGGGTAGGACCGAAAGATCTACCAGAGTTATCGGATTGGAAGGTCCCACTGAGACACAGTGACCGGAAGGTCTTGTAGAGATATAGCCTAAAGGTGGCTAATATGTGTAGGTGGTATTTTGGGGAACTCACTAAGCATTTATGCTTATCGTGTTAAGTGTTATGTGTTTCAGGCACTTCTGAGGATCGTGGGAAGGCACCGGCATGATTGTACACCTACATCGAGATGGAGTTATGATCCTGGATTTGAATAATGGTTTTGAAAACTTGTGGATTGGTTTGAGAATTAATCATGTGACTTATGTTTTTATGAATTTAAAAATAAAAATTTGGTTGAAAATTTTTGGTCATTACATAAAGAAACTCATGAAACCGCACAAAAAACGTCTGACACACTAATGAATGAAAAAAACATCCATGCTCCATCAAGGAGCCATGAGAAGCATTAAAGGGTAACGCTAATCCACCAATGAGTATCCAAAATGGCTAGGAGGCTTTATGAAGCAAAAAGTAACAGTTTTGAGCATTTATGAAGCCTTTAAAATGTTGCCCTAGCCTTCATGTGACCATAATTCAATTCGTAGGTTACCACGCACAACCCAACCATTGAGCCCAAACCACCTTCTAGCCTACTAGTAGTCACCAATCCATTACCTTGGGCTTTCATGATCCATGCATCGATCATCCCCTCCCCCTTTGAAAGGAAACGACCTCAATTCATCAAGGCCATCCTCAAAAAGATAAGTTCAAAGGTCTCCCACATTATAGGTAGCACGCACTCCATGGTCTCCTCCCAAAACCACCTTATAAGCATTATCATTCACATGTGACACCACTTTGTAAGGACCATATGCTCTTGGCATCAACTTTTGTTCTTCCTTTTGTTAGGAAAACGTTCTTTCCTCATATGCACCTACACCAAGTCACCATCTTGAAAGACACGTGGTTTCCTATGCATGTTGGAATTCTGTTTGTACAACTCTTTCACGGCTTCAATCATCACACGAACTTGTTGGTGTAGTTTCATCATGGCCTTCAACTTGTCATTAGCATCCTTGTGAACCAATTCATCCTTTCGCAATGGAATTAAATCCAAAGGCATATAAGGATTCACACCATACACCACTTCAAAAGGAGAGTGACATGTAGTAAGAGAACGATTACAAGAAAACTCAGCATGTACAAGTTTGATGTTCAAATGTTTTTGAGTTTTCCTAAGCAATGCCCTCGACAACGAACCCAAAGTTCTCCTTGTCACCTTCATTTGCCCATCAGATTGTGGATGATGGGATGTACTAAAAAGTAACTTGTACCACCTTGAATCCATAAAGTGTTCCGAAAGTAACTCAAACACTTAGATTCCCTTTCAGAGACAATAGTTTTAGGTATAATATGCAAGTGAACCACCTCTTTAAAGTACAAATCAGAAACACTAGATGCATCATTGGTTTCATGACATGGCTCAAAGTGAGAAATTTATGAAAACCTATCCACCACCACAATAATGGAATCCTTCCCCCTTTGAGTTCTAGGCAAAGCCATAATGAATTCCATTGACACATCTTCCCAAGGACGAATAGGAAACGGCAACGGAGTGCAAACACCATACGTGAAAGTTTTTTCGTCATCTGACATATAACACACTTGCCCACTATGTTGGTTACATTCCAATATCTTAGGCCAAAACAAATGTTCTTAAAAGCTCCTCCAAAGTTTTGGTAATGGAAAAATGACCCGCCAAACCACCACCATGAGCTTCACGAATCAGCAACTCCCGTATTGCATGTTTAGGGACACAAGGTGATTGCCTTTTGATGCCTTTATGGGCTTGATTAGGTGAGTTGGGTTGTGTTTAGGTAAATTAAGCTAGAATAAGAACCACAAATGATATGTGTATGGGAAGAAATGGATAGATTAGTAAAAAAATCAAGACACGCTAAGTTGTATACCGGTGAGAACAATCCAAGACATATTTGATTGAATGCGCATCAAGTCAAGACACGTCTCGACTATGACAAGTAGTGAACTATACTGAACAAAGGTTTTTTTGATTAAAATTTCATCTATCTAATTTTTCCATTCATAAACTTGGCATATATGAAGCCTTTATTACAAAGGTGGTGGTTACAAGCTTTCTCTCTCTCCTCTCTTTCTCTCTCTTCCGCTGTTCCATCCTTCAGTGTTCGCAATCTAGTTTTTGATTCATCGTTGCTGCTGTTAGATTGATTTCTTCTTCGAATTGCAATTTCTCTTATGAATTCATTGAATTCGTTGTGTCATGGGTGCTTCTTCCAAAGGAGATCGAAATAAGGAAGTGAAGGTTAAGCCTTCGGATAAGTCCGCAACTGTGAGATATGTTAGAACTGAGGTGGATGTGAACGAGCTGGTTCCTCCAGGAGTACTCGATAAGTCCTCTGCTATGATTTACAAAGCTCATCGTAAGCCTAGTGTTTCGGGAGCTGTAGCTTCTGGAATTGGGAAAGCAGAATGGAAAATGGAAGGGAAAGCTTTCAGAGTGAAAAATCGAGCTCGGAAAGTTGTAGAAGGGATGTCTCCTATGGAAGTTGTGGAATGTTATGATGAAGGCGATGCTGAAGATGAAGCTGATGAAGAATTGGAAGCTGTAACTACTTGGGAATCTGATGCTAGTGGTTCAGTTCTGGGAAATGACACTACGAGGAAGGGTTTGGAGGATGGTGATATCGTAAAATTAAAGGAAGCTAAAATTCAAGTTGTCTCGATTCCCTCAGGTAATACAGCTAATCTTCTTAAAAATTGGGGAGGATCTAAGGTGAATGAGGAATTGATGAATCCGAATTTGGAATTAAAAATGGCTACAAATCATATGATTAGGGATAATCCTAACATTTCTGTGAATGAAGATACTAATTCTGTTAACCTTGAGATTGATGATTATTATGTTGAGAAATCTAGGGTTGTTGGTATTGATAAGAATGAAAAGAAGGATATAATTAAAGGTAACAAGATCATTGAAGAATTTATTCCAGGAGTAGGATTTTCGTTCCTCAATGAAACTAGAGAAGAAACAATTGAGAAGATAGGGACTGAGAATAATCAGAATCAAAATATGGAGTTGGATCTATCGTATTTGAATAAACAAGTTAATTGGAAGGAGGATGGAGTGGCTATTTTTGGTTCTGCTGAGGAAGATAATGAAAAGGAATCCAGTGAAGATGAATCCAGTAAGGAAGGGGAAATTGTTATGGAAGAAAGAGATAATTCTAAGTTAAACAGTGAGGTGAATGCTAAGGTGAGTTCTGGTACAGTTATCAATAGCATCAATTTTCTTCCTTCATTATTGGGTAATGCCAATAATATGAATAAGAAGACAGGGAATGATCAAGAGAAATTGAAAAATTCTTATGCTGGAGTTCTGAAGGGAAATAGGCATAAAGGTAAAATTGATGTAAAGTTTATACCAGGGGCGAAAAGGGAATGGATGATGGACCTGTTATCATTCCAATTGAGAAGTTGAAGAATGCTAGTATTCCATATTCTAACACTTTATATGGATACATGATTGACAAAAAGCTTGCATTTCCAGTGATCCAAAAGAGGTCAAAAGATTATGGAAAAATATGGGGATTGAAGAGATCTTTATAAATAGCAAGGGTTTTTTCTTTTTCAAATTCAGTGATGAACAAGGTATGTTATCTGTTTTGGAGGGTAGCCCATGGTTGATGTTCAACAATATGCCATTATTCTTACGGAGATGGAGACCTGGTTTGACTTTAACTAAGAATAGCCATGATAAGATTCCTGTTTGGGTCAAAATATATGATTTACCTCTAGAGGTTTGGAGTGGGGATAATTTGTGTATTATTGCAAGTAAATTTGGAATTCCTCTTGCTTTTGATTCCTTTACTGAAGAGATGTGTTTGGAACATAAGGGAAGAAATGCATATGCCAGAATCCTAATTGAAATGTCAGTTGAAAAAGAATGGAAGAGGAAAATTGATATTTCAACTTGGGATTTTGTAACTAACTCTGCTGTGATTCAAAGCTTTGATGTGGAGTATGCTTGGATGCCTTCTAGATGCAGCCATTGTAAGGTGTATGGGCACATGGATAAGGTTTGTATGGCTAGTATGACAGTTAATAATTCAATGCAAAATAGGGACAGTAGAATTAGTAAGGAGGCTAAAAGGAAAATTGTGATCTATTTTGAAGGGTATAATGAAGTTGTTAATAAGAAAAATAGAAACCTCAAAGATGGAGAAGGCACAAGTAATTCAATGAGGAACTCAGCTAATATAGTTAATCAAAAAAGCAATGGGAAGAATAATTTTTCAAGAATAGGAAACAATTTCAGAGGACAAAATGGGAATAGAGGTGGGAATGGTCGGGGGCAAAATGGGAATTGGAATAACAAAGGAGTGGGTCATTGGAATTTGGAGAAGAACAAAAGATATGAGAAGTTTGTTTCTGGGCAGTATAATAATAATGAACAGAGGAATAATGGAGACAATAAGCAGGGGGAAATAAAAAAGAATGTCAGTGATAAGGCTGAGATTATGAAGAATGTAAAGAAAACAGACAACAACAATAAAAATAGCTTTGAAGTATTGGGATTGATTGATGAGGAAGTTATAATTCGAATGGAAGAGGATGATAAAGGAGATAAAATTGGTGCTCATTTAGATGATCAGATTAGTACTCACTCTGCTATTGATGACGGCAGTTTGAATCATGATTTGATTCATTCTATGGGCATTAGAAAAGATGATTTAGAGATGGTTAATGTTGAAAAGAAGATGCATAACAAGAGGAAAGATGATAGCAGTAGTATTAGTGGTTCTTCTCAGGCATTTGAGGTGGTAAATGCCAAAAATACAATTGTTATCCAATGATGTCGATTGGTGTTTGGAATATTAGGGGGTTAAATAAAATTGGTGCTCATTTAGATGATCAGATTAGTACTCACTCTGCTATTGATGACAACAGTTTGAATCATGATTTGATTCATTCTATGGGCATTAGAAAAGATGATTTAGAGATGGTTAATGCTGAAAAGAAGATGGATAACAAGAGGAAAGATGATAGCAGCAGTATTAGTGGTTCTTCTCAGGCATTTGAGGTGCTAAATGCCAAAAATACAATTGTTATCCAATGATGTCGATTGGTGTTTGGAATATTAGGGGGTTTGTAACAACCCAAAATTTCGTATCATTACTTGTAACCCTTTTCGTAATCCATTTTGATCAACCGATCGTCGTTTCCAATTTAGCTATTTAATTTAGTCATTAAATAGTAATTATCTAAAATGACTTAATGGGTGTCCTAATGCATTTAGAAATCATTCTAACACC